>NW_008341028.1:15215712-15264351 GCF_000622305.1 Nannospalax galili | reverse complement strand
TTTTTTTTTTTTTTGAGACAGGGTCTCCCTGTAGCTCCAGCTGTCCTGGAGACCAGAAGAGGGTGTCGGATCTCCTGGAGCTGAAGTTACAAACAGTTGTGAGCCACCCAGTAAGGATGCTGGGAAATAAACTCAGGTCCTCCAGAAGAGAAGTAGGTGCTCTTAACCACTAAGCCATCCCTTTAGCTGTTTGTCAGCCTATTTTATCACAGTGACAGAAAGGAAACTAAAACGCTCACCTATCAACTCCATACCTTCTTCCCACCCCAAGGTGGGTTTGAGAAAACCTCCTAATTTTTTTGTTTTTGTTTTCAGTTCCCACCTTGAAGTTAGGAGTGTGATTTTCTTCAGAGGGCTAGGTTGGTCCAAAGATAGGAAGCAAGCCTGGGATGCACATGCTTGTAATACCAGCACTCAGGAGGAAGAGACAGGAGGATCATTGAAAGGTGGAGGTCAACCTGGTCTAATAGTGAACTCCAGACCAGCCAGGGATATAACAAACAAGGAGGTAGCTCAATTGATAGAGTGAAGTACAAGGCCCAGGTTAGATCACCAGCACCCACTAAGACTGGTGCACTCCTATAATCCCAGCACTCCGGAGTTAGAAGTGGGAGGATCAGAAATCTGAAGTCATCCTCAGCTACACAGGGAGTTCAGGAAGTCTAGGATACATAAGACTCTTTTAAAAAAGAGATCTATTTTTATTTTTATTTTATGTGTATGTGTGAGTGTGTATGTGCGTACACCACATGCATGCCTAGTGCCCGTGGAGGCCAGAAGAGGGCATTGGATCCCCTGGAACTGGAGTTAGAAATCATTGTGAGCTGGGCGTGGTGGCACATGCCTATAGTCCCAGCACTTGGGAGGCAGAGGCAGACAGATCTCTGTGAGTTCCAGGCCAGCCTGGTCTACATAGTGAGTTCCAGGCCAGCCTGGTCTACATAGTGAGTTCCAGGCCAGCTGGGGCTATAGAGAGACCGTGTTTCAAAAAGATGAAAAAAGGGGGCTGGAGAGATGGCTCAGTGGTTAAGAACACTGGTTGTTCTTGCAGAAGACCTGGGTTCAAATCCCAGCACCCACGTGGTAGCTAACAACTGTCTGTAACTCCAGTTCCAGGGGATCCAATGGCCTCTTCTGTCCTCCTTGGGCATTGCTCAACACGGGTACACTTACCTACATGCAGGCAATACATGAATACACATAAAATAAAAATACTAAATAAAATATTCTGGGTTTTTTTTTTTTTGGTCTTTTTGAGAAAGGGTCTCCCTGTAGCCCCAGCTGGCCTGGAACTCACTATGTAGACCAGGCTGGCCTCAAACTCACAAAGATCTGCCTGCCTCTGCCTCCCAAGTGCTTTGATTAAAGGTGTGTGCCACCATGCCTGGCAAATAAAATATTTAAAAAAAAAACAAAAACAAAAAAGAAGTCACTGTGAGCTGTAATGTGGATGCTGAGAACTAAACCTAGACCCTCTGCTATCCCAGCACCCACATGGCAGCTAACAACTTTCTATAACTCCAGTTCCAGGGGATCCAACAGCCTCTTCTGTCCTCCACGGCCATTGCATGACACCGGTGTAATATACATATGCAGACAATATATGCATACACATAAAATAAAAATAACAAATTAAAAATTTTAAAAAGAGTTATAGTTTTGGAGGGCTCGTCTGAGGGATTGGTAGGACTCCGGGTATCAGAGCTCTATTGATTTAATGATGTTAGTAATGATGCCTGGAGGCAGAAGTGACCTGGGACAGGGAAGAAGGCTCTGTCACACTGGAGCTGTCACCCAGCAAGACATCTCCTTGGCCAGACTGAGTCTCAGGCCCAGGCACAGTGCTTCTATTTCAGCTCCCTGTTCCAGTGTATGCTCTGGCTCATCTTGTCTTACCTCTGAGCTTTGCTTTTTTTCCTTGAGCTATCCAGGACAGGACCTTGGGAGTCCCACCAGCAGCCAAGACTCACCTTCAGACTCTTCTTCCTCACCTGCTATCTCTGGCCCTATAGATGAAGTGTGGGAGAGTACATGGAAGACGTAGTGAGTGATGCCACTTGGAGAAAGGAGCCATTAATCTTGCATAAATTCAATGGCTTTCCTAGCACATAAACCAAGTCGGTTAAGTTCTGAAAGGCAGAGAAAGAGAGGGAAATGGGTGTGGGGCCTAAAATGAATGAACAGACAGGTCTGTGGGAGGGAAGAAGAAAAAGCAATTGTAGCCATGTGACCTCCTTCATCTTCTCAGGAATTGGGTGCTGCTGGTTCTTCAGTCCTCTTTCTAGACTCCAGAGGCAGATGTAATAAATATCCATTCACCTGAGCAATGTTAAGAGTTCACAGGAAATTGGGCATGGTAGTGCACACCTTTAAAACCCAGCTCTTGGGAGGCAGAAGCAGGAGAATCTTTGTGAGATTGTGGTCAAAAGAGCTCACAGAAAGTTCCTGTCTCCAAAACATTTCTAAGAGCTTGCTGTGATATCTGAAATTCCCTATCGTTGCGTCTTGCCTTTTTATAAAGGGTCTTGGGGTCAGGAAAGATGATTAACACTTAAAGGCACATGTCTTTGGTCCCAGCACTCAGGAGACAGAGGCAGATGGATCTCTGTGAGTTCAAGGTCAGCTTGGTCTACATAGCAGATCTCTGTGAGTTCCAGGACAGCCAGGGCTACAGGGAGACCCTCTCTCAATAAGACAAAATCATCATATCATCATCATCATCATCATCATCATCATCATCATCATCTCTGGGGGCTGGAGGGATGGCTCAGTGGTTAAGAGCACTGACTGCTCTTGCAGAGGACCCAGGTTTGGTTCTCAGCACCTATATGGCAGCTAACAACCATCTGAAACTCCAGTTTTAGGGGATCTGATGTCCTCTTCTGACCTCCCTGGGCATTGCATGACACGGGTGCACTTACATGCATACAGGCAATACACTCATACACATAAAAAAGTAAAAATAAGGGGCTGGAAAAATGGCTCAGTGGTTAAGAGCGCTGACGCTCTTGTAGAGGACCTGGATTCAATTCCCAGCACCCACATGGTGGCTAACAACTGTCCATAACTCCAGTTCCAGGGAATCTGACACCCTCTTCTGACTTCCATGGGCACTGCACAACATGGGTGCACTTACATGCAAGCAATACACTCATATACATAAAATAAAAATTAAAAAAAATTAAAAAATAATAAATAATGGGGCTGGAGAGTTAGTTCAATGGTTAAGAGCAGTGGCTGCTCTTGCAAAGGACCCCAGTTCCATTCCCAGCACCCACATGGTGGTTTACAACCGTCTGTAACTCCAGTTCCAGAGGAATCTGACGCCCTCTTCTAACCTCCAAGGGCATCGCACAAATAAATATTTTTAAATAATAAAATATCTAAAAATAATAATAAATAAAATATATATTTTTTTAAATTTCTGGATTCAAGGCCAGTGTTCCTTCCACACTTTGCTTCAGTATATTGATTCCTGCTTCCCTCTCCTCCTAAATTTGTTTCCCAAACTTTCCCAAGCTGATGCAATTTTGAAATATCCAAAAATTCTTTGTATCTTTTCTTCAAGAAGTCAGAGTTAATTCCCTTTAAATGTGGGTTGGGGCTCCTCCTAACTAATTGAATCAATAGGCACTGGGCTGGAGAGATGGCTCAGCAGTTAAGAGCATCTCTTAACTTGCTGCTCTTGCAGAGAACTGGGTTTGATTCTCAGCACCCACATGGCAACTCACAGCAGTCTGAAACTCCAGTTCCAGAGGCTCTAAATCCAATGTCCTCTTCTAATCTCTATGGAAACCAGGTACACACATAATGCACATACATACATATTTGCATATAGGCAAAACAGTTATACACATAAAATTAAAATAAATTAAGTCTTTAAAAAAAATAAGCACTGAGGTTTCTCCATCTCTGCTCCATATTACATCATGAGGGGGCTAGTTGAGGGACTGACAACAGACATGGGATAAATTTGGGAGTGGATCCTCTAGCCTAGCCAACAGTCTGACGGTAGCCTCAGGAGAGATTCTCCTGCATCTACCTCCTGAGTGGTAGAATTACAGGCATGGACTACCACAGCTGGTCTCAACCCATACCCTGGACAGCTCAAGCCATTTAAATTTTAGAGGTCAATGAAATGGCTCAGTGGGTAAAGGCATTTGCCACCAAGCCTGATGATCTGAGTTTGATTCCCCAGAATCCACATGGTGGAAGGAGAGAGCCAACTCCTACAAGTTGTCCTGTGACCTCCACATGTGTGCCATGGAACACGCATGCCTACACATACACACATAAACAGATGTAAAAAAAATAGAAAAAAAGTTTTAGTGGGTATGGGGAGAATATTCCTGTAATACCAGCAACTGGGAGGCTAAGAGAAGAGGATTTCGAGTTTGAGGTCAGCCTAGATTACAAAGTGAGACCCTTTCTCAAAATAAATAACTATTTCTTTTTCTCATATACTCAGCTGAGGTAGTAAAATGAGCCAGAGTGCCTCAGTTCAAATATCTGTGGTTGCCCCTTTTTAGCTGAGGTATATTCAATTCAGCAAGTACTTACCTTCGCTCCAACTCTGGCTTCCACATCCAATGATGCTATGGTAACCTCCTTCATGGAAGTGTGGACATTAAATCAGGGAGCAGACCTGTACGAATATCAGGCCCAAGTCAAGTATGGTGGCTCAATGCCTTTAAATTCTAGAACTCTGGAGGCAGAGGCAGGTGGATCTCTGTGAGTTCAAGGCAAGCCAGGGCCATGTGGTAAGACCTTGTCTCAAAAAACACAAATAAATAAAACAATATGTGACCCAATCCTGGGTACTTGGTGGGTACCCCCTAAGTCTGAATTCCCTCTGGTTCCCTAACTTCTTGATTCCTGGCTTCACTTGAATGATTCCAAGCCCCTGACCAGAGGCTAGAAGGAGGAGTCCCTTCAGGGACCTCATTTCCATTTCATGTACCAGAGGTGGGTATGCTGCTGGAAAAGGCCTTTGCAGAACAGAGGTTGGTTTGAGGTATCTGTGCTTTATCTTCATATTACATAAACCGCTATTCCATGGCTTTTCAAATTTCTATTCTTTTTTCACCCGCTTTGTTTCCCCTCATCTTCCTTTTTAAAAATATTTTTATTTTATGTGTACGAGTATATTGCCTGCATGTATGTGAGTGCGTCCATGTCATGCAATGCCTCAGAGGTCAGAAGAGGGCTTCAGATTCCCCTGATACTGGAGTTAAGGACTGTTCATAGCCGCCATGTGGGTGCTGGGAATCGAACCCACATACTCCGCAAGAGCAGTCAGTGCTCCGAACCTCTGAGCCATCTCTCCAGCCCCCCTCATCTTCCTTTTGCAACTTATTTTAAAGAAGGGGTCTCCTGTACCCCAGGATGGCTCAAATTCTTTGTAGCTAAGGATGAGGTTGAATTTTTGATCCTCATGCCTCCAATTCCTGAATGCTGGGATTACAATAGTCACATGCCAATATGCCCAGTTTTTGTAGTGCTAAGAAATCAAACCTAAGGCTTCACACATGCTAGGCAAGCACTGTTACCAACTGAACTACTTCCCCAGCCCTCCTTTTACAATTTTGCATTTTTTTCATAATTTATGAAAAACAACAGCCAGCATGTTCCAAGAACTTAGCAGCACAGTTCGAAGACTTACTCATCTCACAGCAGGCAGGTTACTATAGTTAGCCTCCTACAGGTAACAAACCAAGGCACAGGGGTTAAGTCAAGTGTCCAAGGTCACAAAGTGGCAGAAAGAAACTAATGAAACAGTTTGCAGGGTTAGCACTGCAATTATACAGGCTCTTCCAAGATTTTGTACAATCCTTAATTTCGTATTCATATTTTGTAATTATTTTAAAATAATTAACATTTTAAAATTTATTTTTATTTTATGTGTATGAGTGTTTTGCCTGCATGTATGTAAGTACACCCAGGGGTGCAATGGCCACGAATGTCAGAAGAGGGTGTCTGATCCCCTGGAAGTGGAGTTACAGACAGCTGTTGGCTGCTGGGAATCAAACCTGGGTCCTCTGCAAGAGCAGCCAGTGCTCTTAACCGCTGAGCCATCTTTCCAACCCTCAAAATCTTTAAAAGAGGGCAACAAAAACTGGATGTGGCTTCTGAGAGGTAACAGATGTCAGTTTTCTTGCAAGTATTTAAAAATGCATTTACATATGCAAACATATACACGCATCCAGCTTTTTTGGTATACGGTCAAGTCCTGACCGCTGTTCCATGTTTCCAAACGTTGCATCCTGTGCAGCACTGACAGGCGCATTTATTTACCCACTTTCCTTAAGGTGAGCTCTCCCTCCGGCCCTCCCTCTGGTGTCAGCACCTTTCCAGAAGGTTCCCTCCCGTTCCTCACGCTTTCTCCCTTGACCGTCTTCCCATTCTGGTTTCTCCTCTCACACCACCCCTTTCCCTGTATCCTCACTTTGTCCTTCCATTCCTTCCTGCCCTCCCCGGTTCTCCCTTCGTTCTGACACCTCAGATTCTCAATAGTCGGACCCGTTTCCCCAGCTCCCTGCCCCTCTGCCCGCTCCCGGCCTTTCTACTCGCCTTGAACTCGCAGTCCCGGCATCCTTCCAATGCCACCTCCCCCACTGCCACCCCTCCCCAGCCAGGAGGGAGCGCAGAGCCGGCGGGCTACGGCGCGAGCTGACAGCGTAATGAATGGCTTCAGCTGTAATTAGCGACCCCGCGGCTAATCACGATGTGCATTTACATTTTAAGTGCTGCAAAGGGAGCGGGGAAAGGCAGGGACGCGCGGGCGGGGAAGCGGGCCTTTTCTGTGTTCTCCCTCCTCGACTCGGAGTGATGTGAATGGGGGAGACGTCTATGGCAGAGGGCAGTGGTGCTGGGTGCTGGGTGGGGGGTGGCGGTGTCCTTGAGGCTAGCTTGGGGCAACGTACAATTACCCCATCCTTGCGGTACACAAAGCCGGTCGCTCCCAGGTCCTTCAGCCCTGCGTCTACATCCCCTCTGAGTGTTCAGCCCAGGCTTGCATTCTCCCAGGGACCGAGAGCTCGCTACTTTCCCAACCAGCCCATTCCGATGTAGCTTCTAGTCTTCCTGGGACTTTTTTTTCAGGCCTATCAGAAACCGCTGTCCTTTCAACTCCACCACAGCCCTGGCCTTTCGGGTACCAGCTCCCAGCGGTGCGCGCGAGCTGAGGTCTTTGTGTTTTCCCAAGGCTGTGCCTCGGGAACCTGCTCCTCCCTGTGGAGGCTGCAGAAGCGGGGTCCGGGCCAGACCCCAATTCCAAGACACTCGGAGGGCCCAGGGTACCAAGGTTCGAGGAGACTGGGGTCAGTCACTTACTTGGGTGAAAAAGTCCAGCTGCTGAGGTCACCCTCCAAGGATGGTAAGGAGATAAACCCCGGTTCTGAGCAGCCGGGCCGAGAGCTGTCAGAGAAGGGGTGAGAGAGGGGAGGGCCAGGCATCCCTACTAGCCTGAAGACTTGCTGTCCTGGCACCAGCGTTCTTAGTACTTTCGGAGTCACCTGCTCCAGCCTTCGGTGCTTCCGCCTTCGCTACACCGCAGTACCCTAACCAGGTCCCTGCGTTTTGTGAAAGCAGGGTGAAGGCTGAAGAGAAAGGTCCCAGGGCAGGTTTAGACCTGCTTATCAAACCTTCTCCCTCCCATCAGTCCTTCAGCCCCAGCCTCATCTCTTTCTACTGCCCCTCTCTCCTCACGGCAGACCCCAGGCCTCTCCCTAGGTCCTGCTGAGTTTTTTGATGGTACCCAGTAGTTCCATAATTCCCTCAAGGCTTCAACTCCACCCCCCTGCCTCCCATCTCTCTCCCCAAACCTGCCTTCACTCGGTCTCCTTTTACAAAAGGGACCCCCCGGGGGGTCTCTAGGGGCCAAGGCTGGCTGGCAAGGAATTCCACCTGTGAGGGAGCAAGGATCCACGTCGGGCTGGGGCAAAGCCAGGTGTAAGGCATGCAATTCAAATAAGGGACTTTCAGGCATGGATGGAGGAATTTAACGCTTGTAAGGGTCTCCTTGTTCTCTTCCAGATTCACTCTAGCCTGGCCGGCGCATCACTTCCTGCATCTCAGGAGTGTGTGGGGGCCTGGAGCCTCGAGGTCCTGTCAGGCGTGGAGAATGAAACCTCGGTCTTTGGCAGCCAGGCAAGGACCACGCCGGGGTGTAGCGGTCCCAGCCGAGGAGCCGCAGCCAGCGCCTCGCACACTCTGCTGACCGTGCACTGCCTGTCCTTGAGGCAAGACTACTTGGGGGTGGCGGGGGGAGCCTGGAGGATTTGGGGAAAGAGGTCCCAGCAAGCCGCTCGGAAACCTCCCTAGGAGGGGTCTAGGATGCCCTTCAGCCGGAACCCGGCAAGGCTCGAGCACAAGACTTGAAAAGGCGTTTGCACCCCAAGCATAGTTTTTATTTAGTTTGCTCCTGCATGAGGGCTGGTTCAGCGAGGACTGATGGTGAGTTTAGGGGAACTTCGCCTCCCAAATCACTCCCCTCCCACCACTCCACCCCCAGTAACTGAGCACCGGCTCTTGATCTGAAAGGCTAGGGAGGCTGGGACAGGGGCGGGTCGCGCAGGGTTGGGGCGGAGCCTGAGGAAGGGGCGTGGCCTCTCTGGCTCCCAGGCGGGGTTTCTGCTAAAGGCGCGGAGCACAAGGCGCCGAGGGCGCAGAGTAGAGCAGCACCCGTTCTGCTGAAGTCTGAGCCGAAGACTGCACATCCCCAGCCCTCCCTCCAGCTTCCTCGCTGTTCCAGTACCCTTACCCCTGCCCGGCCTCGCGTGGCGCGACCCGCAGCCATGCAGCCCCAGGGTTGAAGCGGCCCCATGGCAAAGCCAGTGGTCCAAGCGACGACGGCGCATGGAGAACTTCCGTAAGGTGCGCTCGGAGGAGGCGCCAGCCGGGGGCGGTGCCGAGGGGGGCATCCCGGGCTCTGGCCCCTTCGCGGATCTGGCGCCCGATGCTGTGCACATGCGGGTCAAGGAGGGCAGCAAGATCCGCAACCTGCTTGCCTTCGCCACCGCCAGCATGGCGCAGCCAGCCACGCGCGCCATCGTGTTCAGCGGCTGCGGCCGGGCCACCACCAAGACCGTCACGTGCGCCGAGATCCTCAAGCGCCGCCTGGCGGGCTTGCACCAGGTCACGCGGCTGCGCTACCGGAGCGTGCGGGAGGTGTGGCAGAGCCTCCCGCCCGGGCCCACGCGGGGTCAGACGCCTGGCGAGCCGGCCGCCAGTCTCAGTGTACTTAAGAATGTACCGAGCCTCGCCATCCTACTTTCAAAGGATGCGCTGGATCCGCGACAACTTGGCTACCAGCCTCCGAACCTCAGTCCTGGTCTTTCGACCCCGCCAACGGTGACGACGTCCAAGAGGAGCCTAGGGGAATCCGCAGCTGGAGAAGGCACTGCTAAGCGGTCTCATCCTGAGCCTGGGGCTGGGAACTAGGACCCGACTGCCTGAGAACACCGGACTCTGAGCCACCTAGACCGACTGGATCTTACATATCCCCACGCCACCACATTCACATGCCTCTTTTATGCCTGGGTCTTCAGGAGCCCACGTTCTTGGACACAGCTCTTGAGATGAGTGGCACAGACCATCTGAGATGAGTGGCGACAGGAATGGCAAGAGAGGATCCTGTAGAGTTCAAGGAAACTTCTTGGGATGTAGCCTGAAGACAGAACTCCGCCCTCACCTTTTATGGGCTATACTGGGATATTTTTCAGAGAGGGAATGGTGGACAGTGGGACTTGAGCCTTCTTGGGGACTCACAGAGGCTAAAGGCACCCGGCATTCATGAAGTTTGGCAGGCGAGGACTATTAGAATCACCCTTGCTGTTGACTGAGGGCAGGAACCATGGAACTGATTGCTTGAGGGTAGGGGCATCAGAAATATTGGAGCCCTGTTCTGCCCCTGGTCCTAGACAGTTTCTCTTTAACTTTCCTTCCTTTTAATATCCCCCTTTGCTTGGTGGCAGAGAGGGAGGGCGCAGAACAGAACTTTCCATGCCTCCTCCCCTGAGCCCTACCCCAGGAGTCTTGCTTCCAATAAAACAAACAGAAAATGGCTCTGTCCCCAGTTTTGCTTTGTTTTGTTTTTTGTTTTTTGTTTTTTGTTTTTTTTCCTTACCCATCCACCTGTGTAGAGACCACTCTGGCCTGGCAGCCTCCAGCCTTATTAGCCTCTGTCAAGGTCAGATACAGACTGGGCAGCTTCAAAATGGTGCAAGGGGCGTGCTGTCCACTCCCTTGCTTCTATCTCTCTTCCTCTGCCTTCCTTGCCTCTCTCTTCCTCTGGGCTCAGGGACTTGTGTGGAGGGAGAGGGTCTGTGTCCCTGTTGCATACCCACAAAGGGAAAGGAAACAGCGCTGTTGCTTTTCTGGGAGGGGAAGAAAGAAGAGCATTGATGAGCTGGAGGTGGGCATCGTGCCAAGGCGACAGACCCTGCTAAGTTTCCTAACCCTGCAGCCTCCTCCAATGGACAGCCTTACCCAGAAGGCAGGCACAGAGCCCCAGGGGTAGGATCTCCCCTTCACTGCCCTTTCTGCAAAAGGACAGCACACCCTTGGGAGAGGGGGAGGAGAGAGGCAGCACAAATCCACTGCTGGAAATTACTATTCAGCAGAGAAGCTGGGACTTGGGCTGTGAATCACTGCAGGCTCTCTGATAAGCTGCTGCCTCCAGCCCTGCACAGCTGTGTGTTGAGAGATAACGGCCTCAGATGCCTCTCTGCCTAAGTCCAAGTCAGCTGGGGGTGAGGGCAGGGGCATGCTGTGTGCTAGAAGAGGGGGGTATGCAGCATATAGTTCAGAGCAGACCCCTCCCCATGCCACTCAGCACCCTGGGAAAGGCGATGAGGGAGAAGATATTTGTAAGTCACTTTGCTGGCAGAACCTTGAAATAAATCCTGGTGATGAGGTCAGTTTCTGCAGCTAAAGAAGGGGCTCCTTGGAGAGGTCTCTTCTCTCCCTCTAATATCTCTGCCTGTGCTTTGGATCAGTGAGCCCTGTCATCCAGACTGTCATTGGTTGCCCCCTCCCTGAATTACCCTTGTTTTTTTAAAAAAAAATTTATTTTTATTTTATGTGTATGAGTGTATTGCCTGCATGTGAGTGCACTTGTGTCATACAATGCTGCGGAGGTCAGAATTTGGATTTCCCTGGAACTGGAGTTAAGGACGGTTCATAGCTGCCATATGGGTGCTGGGAATCAAACCCGGGTCCTCTGCAAGAGCAGTCAGTGTTCTTAACCACTGAGCCATCTCTCCAGCCCACCCTTGTTATTTTAGATGTCTTGCTATGTAGCTCAGGCTGGCCAGGAACTGATCCGCCTACCTTAGCCTCCCAAGTGCTGGGATTACAGGTGTATACCATATCTAGCTTGATTTCCTGTCCTTGATCTGTTTGCTAGTCCTAAAGAAGCATGGAAAAGAATAAACTGGGCTGGAAAAGGTAGCTCAGCTGGTAGAGTACTTAGCATAAAGTCCTGGGTTCCATCCCCAGCACCACATTAACGAGACATGGTGGTATGTCATACCAGAACACAGGAGATACAACAGGAGAATCACCTGAATGGAGGGTGTTGTGAAACGATGTCCTCTGAGCATAACAGCCATTACCATCTTCATCAGAAGCAGCCATGAACCAGGCATGGTGGCACACTTTGATCCCCGCACTCAGGAGGCAGGGACTGGTAGATCTCAGAGTTTGAGGCCAACCTGGTCTACAAAGGGAGTTCCAGGCCAACTAGGGCTACAAAGTGAGACCCTGTCTCAAAAACAAAACCAAAGAGAAGAAGCTCATGAGAGACCCTCAACACAACAGCCCCATTGGGAGCATCCTGGGTCCAAGCAGCCTGGTGCTTGCCTCCACTTGCCTGTTGATACTTAGGTCATAAGATCAAAATCCATTTGGGACTCGATCTCTGTGAGATGGAGGGCAGCCCGTTCTACATAGCAAGTTTCAGGCCAGCTAGGGCTACAGGAAGACCCTGTCACAAAAAAAAAAAAAATATGCCAGGCGTGGTGGCGCACACCTGTAGTCCCAGCACTTGGGAGGCAGAGGCAGGCAGATCTCTTGAGTTTGAGGCCAACCTGGTCTACATAGTTCCAGGTCAGCTGGGGCTACAGGGAGACCCTGTCTCAAAAAGACCAAAAAAAAATTCATTTGAGAACATAAAACTATATAATTCATAGTCAGATGGGTGATTTCTAGCTAGGCTTTCATTTACTCAATACAATTTCATTGTCTTGTGTCAGCTTCCACTCAGGCACAGGGTGGAGCTAGAGGCTAGAATCACAGAACAATCAGCCATTAATTCTACCCCCCCAATCCAATGGAGAGAAAGAAAAATAAATTTTCACTAATCTTGGTTATACACACCTATAATGCCAGCTCTCCAGAGACAGAGGCAGGAGTATGCAAGCTAGCCTGAGCTACATGGTGACTCTGAGACCAGCATGTGCTACATAGCGGAACACGCAAAAAGGGGTCAATGGAAATTTTTTATTTTTATTTTATGTGTATAAGTGTTTTGCATACATATGTGTAAGTGTACCATGTTCATGCTTAATGCCGTTGGATATCAGAAGAGGGCATCAGATCCCCTGGAGCTAGAGATAGGGATGGGTGTTAGCCACCATGTAGGTGCTGGGAACTGAACCCCAGTCCTCTAGAAGAGCAGTAAGTCCTCTTAACCACTAAGCCATCTTTCCAACCCTTAAAATGTTTTTTTTTTTTGTTTGTCTGCTTGCTTTTTTAGTTTTTTGAGATAGGGTCTCCCTGTAGCCTCAGCTGTGTTGGAATTCGATCTGGAGACCAGGCTGGCCTCCATCTCACTGAGATTCACCTGCCTCTGGTCTCCTGTGTGCTGGGATTAAAAGCACAAGCCACTATGCCCAGCCTTAAAAAAAAATTTTTTTTTTTGTCTTTTTGAGACAGGGGTCTCCCTGTAGCCCCAGCTGGCCTGGAACTCACTGTGTAGACCAGGCTGGCCTTGTTTGTACTCACAGAAATCCTCCTGCCTCTGCCTCCTGAGTGCTGGGACTAAAGGTATCCACCTGGTTTAAAATGTTTTTTAAAGTGAAAAAGTAGGACTAGAGAGAAGACTCAGCAGCTAAGAGCACTTGCCATTCTTGCAGAGGACCCAGGTTCAGTTCCCAGTGCCCACATGGCTGCTCACAACTGTGTGTAACCCTGATTCCAGGGGATCTGATGCCCTCCTCTGACCTCCTTGGGCACCAAGTATCCACATATCAAAACAGTCATACATATTAAATAAATAAATACCCTTTAAAAAAAAAAAAACTTTAAACAAATGCAAAAGTAGCCCGGCATGGTGACTCACACCTTTAATCCTAGCACTCTGGAGACAAAGGCAGGTGGATATTGATGGAACTCTGAGGAGCATTTAATCCACCAAGCAGTGCTGATGGAGCTGATTACTCAAGGGTCAGGAGGTAGTCAGCTAAAACAGGAATTTAAACAGAGCATGGAGAGATGCTACTGCCTATGCTGTGTGTCTGAAGGGTAGAGTGTGGTTGGCAGGATATTAGAGAGGTAGGTGGGACAGGAGTAGCAGCCAACACCCAGACCACAGGGAAGTTGAAGTGCAAGGGGGCAGTAGAAGAGAGGGCAGTAGAAGCCAGAGACTTCCCTAGACACTTCGTGCTCTGATTGGTATTTGGGAAGCTCCCTCTGATACCTGTGTAGGTAGGTATCGGAGCAGCTGGAGCTTGAAGGCCACAGCGGGATGAGCACTGAAACTGTGGTCACGCAGATAGAGATGGGACATATTTGAGAGTTACTGAGGATAAGTAGTCTCTCACTACCTCCTGCCATTCTAGCCAGGAAAAGGAAGGGTTTCTAAGTCTTCACCCTAGCTTGGCCAGGACCCGGCCTCCTTTTGTAGCATTCCAGGGGACACACTGTAGAAGGACTGAACAGTGAAGAGGGGTTTTGCATAACTCTCAGGACCCTGCCAAGGTAAATTCACTGCCTAGGTAGGAAAGAGGCCAAACACACACACCCTTCAATCTTTGCCCTTCATCTCCTAACCTCATTAGTTGGCCAGTTTTTGTCATTATTCTGATCACTAGGGGCACTGAAGTCCCTTTATTTCACTTAGGTGTCAGAACACTTACAGGTGTTAAGAAGTAATTGAAGAAAGTGGGAGGACAGAGAGGGGAGTAAAATTCAGCCAAAGGATTGACTCTCAGGGCACAGTTTGTAACTCATGATTGTGATCTTTTAACTAGCCTGACAGTTAAAAGCAGAGGCCTATGGTTGAATAGATCCCATCTGCTTTGCTCCCTGTCTGGCCCCTGGTACATAAGAAGCCATTAGAGTTGTTGATTGAATGGATAAGAAATCGCTGAGCCAGTTTCTCAACTGTCCAGTCCCATACACAGTGATCAAAGCTGCCCCTGGCCCTACTACAGTTGCCTTGTCCCATCTGGACCCTTGTGTACCCTGCCCAAATAGGGTCACCATGACAGTTGCATGTATATATCCAACTTGAGGATTCCAGGGTTGTTTCTGACATTTGATTATTATAGGTGTGTGGTTAGACTTGTGTCCCTCCGAAGACATGTTAAATGCCTAACCTGAAATACCTGTGTGACCTAATCTGGAAATTCAGTGTTTTCGTATTAAGATGTAAATTAAAGACTGCAAGATGGCTCATCTGGTAAAGGCACTTGATGCCAAGTCTTACTGCGTGAGTTTGAATCCTGGGACTCATATGGTGGAAGGAGAAAATCAACACCTACAAATTGTCCTCTGACACCTTCTGCCTTCTGCCCCCGGAATAAATAAATGTAATAAAATTTCCTTTTTTTTTGGTCTTTTTGAGACAGGGTCTCCCTGTAGCCTTGAACTCACAGAGATTTGCCTGCCTTTGCCTCCCAAGTACTGAAATTAAAGCTGTGCACCACCACACCCAGCTTGTAATAAATTTTTAAAAAATATTTTACTTATTTTTATTTTGTGTGTATGAGTGTGCATGTATGTGAGTGCACCCATGTCATGCAATGCCGTGGAGGTCAGAGGAGGGCGTTGGATTCCCCTGGAACTGGAGTTAAGAACGGTTTGTAGCCACCATGTGGGTGCTGGGAATCGAACCCAGGTCCTCTGCAAGAGCAGTCAGTGCTCTTAACCGCTGAGCTATCTCTCCAGCCCCTAAAAAATTTTAAGAATATGTAAATTAAGAAATTTTACTTGCCGGGCGTGGTCGCGGATCTCTGTGAGTTCGAGGTCAGCCTGGTCTCCATTGCAAATCCAGGCCAGCTGGGGCTACAGAGAGACCCTGCCTCAAAAAGACTGAAAAAAAAAAAAAAGAAAGAAAGAAATTGTACTGGAGCTGGACCTAGGTGGCACAGACCTGGAATCCTAGCAACTCTGAAAATTGAGACAGGGAATCACAAGTTTAAGACTAGTCTGGGCTAGAATGAATTCCCAGCCAGCCTAGGCAACTTAGTGAGACTTTGTCTCAAAAGGCAAAAAGACAGCTGAAGATAAATAACAGTTCAGTGGTAGAACACTGACCTACATAGATTTAATCCTCAGCAGAGAGAGAGAGGAGAGACTGAGTGTGGTGATGCATACCTTTAATCCCAGCACTCCAGAGGCAGAGGTAGGCAGAGCTCTTTGAGTTCAAGGCCAGCCTGGTCTACTGTGGTGGTTTGAATGAGAATGTCACCCATAGGCTCCAAGTATTTGAATACTTGGTCCCTAGTTTGTGGTGCTCTTTGGGAAGGGTCATGGAACCTTTAGAAGCTGTGGCCATGCTGGAGGAAGCACATCACTTGAGGGCAGGCTTTACAAATTTTTAACCCTTGCCAGATATCCAGCTCTTGGCTTCCTGTGCCTGCTTGAAGATATGAGTGCCTGGCTTTCTGCTCCAGCCACCTATGCAGCCATGCCTCCCCCGCCATTATAGACTCTAACCCTCTGAATTGCAAGACAAATAAAACTCTTCCTTTTATAAGTTCCCTTGGTTACAGTGTTTTATCACAGAAAAGTAATTAATACATCTACATAGTGAGTTCCATGCCATCAGTGCTACATAATGACACCCCCATCTCAAGAAAAAAAGAAAGAGAAATTGGACTGGAGGGGTAGCTCAGAAGAAGTCTTACCTACAATATACAAGACCTTGTGTTCTACCCACAGCACAAAATGAAAATAAATAAAAATGAGGTTGTACTAAAATAGGATGGGCTTTAGCTGGGCATGATAGCAGAAGCCTTTAATCCCAGGCCTCCGGAGGCAAAGGCAGGCAGATTTCTGTGAGTTCAAGGCCAGCCTGATCTACATCGTGAGTTCCAGGCCAGCTGGGACTACAAGGAGACCCTGTCTCAAAAAGACCAAAATAAAATAAAAATAAAAAGGATAGGTCCTAAATATAAAATGTGGTCCCAGGCTGGAGAGATGACTCAGCAGTTAAGAGTGAATACTACTTCAGTTCACAAGTGCCTAGAGCTCCAGCTCCATGGAAAGTTGGCCTCCTAGGACACCTGTACTCATGTGCATATACCCCCACACAGACATGGACACATACACATAATTAAAAATAATATAAGGGGGCTGGAGAGATGGCTCAGCAGTTAAGAGCATTGGCTGCTCTTACAAAGGACCCAGCACCCACATGGTAGCTAACAACCACCTGTAACTCCAGTTCCAGGGGATCCAACATCCTCTTCTGACCTCTGAGGGCATTGCATGACACAGGTGCACCTACATACATGTAGGCAATACACTCATACACATAATAATAATAATAATAATACAACTAAATCTTTAAAATGTGGTCCTACAAGAGATGAGATATGTAAACAGATACACAGAGGGAAGAAGAAAATCATATAAAGACAGGAACAAAGACTGGAGTGAGTTATGCATCTACAAGCAAAGGAATTCAGAGGATGGCCAGAAAAGAACAGATGCTGAGGGAAAAGCATGGGACAGATCCTTCCCTGGAGGCTTAGAGAACACAGCCCTACCTTGCTGTGATTTCAGTCTTATTGCCTCCAGAGCCGAGAATAATTTTTTTTCTTTGACTGCTAAGCTACTGGCCTATGGTACTTGGTGAGAGAAGCCACAGGTAACTAACAAAATAAGCCTTCTCACTGCCTCTGGTCAAAATAGGGAGAAGGAACATGAGGTGTTTGTGAAGGTCCTTATCAGAGTTTCTAGCCCTGCACAGAGAGAGGATTTTATACTCTGGGTCATGCTGACAAGTATGTCTGGTGTGTTGAAGAGGTCAAGTTTGGAGAAATATAGCCTGTGATTTTGGACAAGTAACTTCTCTGGGCCTCTGCCTTCTAAGATGTAAGATAAAAGCCAGACCTTTGTGGGGAGAAGGGAGATGATAATACTAGGCCACCTGGATTATTGTAAAAATCACCTGAGGATAAGTTAGATGGCTCTTCCAGTAAAGGTGCTTGCTTGCTGCCAAGCCTGAGTTTAATCCCTGGAACCTACAAAGTGGAAGGGGAGAACTAATTACCTCAAGTTGTCCTCTGACCTCCACTCATGCACTGTGGCATACACACACACACACACACACACACACACACACACACACACAAATGTAATAAAAAACAAAAAATAAATATCACCTGTTAAAAATACAAGTGGTAGTAGGTGGGGCATGGTAGCATACGCCTTTAATCTCAGCACGTAGGAGACAGAGACTGGTAGATCTCTGTGAGTTCAAGGCCAGTCTAGTATACATGGTGACTTCCAGCTGGTACATAGTAAGACCTTGTCTCAAAGTAAAAAAAAAAAAAAAACAACAAAAAACAACAACAAAAAGTGGCCTGGGCTGAACTTCAAATTAACATGTCAGTATCTCCCAGGAGCAGGGCTAAGGGTAGAGTATTTGCCAAGATGTGTGGTCCTGGGTGATCCCCACTAGTACGAAAATAAAAACTAGAATAATCTACCCAAAGGGACATGGGAATATGCATTTAACAGAAGTTTCAGTTGATTTTCAAGATTAATTGAGGTTCAGTATTGTAGTGGCAAGAGGTACAGCATTAAATTATCTTTCAACTGGGCTTAGTGGTGCACATTTGTAATCTCAGCACTCAGAAGGTGGAAGCAGTCACTGGGAGAGATGACTCAGCAGAGGACCAGGGTTCAATTCCCAGCACCCAAATGGCAGCTACCAACCATCCATAGCTCTAGTTACAGGGGAATCCGACACTCTCTTCTGGCCTCCATAGACATTGCACACTTACATACATGCAGGCAATACGCCTGTACACATATACACAAAATTAAAAAATCATTAATAAAATATTTTTGTTTTGTAGACTGAATCAAGTGCACCCTTACTGGTTAACCATACCCTCTTTTTCTATTTTCTTATTCTATTTTATTTTATTTTGATCTTTTTTTTTTTTTTTGATCTTTTTTTTTTTTTTTGATCTTTTTTTTTTTTTTTGATCTTTTTTTTTTTTTTTGATCTTTTTTTTTTTTTTTGATCTTTTTTTTTTTTTTTGATCTTTTTTTTTTTTTTTGATCTTTTTTTTTTTTTTTGATCTTTTTTTTTTTTTTTGATCTTTTTTTTTTTTTTTGATCTTTTTTTTTTTTTTTGATCTTTTTTTTTTTTTTTGATCTTTTTTTTTTTTTTTGATCTTTTTTTTTTTTTTTGATCTTTTTTTTTTTTTTTGATCTTTTTTTTTTTTTTTGATCTTTTTTTTTTTTTTTCGGTCTTTTTGAGACAGGGTTTCCCTATAGCTCGAGCTGTCCTGGAACTCACTATTGAGACCAGGCTGGCCTTGAACTCCCAGAGATCTGCCTGCCTCTGCCTCCGGAGTGCTGGGATTAAAGGCATGTGCCAGCACGCAAGCGGCTTTTTTTGAGACCAGGTTTCCCTGTAGCCCCGTGCATGTATGTGTGTGCAGGTGCCCACAGAAACCATAGAGGGCCTCAGATTGCCTGGAGCTGGAGGTGGTTGTGAGTCACCTGACATGGGTGCTCGGAACCCAACTCAGGTCCTCTGGAAGAGCAACAGATGCTCCTAATTGCTGAGCCATCTCTCCAGTCCCAAGTTTTTCTTTTAAGCTGTAATAAAATTGTCCTCAAATTTAAAAAATTAAAAAATAAATAAAGCAAACAAATGTATAAATAAACTGCTTCTTTTGCCAAGCTTGGTGGTGCATACCTGTAATCCTAGCACTGGGGAGGCTGAGGTAGGAGGATTGGGAATTTGAAGCCAGCCTAGGCTATATAGTGATACCCTGTCTTAAAAAACAAAATTGGACTAGGAACATGGCTCAGCAACCACACTGACAATCTTCAATTCAATCCACTCCATAGAAAAGAACCAGTTCCTGCAAGTTGCCTCTGACCTCCACACATGTGCCATGCTATGTGCATGCCCAGAGAGGAAGAGAGAGAAATAAGTAAGTAAATAAATGTAATTTTTTAATTCCCAAAAATTATATTAAAAAATTAAAATCTGCTCTGCTGCCCCTCACTTTCAGGTTTTTTGTTTGTTTTTGTTTGTTCAGCTTTTTTGGTGGTAGTGGTGGTGGGTTTGGGGGTTTGGTTTTGTTTGCTGTGCTGGGATTGAATCTAGGGCCTCACACACGCTAGGCAAGCAGCCCTGTTTCTGATCTACACCACCAACGCTCAGCCATGATTTGATCTGATACACATTTCTGGAGAGACGCTCATGGTTGCAGAACTGCTTTGAGCTGCCCCCTAGCGGTGATTCATGGAAGGGCAGACTGCACTCAGCTGGGAGGAGAGCCTAAGGAACTCCAAGCACAAGGCTCTGGGATTTCTGAGAGGAAACTGAGGAACTGGGACCTAGTCCAAACAGCACATGACTACAGAGACCCGTCTTTCATGTAAATGCGTGTCTCTGCATATTTATACGGGGTTACTATATATGGGGTTACTATATGGCTCACGTGACATTTTTAGATATACACCTCAAAGAACTGAAAACATATGGCCATACAAAAAATGTGAACATGACAGCTTCCAATTGTGTTGGAGGAAATATCTGAACAATGTTAAGTGAGAGCAGTAATGTGCTCATGTCTTGCTTCTGGCTTTCACGTTCTAAAGCTGATAGGATTTGTAACCATGAAAATTATGCTGATTTATATATTTGAAATAAATACAGCCATATTAAGAACATCTACATTAATATTCATAGAAGCCTATGAATACCCCCAAAGTGGAAGTAAAATCCATCAGATGATGAAGGGTTAAAAGCTGGTATACTGGGCTGGCAAGATGACTCAGTGGAAAAGGTGCTTGCCATCAAGTCTGACAACCTGAGTGTGATCCCCAGCACCCACAGGGTAGAAAGAGAGGACCAACTCTCCTCTGACCTCCACTTGCATGCTGTGACACACTCACTCCAACTCCCACAGAATGAATAAATAAATGGTTTTTTGCGGGGGAGTCTTTTTGAGACAGGGTCTCCCTGTAGCCCCCCCCAGCTGACCTGGAACTCCCTATGTAGACCAGGCTGGCCTCAAACTCACAGAGATCGCCTGCCTCTGCCTCCCAAGTGCTGGGATTAAAGGCGTGCGCCTCCATGCCCAGCCCCAGATAAATGTTTTTTTTTTTTTAATTGTAGGCACTGGAAAGATGGTTTAGCATTTTAGAGCACTGGTTGCTCTTCCAGAGGACCTGGTTTTGCTTCCCAGCACCCACATGGCAGCTAACAACTGTCAGTAATCGAGGTCCAGGGGATCCAATGCTCTCTTCTGGCTTCCATGGGCATTGCACACATGGGTACTCACACATACAGGCAGGCAAAACGCTCATGCACATAATAAGTAAATAAATAATTACAAAAAAAATTTTGGTTGTTAGCCCGAGGCTTTAACACCCAAGCCATCCCTCCAGCCCATAAATACAAAATTTTAAAAATTAAATCAGGTATGTTGATATAATTGTTTTGTTTTAGTCTTTTTGGTCTTTTTGAGACAGGGTCTCTTGGTAGCCCCAGCTGACCTGGAACTCCCTATATAGACCAGGCTGGCCCGGAACTCAGAGATCCACTTGCCTCTGCCTCCTGAGTGCTGGGATAAAAGGCATGAGCCACCATGCCCCATCTTGTATGTTGATATAATTGAACACAAATTATAGAGGAGGAAAAAATGAGTACAGATTAATGTTATGTGCTAAATTATATATCTGCAAAATTCCTATGTAGAAATCTGAAGCCCCAGTACCTTAGAAGGTACCTTCATCTAGAAGCAGGTCTTTAAAGTGGTAGTTAAGGCTGGGTGTAGTGTTGTATGCCTGCAATTCCATCTCTCTAGAGGTAGAGTGAGGAGGCCTGGTTGGAGGTTGCAGTAAGACCCTAAATAAAGGTGAGGGGGGGACAGACCCAAATAAATAAAAAATTTTTTTGTCTTTTTTTTTTTTTTTGAACAGGGGCTCCCTGTAGCCCCAGCTTGCCTGGAACTCACTGTGCAGACCAGGCTGGCCTTGAATTCACTGAGATCCACCTGCCTTTGCCTCCTGTGTGCTGACATTAAAGGCATGAGACACCACTCCTGCTATAAATAAAAATTTTAAAATGACACATTATCTGATTTCCTTTATGTAAATGTCTACAGAAGACAAGCTATTCCTGGACCTGGTAGCATAGGCCTGAAAGCTCAGTACTTGGGAAGCTGAGGCAGGGGGATGAAAAATGTAAGGATTGCCAGAGCTACAGAGTGAATTCAAGGCCAGCCTGGGCAACTTAGTGTGACCATGTCTCAAAATAAGAACATTTAAGGGGCTGGATATAGTGAAGCACGGCTTTAGTCCCAGCATCCACATGGCTGCTCACAACTATCTGTAACTCTGGTTCTAGTATATCTGACACTTTTCTGGTCTCTGCAGGCACCAGCACACATGTGGTGTATGTACATACATACATGTAGGCAAATACTCATACACATCCAATAAAAATAATGAATCAAAATAAAACAACAAAAACACAAACATTTAAGGGGCTCAGTGGTGGAATGGGAGCGCTTGCCTAGCATGTGAGAGGCACTGGTTTCAAACTCCCAAACCAGAAGATTTTAAAAAAGGAATGAAAACAAAAGAATGTAAACCACAAAGGAAGAAAGATTAGAAGTTGCCTACAGTTGGTGGGGAGAAGGGGAACATCGTTCTTGGACTGCTGTTTTTTTCTGGGGAGATGAAAAAGTTCTAGAATTAGACAGTTATGATGATTAGATTGCACAATAAATATACTAAACTCTGAGTGATTCTCTGCTTTAAAAGGGTTTTATATAATGTATGAGTTATATCATGCTGGACAAGTGCTCTACCACTGAGCCACATCCCCAGGCTGGCCCCAATATGTAAGTGAGGATAACCTTGAACCTCTGGTCCTCTTGCCTCCACTGCCCTGCTGCTGGGATTATAGGTGTGAGTCACAATGCCTGGTTTCATGTGTTGCTGGGGATTGAACCCAGAGCTATGTGCATGCCAGGCAAGCACTCTATCAACTAAACTACATCCCTAGCCCTAACATTCTTTTTATTTATTTTTATGTCTGTGAATGTTTTACCCAAATGTAAGTGCACCCATGTGTGCAATGCCTGTGGAAACCAGAAGAGAACATTGGATCCCTCTGGAACTAGAGTTACTAATGGTTGTTAGCTACCATGTGTGTACTACAAACCAACCTGAGTCCTCTGTAAGAACAGCAAGTGCTCTTAACCACTGAGCTCTCTCTCCAGCTCCATAGCCTTTAAATTCTTCTGAGGCAGGGTCTTACTAAACTGCACAAACTATACTGGAATTTATACTCCTCTTGGCTCAGCCTCCCAAGTAGTTGGAATTACAGGCATGTTCCACCATGCCCAGCTCCATAGCATCACTTTTACCCCCCTTTTCCCAGGTGATGTGTTGTTCGCTTCCCTCTATGTCTTGTTTCCTCCTAGGATTTGAGTATTTATCCCCTACAAACTCATGTTGAGAATTTTTTTAATATGGAATAAATTTTCGTGTCATCCATGTGCAGGGGCCATGCTAATCTTCTCTGTGTTGTTTCAATTTCAGTGTACGTGCTGCTGAAGCAAACATGAAATTTTTTATTATTTTATTTCTTTATTATGGGAGGTATGCATGTGCCACAGCACATATGTGGCAATCAGAGGAAAACTTGCAGGGGTTGATTCTCTCTTTTCACCCAGTGGGTTCTGGGAATTGAACTCAGATTGTCAAGATCAACGGTAGGCTTTCTTACCTGCTGAGCCATCTCTCTGGCCCTCATGTTGAAATTTAATGGCTGTTGTAATGGTACGGAGACTAGGACTTTTCAGAGGTATGCAATCATGAGAGATCCACTGTCATGAGTGAATTAATGCCAAGTGGGTTTGTCTCTGTATTGCTCTCTTACCTTCACTTTAACCTTCTGCTATGTGCTGCTTTCTGCTATGCTATGACACAGAAAGAAGGCCCATGCCAGATAAAAGTACCAGCCTCGAGAACCTTAAGCCAAAACATTTCTCTTCTTTATAATCACCCAGTGTGTTATCAGCTTTCCATTACTGTAACAAAAGACCTAAGACAAGCAACTTAATAAAAGGAGTTTTTATTTGGGTGCTCAGTTTGCAGCATGACAGTCTATAGTCATTTGACCCTGGAGCTTTGGGCGTGAGGCAGTATAGTACATCATCATGGGAGCATGTGGCAGAGGAGGTGTGTTGTCATCATGACATCCAGAGAGCAAAAAGAGAAACAGGAAAGTACCAGGAGCACTGCCCCCCACCAGTGACCTAACTTCTCTCTCTCAATAACCACACCTTAACACATGAAAACATGGACTTTTTTGGTGGGGGGTTCTCCTGTAGCCCCAGTTGACCTAGAACTCAATATGGAGACCAAGCTGGCCTCAATCTCACAGAGATCTGCCTACCTCTGCCTACCTCTGCTGAGATTAAAGGTGTACACCACCACGTCTGGCTTAACACATGGGCTCATATTCCAGACCCAAAATTGTATCAGCCAATCTCAGATCCTCTGCTGTAGCAATGTAAAATAGACTGAGCCACGCCTCAACTTACAACCTACCTGACTGGGGGGAAAAACTTGCTAATTTGGAACTTGCTGGATAGGCCAAACTAGCCTCAAACTTGTGACAAACTTCCAGTTTATCTGAGTACTGAGATACAGGCATGAGCTACCACATCCAGATGGAAGGGGCTTTTTCTAGAAAACAGTTCCTGTCTCTCAAGCCCTTCCTGGGTATCAGCCAAGATGCTATATGCATTTTCTCAGGCAATCTTCCTAACAGCACACTATTAATCTGTTAAATAGGTCCCATTATTTTCACTCCCACTTACTATATGACAAAGATGTGGTCAGTGAGTTGGAGTGACTTGCCAGGGGCATGTGGCAGAGTCCACAGTGGAGCATGTAATTTCTTCTCAGCCCTTGTTCATGTTTAGTCAGTGAGGCCCACAGCATTGGAGGTGCTCTACTAAGGAAGATGTGTTGGCTCAAACTAATAACCCGGGGTCATTTCCAGCCTTCATAGCAGGGTTCCTTTTTCTTTTTTTCCAACTAATATTTAATTCCCACCAGAGATGATAGTTTTTCTTTCTTTTCTTTCCTGTGAAATTCACATGATAAGGGGCTGGAGAGACAGCTCATCAGTTAAAAGCACTGACTGCTCTTGCAGAGGACCTAGGTTCGATGCCCAGCACCCACATGGCAGCTACAAACTGTCCTTAACTCCAGTTCTAGGGGAATCCAAAGCCTTCTTCTGACCTCCGTGGCACTGTACGACATGGGTGCACTCACATGCAGGTAATAGACTCATACACATAAAATAAAAATATTAAAATATTAAAAAAAAATAAAATAAGCTGGGTGTGGTGGCACACACCTTTAATCCCAGCACTCAGGAGGCAGAGGCAGGAGGACCTCTGTGAGTTCAAGGCCAGCCTGGTCTACATAGTGAGTTCCAGGACAGCTGGGGCTACAGGGAGACCCTGTCTCAAAAAGACCAAAATAAATAAAAAGTAAATAAATCAATCAATAAAATAAAATAAATTCACATGGTGAGCGGAGAGTAGTGCCTCAAGTTTGTAGTTCCAATATTTGGGAGGCTGAGGGCGGAGGATGAGGAGTTCAGGTTCATCCTCAACTACATATTGAGTTTGAGGCTAGTCTAGACTACATAAGAGACCTTGTCCCCCCCCCCAAAAAAAAAAAGAAAAAGAAAGAGAGAGAGAGAAAAAGAAGGAGGAAAGGAAGGAAGAAGGGAAGGAAAAAAGCTGTCAAGATAGTACAGTGGATTAAAGGTGCTTCCTGACAAGCCTGAAGACCACATGGTGGAAGGACAGAACTGACTCCCACATGTTGTCCTTTGATCTCCACATGCTCATCGTGACACACATGTGCCAACACACATACATAAATAAAAATGAAAAAAAGAAAGAGAAAGTCACATAGTGGGACAATGTCTTAGTACGTGGAAGCCCCTCAGGAAAGTCACAACTCTTCCAGGGTGATGGCTCTAGACTTCAGCAGAAAGATGAGAGGCTGATCCACTGGGAACGGTGATGTTTCTGAAGGGTTCAGCTGCTGATTCTCCAGAGGGAGTGAGAGATTTCAAAGCAAGAGTTTGTAGAGACAGAGACTCCTGGTGACAGTGGCCAAGAACCAAGACATTTGGTTTGAGTCCACCAGAGAAGGCGTTCCAGCTGGAAACAATGGAATGGGCTGAGACCTGGGGGAGACACCTGAGGATCAACTTGGGAACAGCCAGGAACCCTCTTCCTTAGAGGCTGAATTCATTTTTCTTCTTCTTATTTCTCCTCCTCCTCCTCCTCTTCCTCCTCCTCCTCCTCTTCTTCTTGAGACAGGGTCTCCCTGTAGCCACAGCTGGCCTAGAACTCACTCTGTAAACCAGGATGGCCTCAAACTCACAGAGATCTGCCTGTCTTTGCCTCTGAGTGCTGGGATTAAAGGCATGTGCCACCACACCCAGGTTAGAGGCTGAATTCAATGATGGCCCCCAAGATTATACCTAGTAATATTCAAGTCCTACCCCCTCCTCTCAAGTAGGGGCAAAATCTCTGGGTTTGCTAGGCCAGTACTCCTGAGATCAGCCTTCCAACTGGCATACTTTGAGTTCATCTGATAGCATGATGTGTACATTTTGAGTTTCGTTCACATTTCCTGGCTCATAACTCCCTTAGGCCTTGTCATTTGCTATATGACTAGAACAGTAAATGTGTCTTACCCAAGTATTTATCCTTGGTTCCTGGAACAGCTTCAGAACAATTTCAGAGTGCTAAAGGAAAAAGATAGTCTTTTATTATAATGTTGGGGCAGATGCAAGTCTCAAAAAGCATTCTATCTGACCTTCTGTCCTCTTTTTATCAGCTCCTTTTTCTAAGAAATGACGTTCTCTGTCCCCAGGCAAATCACAGAAACTAAAAATACACTCTAATCTTCCTCCACTCTTTTTCTTGGGGCCAGCCATAGAGTTTTCTGACTTAGGTTGTCTGATATTAGATTTTAACACCCTAATTTCAAAAGAGGTGCTGCCCTGTTGTAGTTTGAATCTGAAGTACCATTCATAAATTCATATTTTGAATGACTGACCCCAGCTGGTGGTGCTATTTTGGGAGGCTCTGGAAACTTTGGGAGATGGGCCTTAGCTACAGGAAGTAGGTGTATCCCTGACCACTTCCTGTCTCCTGCACTACTTCCTGGCCAGTCATGATAAACTGATCTGCTTCATCATCCATTCTCTGCTATGACTGGACTGAGCCCTTTGAAATTATGAGCCAAAATAATTTTTTTTCTCCTTTGTTTCTGTCAGGTATTTTGTCACAGCAAGGGAAAAATAACACATGCCCCAGAACTGGCACAGAAAAATCAAGAAGAATCTGGATAGGTCTAGCATAGATCATACTCTTTTTTATCTTACTACATTTTTAAAACTTTTATTTATTTATTTAATCATTCATCCATTTATTTTATTTTTAAGATTTATTTTATCACTGGGCATGGTAACGCACACCTTTAATCCTAGCACCTGGAAGGCAGAGGCAGGGGGATCTCTGTGAATTCAAGGACAGCCTGATCTACATAGTGAGTTCCAGGACAGCTGAGGCTACAGGGAGACCCTGTCTCAAAAAGAAAAAAAAAAAAAAAAAGATTTATTTTATTTATGTGTATATGTGTACCCCACATGTGTGTGGTTTATTTATGTGTATATGTGTACCCCACATGTGTGTGGGGTGCTCTCAGAGGCCAGAAAAGGGTTTTGGGTCCTGAAAGCTGTAGTTATAGGTGGTTGTGAGCCACCCAAAGAAGGCGCTAAGAACTGAACTCTGGTCCTCTGGAAGTCCTCGACAAGTGCTCTTAACTGCTGAACCATCTCTCCAGCATTTATTATACTTTTGAGATAAAGTCTCACTTCAGGGTGGTCTGGAATTCACTAACTAGCCCAGGCTAGTCTCAAACTTGTGCTGTTCTTCCTGTCTCAGCACCTCCAGTGCTGAGATGGTAAGTGTAACTTTTATGACCACATATAACTTAACCAATCACATTTCTCTTCTTTCTGTTTATTTATTTGCTGTACTGGGAATTAAAATTAGGGTCTCAAACATGTTACACAAATTGCATCATCACTGCACTATATACCCTGTCCTTCCAATCATATTCTATACTGTTATACACACAATGATCATGTTTGTGCACTGACAGTTTCATAAGAAACCAGGACAGGGTTCAGAGACCTTCTGGGCTGCTAACAGGTAGAGGCCTCAGGAAAGTGAACAAACACCATAGTGCTTCCCCAAAGTTCTGTGAGCTCCTCTTCCAAACTAACATACTCTGGGAAGGAGTTGTAGAACTCTCCTTATAGGCTGGCTACCCAGCAGGTTGAGGCCTGGACTTGAGACTGATGTCTGAAGTGGAAGCTAGTCTTAGAGCTGATTCTATGTCCAGACAGTTGTCAGAATGGAATTGAATTAGAAGAAACTAAGTTTGTTTTTCAGAGTTACCCTAGGTGGGCCTAACCTACTCAGGTGTTACTTTATTTATTTGGGTTTTTGTGACAGTCTCCTAGTGTAACTCCTGCCCAGCCTGGAACTCTCTATGTAGACCAGACTAGCCTGAAACTTGTGGTGATCCTCCTCCCTCTGCTCCCCAAGTGCTAGGATTATAGGTATGTACCACCATTCCCAGGCTTCTAGAGGTCTCTTTTAAATGAAGAGAGTGAAATGTCAGAGAAATACTCTCCTGCTGGCTTGAAGAAATAAACTGTGGTACTGAGAGAGCCTAGAAAAGCGGGTCATGTGGTGAGGTCACGAGGGTACTGAGAATATTCTTGACTAGTGGCAAGAAAAAAAAACCCAAGACTCAGTTTGAACACCTCCAGGAACTGAATTCTTCCCACAACCTGAATGACCTTAGGGATGATTTGAAGTTCCAGATGAGACCATAGAGCCCACTAACATTGATTTCAGCCTTGTGAGGCCTTGAGCAGAGAATCCAGTCATGCTATGCCTGTGCTTCTGACCCACAAAAACTGAAGGGTGACAGCAGGTTTGTTTTAAGCTGCCTAGTTTGTGAGATGGGCAAGTATTTCCCTTAACCAGGTGAGTCCTCAGAACTGAGGATGTGGTAGAGCCAGAATGGGAGCAAGTAAGTGTGTGTGTGTGTGTGTGTGTGTGTGTGTGTATTACACATGGGTGCAGTGCCTGAAGAGGTCAGAAGCATTGGATCCCCTTTGAGCTGGAGTTACAGGCAGCTGTAAGCTGCCCAATGTGGGTGCTGGGACTGAAACTCAGGTCCTCTACAAGAGCAGTATAAGCTTTTAACTGCTAAGTCATCTCTCCAGCTGTCTACATTATTTTCTGAGACACATATCGCTGAATTTGGAGCTGTTTCGGCTAGGTTGCATGGTCAGTAAACTCCTGGGATCCACTTTTCTCCACACCCCCAGCACTGGGGGTTCAGACTGGCTTTAATATGGATGTTGGGGCTCTGAACTCAGGTCCTCATGTTTGCACAGCAAGCACTTTACCCACTGACCCATCTCCCAGGCCCCTAAATAACCTAATCTTTAAGTCTGTTTTCTTATCTGTAAAATGAAATAGTGGGGCTTCTTCTTTATAAACAGGGGCTCATGTAGACCAGGCTGGGCTTGAACTTGCTATGTAGCTCATGAATTTCTGATTCCCCTGCCACTACCTCCCAGTTCTGGGATTACAGGTGTGTACCATCAGACCTGGTTTATGAAGTGCTGGGGATAGAACCCTAGGCTTCCTGTAAACTAGGCAAGTACTATAGTCTGGCATGGTAGTACATACCTTTAAGTCTAGCACTTGGGTGGCAAAGGCAGGTGGAGCTCTGTGATTTCCAGGACAGCCTGGTCTACACAGGGAGTTCCAGGGCAGCTATGGCTGAGCAGTGAAATCCCGTCTTTTAAATTTTATTTTATCTGTATGAGTATATTGCCTGCATGTGTGTAAGTGCACCTGTGCTGGGCAATGCCCTCTTGGAGGTCAGATGTTGGATTCCCCTGAAACTGGAGTTATGGAAGACAGTTAGTACCATGTGGGTGCTGGGAATCAAACCCTAGTTGTAAGAGCAGTCAGTGCTCTTAACCGCTGAGCCATTTCTCCAGCCCTCCTGTCATTTTTTGTTTGTTTTTTTTAAAATTATGTATGAGTGCATTGTCTGCATGTAGATAGGTGCACCCATGTTGTGCAATGCCGGAGGAGGTCAAAAGAGGGCATCAGATCCTCTAGAATTGGAGTTAAGGAAACTGGTTATTAGCCGCCAAGTGGGTGCGAAGATTCAAACCCAATTCTTCAAGAGCAGTCATTGCTCTTAACCACTGAGTCATCTCTCCAGCCTCTTGAAACCCTGTCTTTAAAAAGTAATCTACCAACTGAGCTACATCCCCAGCCCCTGCCTCATTTTTCATGCTTATGGACTTAAGATGTAATTGTCATAATGTCCCTTAAGCATAGGGAGCTTTTCCCTCATTCATTCCTTTGAAAAAAATTTTTTTTTTGGTTTATTGAGCCAGGAATGGTGACACACAAGGCAGGCGGATCTCTGAGGTCAAGGCCAGCCTGGTCTGAGACAGGATCTCCCTGTAGCCCCCCCGCCCCCCGCCGGCCTGGAACTATGTAGATGAGGCTGTCCTTGAACTCACAGAGATCTGCCTGCCTCTGCCTCCTGAGTGCTGGGATTAAAGGCATGCGCCACCATGCCAGGCTAAAAAATTTATTTTTGAGTGTTTTGCCTGCATGTGTGTAAGTGCACTTCGTGCAGTGGCCACGAAGAACAGAGAGGGCTGAACTGGAGATACGGATGGTTGTTAGCAGCCATGTAGGTGCTGGGAGTCAAACCTGGGTCTTCTGCGAGAACAGTTAATGCTCTCAACCGCTGAGCAATCTCTCCAGTCCCCTTCCCTCATTCATTCTTATTTTTGTCTTGAGGGAAGCACTTCTTTTGGGCTTTCTGTTTTAATATATATATTAAAATATGTAGGTACATATGTATATATAAATTATACTATTTGAGAAAGGGGATCATGTAGCCCAGGCTGGCCCTGAATCCCCAGTCTTTCTGACTCAGCTTCTAGAGGGCTAAGATTACAAGCTTGAGCCACCACACCAGAATTTTTAGTTTTTAGACACCGGCTGCTTAGGCCGGACTAGAACTTCTAATCCTTCCTTACGATTGTAGTATGCACCTCCACGCAAGGCAATGAGGCTGTTTTTATTATAATTTGTCGTTATTCTCACCACAATTCCCGTTTTGTGATTAAAGTCTCCTCTGTGGGCAGACTCGAACACCGACACTGCCCACTGCTCGCCTCTGGCTTTGGTCTCCAGCCGGTCTCCCTTAACTATGGCTGCCCAGGTCAACCCTGAAGTGGTGTGGCACGGCGCAACGCCTGCGTGGTTTGTCCTCAGCGCGCCGCCGTAGCCGGCTCCGAGCTGCGCTTTCCCTCGCTCCCGTCCGGAGGCGCAAGCGCCGCAGTGGGCGGGGCCTGTGCGCTCCGCCCAGCGTGCGTCGAAGCGTGGGTTCCACCCCCACACGCTCTAGAGCCTCCCGGGAGCGCACACCGGCTTTTCCCCATCCCCAGCCAGCGTGCTGTGCTCGCCGTCATGCTCGCTGCTGCCTTGCGTCGGTGCACCGCAGCCGCGGCCGCCCGAGCCGGCCCCCGAGGCTTCCTACACCCGGCCTCGGCCCCTAGCCCAGCCGCCGGTAAGGCTTCACGCCCGCCGCAGCCCGCGCCTGCATGTCCTTGCGGTGACCTGGGCCCCCGCCGCCACTCGAGGTCAGGCTGCCCTGGCGGCCTAGCCTCTGCCCCGCGGGCGGGCATCCGAGCCCGGAGACCGCAATGGGGCCTCGCTGCCGTCTGGAGTTGTGGTGAACTCGAGGAAGCTCCCCAGGCCTCCCTCCGCCACTTCCTGGTACCGGCACCGCGACCCGTCTGTGGTGGACCTGGTGGGGTCGCCGAGGACGGGGCGCACCGCTCCCCCTGGCTTTCGGGGCTGTGACCGCGTCCCTCGCTGACCCTGGAGCCACCTGACCGGGAGTGGCCCCCGCCGGCCCTCAGCGTCTTAGCGAAGGTGACATTGAGCCTCTGGGCGCGCCGGGGCGGCGGCGTTTCCTAACGCAGTACTCCCCCTGCGGGGACACAATACGTTTTTTTTTTTTTCTCAATCGGACCGTTCTCTGTTAGCGTTTTGTGTGTCATCTTCACAACCCTGTGCTGTCAGGTTTGGGACTGTTGAGCCACGTTCCAATTACCCTACATTTAAAATAGACCTACGTGTGTGGTGGTTTCTTGCGGGTTGGAAGTGATCCTGAATGTTGATAGGTGTTAATGTTAAGATTAAGAATGTTAACCGTTTCGAAGATTGGATACCACAGACCCAGGACTGGGTTTACAAACATGGGAAAGCTTTGTGGGTTTGGGTTTGTTGTACCCCGCTTCCCATTAAAATCGAAATTTGATTGCTGGAGTGTGAAATGGGCAGTTTTGTCCCTAGTTTTCCCCGTAGGTGGTCTGGGAGATTTTTGTGTCCTCTCTGTAAACCCCGAACACCCCCTGGACTTGGAGGAACCTGGGCAGCCTTCAAGATGGGCTTTTGCTCTACCACTTAACTACATTCTCAGCCTTACACCGCGCCCCCAGCAGTGTACGTTTTTTTAAATTTTTCGGTTTTTGAGACAAAGGCTCTGTAGCTCAGGCTGGCTTCAACCGTCTAGCCTCCCAAGTGCTGGGATTACAGGTGTGAGCCACCACACCCAGCTCAAGCATACTTTTAATTACTGTAGTTGGATTTGTATGAATATAAAAGTAACTCACATGCTCAAAAATTAATGTTGCTTTGACCGTTTAAACCTAAAGAAATGTTTTTGCTTTATCTTTTGTAATTTATTAGAACCATAAAGGCCAAGTATAGGGTCTTTGTTTTTTTTTGGGGGGGTGAGGTAGTCCAGGCTAGCCTCAAAACTAGTTACACTGGCCTTGAACTGATCTTCCTGCCTATACCATCCAAATCTGAAATTAGAGGCCTGTGCCACCATACCTGGCTTTGGGGTGTATTTAAGAGATTAGATGGGGCTGGAGAGATGGCTCAGTTAAGAGCACTAGCTGCTCTTGCATAGGACCTGGGTTTGGTTCCCAACACCTACGTGGCAGCTAACAATCATCCAGTTCCAGGGCATCTGACGCCCTCTTCTGGATTTCTTGGACATTACATGCACATGGTACACTTATATACATGCAGACAAACACTCATACACATAAAATAATAAATTTCAAGAGACTGCAGATATCAAGTTTTACAGAAGAAACAGAGGCCTACCTTGGGAAGCTTGACTTTTTCATTAATGGTAGAACTATTTTTCCTTTTCTTAGTTACAGTTAATTCGGGCTATCCTGGAGTGTTTTTCAGGTTTTGTGGGGTTTTTTGTTTGCTTGTTTCTTATTTACTTGCTGAAGCAAGAAATGCTATTTAATTTTTTTTCATATAGATAAACATCTTGGAAGGTTTCTTCTTTGTTTTTCAGACAGGGTCTCCCTGTATAGACCCGGCTAGTCTTGAACTTGGTGTGTAGATCAGGCTGGCCTTAAACTCTTCAGCAGTCTTGCTTCTTCCTCCAGGAGCTGTGATTACAGTGGGGTTATCCAGAACTGGAGTTACGGATGGCTGTTGGCTATCATGTGGGTGCTGGAAATTGAACCCAGGTACTCTGCAAGAACAGCCAGTGTTCTTAACTTCTGAGTCATTTTTCCAGCCCCTTGGTTTGGGTTTTTTTGGGTTTTTTGTTTTGTTTGTTTTGTCTCTTTGAGACAGGGTCTCCCTGTACTCACAGGTGGCCTGGAACTCACTGTGTAGACCAGACTGGCCTCGATCTCGGAGAGATTTGCCATGCTGGATTTGGGAGATTTCAGTAATTTTATTTATTTTTGACAAGGAACTTCAGGGGTTTATTGTGCAACAGGGAAAATTTCTGCCCCCCTTTTTTTTTTAAGCAAACTGTAGACTAGTTTCCTAGTTTATCTTCGAGACATTCTCTTCACCCTCCTATGCATAATTCAGAAATCAGAGATTTTATTTTATGGTTGTCCTTTGTACCTACCACCAGAAGGCAGTATTTGTTATAGCTCCCTTTATCTTTGTGACCTTGGACGTACTAATTAACCTTAGGCTCCAGTTGCCTTCCTAAAGTTAATTTTTTGGTAGTTGAAAGATTAACTAGATAATGTAACTCTTACCACTTTGCATTGGTACAAATGTGTGATATGGTCATGCCTTGCTAAATAATGAAATAGGGTCTGGCAGGGGCCTCCTTGGCATTAGACAGTTCTGTTGGTGAACCTTAGAGTTCATTGGCATAGCCAATGCAGTACAGTCCACTCATCCTGTATTTGGTTCATGATTGACCAAAATATGCAAATCATGAAGTGTACATACTTGATTTATTGTAATCCATTTCACTTTTGGCTATTTTATATTGAAATTGGTTATCAGTGTGAGACCGCAGAGGGGGGTTTTTTTGCAATTGAAAATCAAAAACTGGGGGCTGGGTATGGTGACGTACTCCTTTAATCCTAGCACTCAGGAGGCTGAGGCAGACAGATCTCTATGAGTTTGAGACTGACCAGCCAAGGCTGTATAGTGAGACCCTACCCCCAAAAACTAAAAAAGCCATGTTTGGTGTTGCACGCCTTTAGTCCCAGCATGCAGCACTCAGGAGGCAGAGGCAGGTGGATCTTTGAATTCAAGGCCAGCCTTGTCTACAGAGTGCCAGGCCAGCTGGGGCTAAGGGAAATCCTGTCTCAAAAAGACCAAAAAGAGAATGTGTGAAGAGTTAAGTTTTTTGTTAGCATTTGAAAGAGACTTTGAGGGGTTGGCCTGAGGGGCCTTAAACTCAAATCTCATACTTGGACCATGAAGAAACCTTCAACTAAAACATAATTTTCCCCCAATAACTGCCAAATTTGTTAATTTAATATTTTACTGCTTTTTATTTGTGTGTGTGTGTGTGTGTGTGTGTGTGTGTGTGTGTATGCATGTTCACTTGTGTGTCCATGTATGTGGAGGCCCCAGGTTGGGGATCATCCTCACTCTTCGACCTTTATTGAGGCAGGGTATTTAATTCAAACCCTGGGCCCACAGATCAGGCTAGTCTCCCTAGCCAGCTTGCTGTGGGAATCCCCCACCTCTGCTTCCCTAGGGTGGAATTACAGGAGGGACACCGGGCCTACCCAGTATTTTACATGAGTTCTGGGTATCCAAACGCTGATTCTCTTGCTTGCTAGGCAAGCACTTTAACCTCTGAGAGCCATCTCTTCTTCATCTCCAGGATCTCATGTAGGTAGCCCAGGCTGGCCCTCCAGCTAGCAGTAGAGCTAAGGATGACCTTGAGCTCCTGATCGTCCTGCTTCCACTTCCTAAGTTAATTTAATGTTTTAAGTAAAATTTCTCTAGTCAACCCTTTAAACATGATATCATGGCTCCTACATCCTTGCCCTGCGAACTTGAAAGACCTAGAAAGATGAAAACCAAAAAGATGAAAGGTTTTTTTTTTCCTTTTTCTCTTGGTATAGGGTTGGATTTAAGTAGCACTTTGTATTGCCTTCCAACCTTTTCGGCTTCCAGGTTCTCAACCTTACAGGCTTTTGAGGTCCATGTCTGGTCTTAAGCTTTACACTCCCAATAACCCTGTTCTTGAACTTGCTAATGTGCCCCAATCTCATTTCTCGCTATTTCTCCTTCCTAGAATTACCATTATCTAAAAGACTGTTCTTTGGGCCTTGTCTGACCTGATTAATTATTATTAATTGAAAGCCGTCTGATTAAACCAAATTTTTTTTAAAAAGGATGAGCCCCTTTATTTTTTTCTAAATATATAGTGCTTTCTTTAAGCCCATATAACTGAGTGCCAAAAGTAGTGTTAGAAAAAGCTTTTTGTGGGACCAGCCTGGCGTGCCGGTACACGCCTTTAATCCCAGAACTCGGGAGGCAGGGGCAGGCAGATCTCTGTGAGTTTAAGGCCAGCCTGGTCTACATAGTGAATCTCAGGCCAGCTAGGGCTACAGAGAGACCCTGTCTCAAAAAGCCGGGCGTGGTGGCACATGCCTTTAATCCTGGCACTTGGGAGGCAGAGGCTGGCAGAGGCCGGTGGATATCTTAGTTTGAGGCCAGCCTGGTCTATATAGTGAGTTCCAGGCCAGCTGGGGCTACAGGGAAACCCTGTCTCAAAAAGACCAAAAAAAGAAAAAAAGCTTTTTGTGGGAACAGGATCTCATGCAGCTTAGGCTGTTCTCAAACTAGTTATGTAACAAAGGATGACAATGAATTTCTGATCCTCTTGCCTCATCTTCCCAAGTGCAGTGCTAGGATTGTAGGTGTGATCTACCATACCTAATTTATGTGATGCTGACACTGAACCTCCTTAGGGCTTTGTGTATTCTAGGCAAGCATTCAACTGACTGAGCTTCATTCCAACCCAGAAGTAGCTTTGTGGGGGCATTCCCATTGTTACACTTCTCTTTCCTATTCTGGTGCCTTTAGGTTGTATCAAAGCACTGAATAATTGCCAACATTTTGCTTCACTAGCCAGGCATTGTAGTATATATGCTTGTAATTTGGAGGCAGAAAGATCAAAAGTTCAGGGTCATATCTTTATGCAGGAAGTTTGGAGCCAGCTATATAAACAAGAAACCTTTCTCAAACAAGAAACCTACCTAGATGAAAAGGTTATGCTTAAATAGGTAGTAGTGTTGGGGTGCCTATGTAATTTCCCTTGAACAAAGTATAAAGTATGTGGGGGCAAAAGCTGAATGTGGTATAATCCCAGTCTTCACTATATAGGGAGACACTTGTTTCAAAACGACAAAATTGTGTGCGTGTGTGTGTGTGCGTGCGCACATGCAATGTTAAATAACACTGCTTTATCTGAGGGGGGAAAGCATATGGAGGACATGTTCTGAGCTAACAATATGTTCTACCCACTATTTAAAACCATGTGGGAGAGACTGGTTTTGCCCTTGTGGAACAGCTATATATTTATAGTATATATGTTTGGTATTTCAAACAGTTGTTTTATAAAGGTTTGTTTTGTTTTGTGAGACTAGTTCTCACTCTGTGGTTCAGGCTGGCCTCAAACTGTAGACAGTCCTTATTGTGGAAGTTAAAACATGTTCACTTTCAACTAACCCATTTATATACATGTTGTAGTTCATTTGGGACCTGGATTGTGGAGATAGTTTGTCTCTGGGAGATTGGGACTTAGGTAGGCTATGATTTTTTGGGACTAATGGCAGGTATTTCCCTAAAGGCTCAAGTGGTTGTTTAAGGGAGAATTCTTTCATTGATTCTAACAGTCAGTCCATCTCCAGAACTAATTAGTGCATTTTGTCTGCTTGTTTTTCTCCCCTCTTCTTTTTGCATTAAGGATATGTAAGATACATTTAAATATCAGAATGGTCTTGGAAGATACAGTGCTGAGAGGTTCTGTGTTTTGCTTTTGTCTTAAGCTGGGTGTGATGGCACACACCTTAATCCCAGCCTTTAGGAAGCAGAGGCAGAAGGTCCCAGAATTCATGGTCATTCTCAACTGCATAGTGAGTTTGTGGCTAGCCTGGGCTACATGAGACCCTGCCTCAAACAAACAAAAAATGAGAAACTATGGGGCTGGAGAGATGGCTCAGCGGTTAAGAGCGAGCACTCACTGACTGCTCTTGCAGAGGACCAGGTTCAATTCCCAGCACCCACATGGTGGCTAACAACCATCTATAACTCCAGTTCCAGGGGATCCAACACCGTCTTTTGACCTCTGCTGGCATTTCATGACATGGGTGTACCTACCTACATGCAGGCAATACACTCATACACATAAAATAAAAATAATAAGGGGCTGGAGAGATGGCTCAGCAGTTACGAGCACTGACTGCTCTTGCAGAGGACCTGGGTTCGATTCCCAGCACCCACATGAAGGCTATGAACCATCCTTAACTCTAGTTCCAGGGGAATCTGAAGCCCTCTTCTGACCTCCATGGCATTGCACAACACGGTGCACTCACATACATGAAGGCAATGTGCTCATACACATAAAAATATTAAAAAATAATAAAATATTTTTAAATGAGAAATTATAACAAGCTTATCTAATATATAGTAAGAATACAATTCTAAAAATTATGGCTTCCATTAATAGAAGAGCTATTAGATCATTTTAATTTATTTAGGTATTAGAGGTTGAACCCAGGCCTCTTACATGCTAAACATGATCCTTAAAACTGGGCAACACTCCCAGTCCTAACTTGGAATGTAATGGAAAGCATATTTTTTAAAGCCCATCAATAATGAGTATAATTATGAATTTACTAAAGAACTACAGTACACCTCCCCCCCTTTTTTTGAGAACAGTCTTTTTTTTTAATTTTTATTATAATTTTTTTATGTGTATGGTATACATGTGTATTGCCTACATGTAAGTACACCCATGTCATGCAATGTCTGGGGAGGACAGAAGAGGCCATTGGATCCCCTGGAACTGGAGTTACAAACAGTTGTTAGCTGCTATGTGGGTGCTGGGATTTGAACATGGGACTTCCACAAGAACAACCAATGTTCTTAACCGCTGAGCCATCTCTCCAGCCCCAGAGAACAGAGTTTTTTTAACAATTGTTTAAAACTCTTATTACTGTTTAAGTATAGACATGTGCTTATGTGTGCTTGAGGAGGGTCAGAGGACAACTTTGTAGGCTCTCAGCAATTGGGAGGGAAAGGCAAGCAGGTGGAGGACCTGTCTCAAAAAGATCAAAAAAAAAAAAAAAAAAGCAACTTTGTAGGTTCCCTTCTTCCCACCTTTATGTGGGTTCTGGCCTTCAGCTCAGGTCATAAGGCTTGTGTGACAATTGCTTTTACCCACTGAGCTATCTTGCTAGCCTGAGACAGGGTCTTACTCTGTAACCCAGGCTGACCTCAATCCTCCTGTGTAAATTTTCAGAGTGTTGGGATTGTAGGAATGTGCTATCACACCGAGATACATAATGCTATTTGTTTTGCTTGGTTTTCTTTGCCTAGTATTTAAGATATCTTTTGTTTTGTTTTTTGAGACAATCTCACTCTGCAGCTTGGGCTGTACCTAGAACTCACTATAGTCCAGGCTGGCCTTGAAATCGTAACAATTTTCCTGCCTTAGCCTCCCAAATGCCAGAGTGACAGGGTGAGCCACTGTGCCTGGTTCATGGTCTTTCTATATAAACAGATTTATTTCAAAATATTATAGGTGACTTACTGAATTTTTTTCTGCTAGATTATGTATCATTGATTCAAAATTTATTGCAAACATGGTGATATAACTAAAGAGGCTAAGGCAGGAGGATCTCAAGTTTGAGGTCAGCCTAGGCAACATAGCAAGGTCTGCCTCAAAAAGTGAACAGAGGGGCTGGAGAGATGGCTCAGTGGTTAAGAGCACTGGCTGCTCTTCCAGAGCACCCAAGTTTGATTCCCACATGGCAACTAACAAGGGTCTAACTCCAGTTCCAGGGAATTTGCCACCCTCTTCTGGCCTCCAAGGACTAGTGTGACACAGGTGCACTTACATACATGCAGGCAATGCTCACATAAAATAAAAATAATAAAAAAATTTTTTAAGTGAACAAAAAATGTGTTAGATAATATATGCCAAGTGCTGTTTGTATATTTTGTTTGCTTCTGTTTTTCTCTATTCTGTTAATTGTTGCTTAGTGATGGGATTTAGCATTAAATTTTCAGAATCATCTTAGGCTGTTGAAGTCATTGCACTTTTCCTTTGCAGCTGTCCAGTCAGCTCGCTGCTATTCTCATGGGTCACATGAGACAGATGAGGAGTTTGATGCTCGCTGGGTCACATACTTCAACAAGCCAGACATAGATGCCTGGGAATTGCGTAAAGGTAATTGGAATATAAGCATATATGTCTGTTTTGGTATGTAAATATGAACTACTTTCCCTTTGTTGAAAATAACTAGTTCGTTTTTGTTTTGTTTTATTTTTTGGTCTTTTTGAGACAGGGTCTCCCTGTAGCCCCAGCTGTCCTGGAACTCACTATGTAGACCAGGCTGGCCTTGAACTCACAGAGATCTGCCTGCCTCTGCCTCCCGAGTGCTGGGATTAAAGGCGTGTGCCACCATGCCTGGCTTGAAAATAACTAGTATAAAAACACATTGTGAGTTGGTTAATGTCATGCAACTTGAAGTTAGGAAAGCTTACAACTTCTGTGATATTTCTGCAAAATTAGAATTTTAAAGCAGGACTGGGGGTATAGCTCATGTATAGAGTGCTTTCCTAGCATGCAAAGGCCCTGGGTTTGATCCCTGGCACTGGGGAAGAAGAAAAAATAAATAGGGAAGGAAGGAGGAAGGGAACGCATACACACTGTTGACATTTGAGCTGGATAATTCATTGTAGGGGGTTGTCCTTTGCACTGGAGGGTATTTAGCAGAAAACTTGGCCTCTGCCTACTAGATAACACATACTATAGTTAAAGGGGACAAAAAAAGTCTCGGGATACTATGCAGTATGCACTGAATGACAGAATTACCCCAATTGAAAACTGCTGCTAGAGAAATGGGGCTAGCTGAGCAGAATTAATAGTCTTCTGCCTTTCAGATAATTTACACAGCAGTAATTTGGTTCATTTCCCCTCTGGTTAGTGGTTTGAGGTTTTTGTTTTATTAGTTATGAGTTGCCGATGTTCTAACGTGGGTAAGTATCATTGATGATAGCTAGTCATTAATTGTAAAGTATACTATAAATAATCACAGATCAAGAATTCAGTATCTTGGCCCTATGGCTGTTGGTATGATTGTATTGTCATGTGTTCTTTGTTTAAATATTTTACAGTAAAAGCAAGAAACCTAAGTGCTTTAAATGGCTCTGCTGGAATGGGAATGTAATGACCCCATTTTGCTGCAACCAAGAAAGTTCTTACTACTGAATAATCTGAAAATCTTACTGATGTATGAAAAGAACAGCAATTCTGCCTTCTCATTAAGAGTCTTCAAGTTTATGATGTGTCATTTTGTGCAGACACAAAAGTAGTCATGCCCAGTCATTTTCTGGTTGAATGTTTATGAGTCTTTACACTAAAATGTTTTTCTGTGATACCCCCTTAATGTCCTCAATTGGGCTTCATCGACTCCTTGGGCATTGAGTTTCTAATAGGATCTGTTTTAAAGCATCAGAAATACCTATGCTATATTTTAAAATATTTGTTATTTTATTTTATGTGTGTGAGTGTATTGCCTGCATGCATGTGAGTGCACCTGTGTTGTGCAATGCTTCAGAAGTCAGAAGAGGGCTTCGGATTCCCCTGGAACTGGAGTTAAGGATGGTTCGTAGCCGTCATGTGGGCGCTGGGACTCAAACCCCGTCCTCTGTGAGAGCAGTCAGTACTCTTAACCACTGAGCCATCTCTCTAGCCCCAATACCTACGCTATATTAAGAGTTAAGCTTATAAGTTGGAAGTGACTCGTTTGAAGATAAATTCACTGATTATTTTGAAAATAATGTTTGTGCTTAGAAAGCTCTAGGATTTTCCTTTAGTCTGCATGCTGTTACATTATTCTACTAATTCATTGTGGAAGATCACTGTGTTCTTATCATGGAGAGTTTGTTCTACATCGATTCTCATTTTACAGAGAATAGAGGTCCAAACAGATGAGGTCACATACCCCTGATCAGTAAGAATGTAGGTAACTAAGCTGTTGAAACAAAACAAAAAGTAGATAACTAAATTTTAGCTTAAGAATATTTTAGGTTAATGTGACTGTTTTTTTTTTTTTAATTTGACAGGAATGAACACACTTGTTGGCTATGATCTGGTTCCTGAGCCCAAAATCATCGATGCTGCTTTGCGGGCATGCAGACGGTTAAATGATTTTGCTAGTGCTGTTCGCATCCTAGAGGTTGTTAAGGTTTGTGAAATAACAGTGCTAAAATTGTTTCAGAAGTAGGTGGGCCATATCACTTACCAGCATATTGTTTTTGAACTTCCTAAAACACCTAAAATTAAATCAGATGTGGTATTGCACACCTGTAATTATACTTAGGAGACTGAGGCACAGGATTGAGAGTTCGGTGCCAGCCTGGGCTACAAAAGGGAGACCCTGTCTATAAACAAACAAAACCCTAAAGTTTGTGGGTTTTATTATCTTTTGTGTACTTATTTTGAGACAGTCTCATTGTGTAGCCAAGGCTCCAAGGCTAACCTTGAACTCCCGATCCTCTTGTATGCCACTATTACAGGTATGGACCACCACACACAGTTCAATTAATATACATTAATTGTGCAAAACAGTGGGTTTCAGTGTGACATTTTCATATATGCATATTATCTACTTTAATCAATGTAACTCCCCCCCAGTTTTATACCTCCTATACCTTGATCCTAGCAGTCTAAAATTTTTCTGTATTTGTGTGCACTTCCAGTAAGTGTGTCTATCTGTCCTTGCGTTGTCAATCTTCACGTTGTTTGAGACAGTCTTCCCCTCACCCCCTCTCTCATTGAGACAAGGTCTCACTATGTAGCCCTGGCTGGCCTGGAACTCCCAAGAGTTGGAATTAAAGGCATATGCCACCACACTCATCATAAGACAGGGTCTCTTTCATTTTCTCTGCTGCATAGGCCAGGCTACCTGGCCCATGAGCTTCTGGGGACTTTCCTATCTCCACCTTCCATCTTAATGGAGAGTCACTGGGATTACAGACACCTCACACTTCTGCACTTGGCTTTACATGAGTTCTGGGGAATTAAACTGAGGCTCTCACACCTGTGCAACAAGCAATATACCCACTGAGTCATCTCCCCAGTCCCTAAAATTGTTAACTAACTAGAAGGAATGTTCTTTACGGTTACAAGTTATCCAATACGTTAAAAAGTGTAAGGGCTGGAGAAATGGCTTAACCATTAAGAGCAGAAGACTGGTGCTGAATCCCAGCTTCCACATGGCGGCAAACAAACATCTAAAACTCCAGTTCTAGGGATTGCGACATCCTCTTCTGTCCTCCTTGTGCACTACATGACACTGGTACACGTAGATACATGCAGCATAACACATACACATAAAAGTAATTTTTTAACTGTACATGAGGGGCTGGGAGGAAGGCTCAGTGGGTAGAGAACCTGAGTTGAAATCCCCAGCACATCTAAAAATGCCAGGCATGGTTCTAAGTGCCTGTAACCCAAACACTGGGGAACAGAGACAAATAGATCTCAAAGAGCTTGCAGGGCAACCAGCCTAACCAAAATGGTGAACTTCTGGTTCATTAAGAGACTGTCTCAAGCCGGGCGTGGTGGCGCACGCCTGTAGTCCCAGCACTTGGGAGGCAGAGGCAGGAGGATCTCTGTGAGCTCAAGGCCAGCCTGGTCTACATAGTGAGTTCCAGGACAGCTGGGGCTACAGGGAGACCCTGCTTCAAAGAGACAAAAAAAAAAAAAAAAAAAAAAAAAAAAGAGACTGTCTCAAGGAAATAAGGCAGACAGCAATAGAGGAAGACATTCAAGGTCCTGGTCTGACCTTTGCACAAATATATCCTCTAAAGTTTAAGGTTTTTAAGGGGAAAAAATGACATTACTTTATAATGAGTAAGAATTACGGGTTCTGTAACCTATCAATCTATTCAGCACTAATAGTTAATTCAGTTAGGTTCTTAAATTGGAGGCAAATTAAAATCTTCCCTTGTGTTAATTTAATTTTTCCTGTTGCCTGATGGACATGTTTAATTACCTTTATGAAAATCTGTCATCACTGCCTTGAACTTCTAATTCTCCTGCCTTTACTTCTGGAGTGCTAGGATCACAGGTTTGTACCACCATACTTGGGTATGCGGGGTTCTGGGAATTGAACACAGGGCTTCCTGAATGCGAGGTGAACACTACTGAGTTGTATCCCCAACCCTGCTGCATATGTAACTAAAAACTCTTTCAGTTTTATTTTGTTAATAGTGATTGTTCTGTTTTTGACACAGGATAAAGCAGGACCTCATAAGGAAATCTACCCCTATGTCATCCAGGAACTTAGACCAACTTTGAATGAACTGGGAATCTCTACTCCAGAGGAACTGGGCCTCGACAAAGTGTAAACTCCCCTTGGTAAGCAGCAGCACATCTCTGACCAAGGCAGAGAAGAATACATGAAGTGGTGGGTTGATGACAGCACTTGCTAGAGGATCTATGTAGCCATGACCACAGAGATTTAGAGAATAATGGGACGATGTTGATGATGATAAATTAAGGAACTGTGGGGTTTTATTATTAATTTACATATGTGTTGGTGTATGTTTGTGAGCATGTATGTATCATAGTGCATGTGTGGAAGTCAGGACATTTTGGGGAAGTCTGTTCTCTAATCTTTGGGTCCTGGGGATCAAACTTAGGTTGTCAGACTTGGCAGCAAGTGCCTTTACCTGCTGAGCCACTTCATAGTCCCTGAAATTGTATCTTAATTGTTTCCATTGTTCTGAGTGCTGGGATTACAGATATGCATTACTACACTTGGATCCAAACCCTTTTCTGATTGGAAAAGAAATATCAGTGGTACTTGCAAATAATGAAAGGACCACCAAGCTAGTCCCCTGTTCCTTGCTAATTCTTTGTGTTTTCTCTTGCAGATGGACTTCCTAAGGACCTATTGCTGTTGCTACTTGATTAAAACAGTCACCTGGAAATACTTTATTTGAACAAATTTTCCTCTGAGTATCAAACCTTGTCATGGTAACTTGGACTTTAATAAAAGGGAAATGAGTTTGAACTGAAACTAGGTATTCTGTTTTGTTTCCCTTGAGGAGCAGAAGGTGCAGTGCTTTGGGACAATTGAGGTCCTAGTTTTGTTGCCTCTTTACATGCTGAGAGAGCTATTTTATTTCCCTGGAAACCAACAGTCGTATAACATGGCTTCATCAAAAATATTTGAGTGCTTTGACTGGTAAATTGGCTGAAAGCTAGTTATAAAAATATGTCGTATTGCAAGCACCCTGGCCTTAGGAGACTATAAGAGTAGATCAAATTGCCGGGCGTGGTGGTGCATGCCTTTAATCCCAGCAGAGGCAAGTGGATCTGTGTGAGTTCAAGTGCAGCCTGGTCTACATAGTGAGTTCCAGGACAACTGGGGCTACAGGGAGACCCTGTCTCAAAAAGAAAAAAAAAAAAAAAAAAAAAGTAGATCAAATTGTGCTTTCAAAATTGACTGGTAAAAAAATAATTTAAAAGTAATCTTCGAAAATCAGACATGGTGGTGCATGCCAATAATCCTAACATCCAGCACTGATGGGTGGAGGCGGGAGGATCAGAAAGGTCACTCTCAGCTGCATGGCAAATTTGAGTACAGACTGGGTTATATAGTAAATTTCAATGTCATTCAGGTAGTCTGGATAAGCTACATCGTAGCCAGCCCCACTCATACCCAGTGCTTCTCTTGGTGCCCAGTCCCTTCTCTGCCTGTTCTTCCCTAGCAGCATGGTATTAGCCTCAGACCTCATTTGCTGTGGTTGATTTGTGAAGAATGGAGTAAATGGGCTTGCCTCTTGAGAGAACCAAGAAACCTTAAATCCTGTTTAACTTTAGAAATCCTATAGTGCTGGAATGTACCTTTCTGGATAATGTGATTCTAGGTCTAGGTAAGGGTGGTATAATCTGTCAGATTGCTATAATAGGAGAACAGAATCAATAGTAACATTTAGATGCCTGGTCTCCTAAAGCCATGTCAGGAGTTGTTAGTAAAGTAAGTTTTGGTGAGGTTGATTTTTTTTTTGGGGGGGGGGGTGTCTTTTGAGATATGAACTGCATCCCTGGCCCACTTAGGTGGGTTTGCGGGTGGGAGGTTGTTTTGTCTTTGTCTTTTTGAGACAGGGTCTCCCTATAGAAGTGGAAGTCCCTGTGAAACTATGTGGACCCAGTTGGCTTCCATCTCACAGGATCCACCTGCCTCTGTCTCCTGAGTGCTGAGATTAAAGGCCTGTACTACCATACCCAGCGTTAGACAAGGTTTTAACATCAGTCACCTTTGAATAGTTTGATCTCCTACCAAAAGCCTCTTTACTCCCTTGTTTAAGATGGAGATAGGGTTTCACCACATAGCCTTAGCTAGCCTCAAACTCCTAGAGACCCACCTGCATATATATATATTTTTTTTTTTTTGGTCTTTTTGAGACAGGATCTCCCTGTAGCTCCAGCTGCCTGGAACTCACTCTGTAGACCAGGCAGGCCTCAAACTCACAGAGGATCTGCCTGCCTCTGCCTCCCGAGTGCTGGGATTAAAAGCATGTGCTACCACGCCTGGCATTCATTTATTTATATTATGTGTATGAGTGTATTGCCTGTATATATATATAAGCACATCCATGTTGTGCAATGCCTACAGAGGTCAGAAGAGGGCATTGGATCCTCTGGAACTGGAATTACAGACAGTTGTTAGTCCTCATGTTGTTACTAGGAACCAAACCTGGGTCCTCTACAAGAGCAACCAGTGTTCTTTAACGCTGAGCCATCTCTCTAGCCCAAGATCAGCCGTAAAGGCTTGTGCCACCATGCAGGAGTATGATTATGGGTATGTATACATGTGTGCAGAGGCCAGAAGAAGGTATTAGATCCCCTGGAGCTGGAGTTACAGGCAGTTGTGAGCCACCCAACATGAGTGCTGGGAACCAAATTTGGGTCCTCTGGAAGAGCAACAAGTGCTCTTAAACCATTGAGCCATTTCTTTAGACCCAATGGATATTAAACAGGACAACTATTTAATATATATAGATTTTGAAAGTTCTGTGAAAAAAAATATGTATATATATGGGTACTATGAGGAACTAGAAGGCATTTAAGGAAGTGACATTTTAGTTAAAGCCTTGAGAATTGGGGTAGGGTCTTAATCCTAGATCCCACAAGTAATTTTACTTATTCTGTCAATGTGTTTGCTCTTTTCACCTCTGAGAGAAGGGATTTTTTTTTTTCCTTGCAGCTCTTGTTTAAATCTGCTCCAGTTACCAAGAAAGGATTTATTATAATTATCTGAGGACCATATTATGACATAAAAGTGAGGGTGAGGGGAGCGTACTCAAGCTGTCCTATAGCTGAGGATGACCTTGAACTCCTACTAATCCCCTTGCTTCTACCTCCCATACCTAGCTAGGCTCTTAATATAGAAGAATGTAAATGCTGTGGTCTCATGGTCATGGGAGGGAGCATAGCTTCATAGCTGTCTACCAGCCTCTACCAGGATGAGCTGGTGTTTGGGCTACAAACATTCATTAAATATCTACTTGTATACCAAACATGCCAACACTGGTGATAGAGCAATGAACAGGAGGGAGGTAGAAAAAAGGGAAGTTGGGACCAGACATGGGTTTTTTTTGTGGGGGCGGGGTCTTTTTGAGACATAGAGGCATAGAGGTCCACCTGCCTCTGCCTCCCCAATGCTGGGATTAAAGGCATGTGCCATCTTGCCTGGCTTGGACCAGGCATGTTAAAGGCACTTGCCACCAAGCCTGACTACCTGAGTTTGATCCCTGAAATTCACATGGTAGAAAGAGAAAACTGACTCACTAAAGTGGTCCTCTGACTTATACACACAGAAATAATCTAATTGAAAAATTTAAAAAGAGGCCAGTGGTGGAGTTGTACCCCTTTAATTCTTTCCAGCATTCAGGAGGCAGAGGCAGGCTGTGAACTCTGAGTTCAAGGCCAGCTGGGGCTACAGGGAGACCCTGTCTCAAAAAAAGAAGTTGGGGGACAGTAGCTTAATAAGGATGTTGGATTATAATGGCAGCAGTAGACATGCAAAGAATTTTGAGAGTCATTATTGAGCTGTAGTTGGTTGGATGAGGAATGTGAACTCTGAAAGAAACTATCTTAGATTGAAATGATGATGCCATCAAAGGAAAAGAGTCATCAGCAAAATAGGAGCTTGGTGCATGTTAGAGAAATTTGATTTTGGACTGTTAGGTTTCAAGTATCTGGGCATGGAGGCCTTAAGCTCTGTAAAGAGTGAAACTAGTGAGAATTTAAGGTGTGAAACAGGCTGAAGGCTGACAGTAGAAAGAGGGAGGGTATCCTTACACTGCAGACCACTGACTGGTAGGGTGGTTTTATAATAAATATCCATGTATCACACTTTTGCATATTTTTGTTTTTTGTCCCTTCACCCCAGCTCCAAATATTACTAATCAACTATTAAAAAATGAGCTTCCAGGCTGGTTAGATGGCTCAGTGGGTAAGGGTGCTTGCCACCAAGCAAGACCACCTGAGTTCAAGCCACAAAACCCACATGGAGAAAGGAGAGAATGATTCCCAAAGGTTGCCCTGACTTCAACATACACAATAATAATTTTTTTTAAATTTTTTTTGGTTTTGATTTTTTTTTTTTTTTTTTGAGGCAGTGTCTCAATAATGTAGCCCATGTCTGGCCTAGAGCTTGCTTTGTAGACCAGGCTGACCTCAAACTGACAGAGATCCACCTGTCTCTGCCTCCTGAGTGCTAGAATTAAGGGGTGTGCCTCCACCACTGGCCCCTAACTTTTTAAAGTTTTCAATTAGATTTATTTTCTGTATGTGAGTGTAGGTCAGAGGACCACTTTAGTGAGTCCATTCTCTTCTCTCTACCATGTGAATCCCAGGGATCAAACTTAGGTAGTCAGGCATGGTGGCAAGTACCTTTAACTGGCTGGGCCAGTCTTATCCTAGCTTTGTATTACACCTTCCTACCAGATGATGGCAAGCAGCAGACTGTAAGGTGGGAAATGAGGCTTGGATTCTGACCTGTGTTCATATCCCCTCTACCACAGCACTGTCACAGGAAAAAATTACAATGTAGTTGAGATTGTGTTGCCAGGGATCTCCTTATACATACCAAGCAAGTGCTTCACTGATGAGGTACATCCTTGGTTGCTCCACATCCTAAAATTAAGGAACATTTCATACCATTGCTCATAATGAACTGACCAGGGGAGCTTGGTTTTCTACACAAAAGGTCTGAAGAAAGCAAAAATGGAGTAGTCATTTAAATTGCTTTCCTTACAGTCAGGGGAGACACATGCATACACACACACGCACACGCACACACACACACACACTAATACAAGTAATTTCAGGTTGAAGTTGAAAGGATGGAGGTGG
>NW_008341028.1:15189658-15214385 GCF_000622305.1 Nannospalax galili | reverse complement strand
TGGGGATAGCCAGGTGTGGTGGCACACACTTTTAATCCCAGCACTCAGAGGCAGAGGTAGGCAGATACCCCTGAATTCAAAGTCCAGCCTGGTCTACGTAATAAGTTCTAGGCCAGCCAGAGCTACATAGTAAGGTTTTATCTCAAAACAAAAAAAAAAAAAAAAAAAAAAAAAAAAAAGCTGGCGAGGGGGTGGCGGCGCGGGGTTGGTTTGAATCCCAGCACCCACAGGGCAGCTAAAAACCGTCTCTAACTCCAGTTCCAGGGGATCGGATGCCCTCTTCTGTCCTGCCGGGGCATTGCATATGGGTGCAACTTGTATACATGCAGGCATAACACTCAAACACAAAATTTTTTAAATTAAAAAAAAAACGGGCTGGAGAGATGGCTCAGCGGTTAAGAACACTGGTTGTTCTTGCAGAAGACCCAGGTTCGAATCCCAGCACCCACATGGCAGCTAACAATTGTCTGTACCTCCAATCCCAGGGGATCCGACAGCTTCTGACCTCTGCAGGCATTGCATGACGCAGGTGCACTTACCTACATGCAGGCAATACACACACATAAAATAAAAATGATTTAAAAAAAACTACTTCAACAGATTATGCTGGGGTGAATCCATCAAAATAATGGTTTCTTTCGTTTGATTTTTAAACACTATAGCCCCAAATTCTTTTGTCCTATCCATTTTTTGTTTGTCCCTGGGGTTCAGCCTGGACAATATTGACATACCCTGTAAAGACATTTTAGCCGTGGAAAAGCCTCATAACTTTTGGCAGTTTCTACAAGGATCTGGAGCTTATTTCCAGCCAGACACAAGCACATCCCTGGGGGCCAGAAAAGTCAAGAGTCTTGACAGCCCTGGACCCTACCACACACAGACTCGAGAGTGCACTTTCACCCTGCTTTCTAGCAGCCAGTTTATTTTTGTTACTGTAGAATAGATAGAGGACATTCTGGTTTGTTGTCTTGTGTAGCCAAGGCTGCTTTCTAACTCCTTTAGCCTTCCACCTCTCAAGTGCTGGGATTACAGTGCCACGCTAGCATGGCTGACTTTCCGTTTATCTTTTGTTGTGTTGGGGATCAAACCCGAGGTCTTGTGCATGTCAGGCAAGCACTTTAGCACTGAGCTACACTTCCAGCTCCAAGGTTGTATTTTAAAATGGAAACATGCCTAAAGAGGGCGGGCTGTTGTTAGAATAAATATGGTGTTTGGAAAGGGTGCCACAGCCCAGGCTGGAGTCGTATCACTGCTAGAGCCTTCATCCTCTCGGCTTCTTCCTTTTCTGGAGAAGAGTGCTGATGTCTCTTCAGTTCTCCCGAGCCCTCCTGAGTCCCCCCTCCCCTCCAGGATGTCAGGCTGTGGTAAAATGGTAAACCGTCGAGGCACAGAGCGCTTGAGTGGGCAAACACCTGCAACCCATAAATGTCATTTGACTTCACTACTAGCTATACATCTGACGGCTTCGACATCACCAGGCTTAGATGGAGTTGAGGTTTCAGTGGATCTGAAAAGCAAGACCTGGCTTGACCGGGCGGAACTGTGGTGCTGACCCTGCCGCGGGAGGCGGGGGAAGACTAGGAGAGAGCCCCGCGCCTGCGTACCGCCATCTTACTGCCGGAGCGCGCGCGGCGCCTGGCCGTATGTTTGTCCCGGGCGGGCCCGGCACCCGGCAGGGCGGGGCCGGCCATGGCGACCGGAGAGTTCCTCGGCCACGCGGTGCGGACGTCCACCCCTGGCCCCCGGCCTGGCGCGGCCCCCGAGGGCGCGGCAGGAGCTGCGGGGCTGCCCTCCGGGAGGAGCGCCCACCCAGCTCTCCGGCCCGGGGAGCGCAGCGCGGCAGTGGAGAAGCGGGGACCGTACATGGTGACGCGCGCACCTTCCATTCAGGCCAAGCTGCGTGAGTGTGGCGGGAGGCACAGAGGGTCTCAGCCGGGGCGGGCTGCTGCGACCCGGGGCGGACCCCCGAGCTCCGTGATCTTGCCCCCAGAGGGAAGGTGTTCAGGTACAGCTCCTCTCGTCCCCCTCCAAATCCGTTAGGAGGCAGCGGCCTCCGGGTGTTGGGGGAAACACAGTGGAATGGGGAAGATTGGGCTGACCCAGGGCCCTTTGACTTCCAGAGAAGCACCGGGACCTGGCCAAGGCCGTTCTGCGGAGAAAGGGCATGCTGGGGGCCTTGCCGAACCGCCCCAACTCTTCAGGAAAAAGGTCTCAGTGGGTTCGTCTCTGTGCCAGCAGCTTCCGAAGGCCTTAGCCCCTCTGCCTGGGAAACAGGGCACTCAAGTTTAAGGCTGAGCTGTTCTCTTACGGGCAGCTGTCAGGTTCACTATCGTAAAAATGGGAAGGCGAACTACCTACTCTCTTCAAGGCTGTAATAGTATGACAGAAAAAGACTTTACAATAAACGAGTGCTATCAGTGCAGAGATAAGATCATTCATTAAGGGAAGAGAGGGTGACTAGGGTCCCAGGAGTGGTGATGGAGAGCCCTATGAGATTAGCCAGTGCAGTGTTCTTGTATTTTTAACAGAATGGTAAGCACTCAGCTAGATAGGCCCTTAAGCCCTGTGACCTTTTACAGCTGAATACTGAAACCCAGAGGTGAAGGGATTTTCCCAAGGTCCTCTGGTTAAACAAGGCAGAGGGGAGCTGCTTTGTGTGCTTTTCCCAGGAGCTTTGAGGGGAGTGTTGTGGGCCACTACATAATCTGAGGAGCTGGAGCTCCATGCATAAAGCTGCAGGCTGTGATGGCTGTATGACCAGGTAGAAGGGAGTCTGGAATAGTCCAGTCCTTTCTCCATAAGGGTGAGGACTCTGGCTTTCCCTGTGAAATACCTGATCTTTCTCTTCCCCATCTCCCTCAGGTCAGTGAAGTTTAACAAAGGCTATACTGCTCTTAGCCAGAGTCCAGATGAAAACCTGGTGTCCCTTGATTCTGACAGGTGAGTGCTTCCCTTGGAAATATCCGTTGGGGAGTAGCTTGGATAGCACTGCTTATTGTTTTTTGTTGGGTGCCTTTGCTTGGTCCTTTCTCCTCTGAGGCCCTTCAAGCCCATTTCAGGGCTGTTCCTCTTCTGAGTGCTATTCCTTCCCAGGATGACTTGGTTGGAAGACTCATAGGTAACCTGGAGGAGTCATCCTGTCCTGTTGTGTCTGCACTATTAGTGAGAATGATCCCGTTTCTGCTGGAGTCAGCTGAGGGAAACAGTTGCACTCACTTGCAGATTCTGGGCTTGGTGTGTGGTCTTTGTTTCACAAGTCCTTCAGACCCCCTTGCATGCTCTCCCCCTTGCCATTTGCACTGGTGCTCCACAGACGTCCCCTGAACTGATTGTCTTCCTCTTCTCCTAGTGATGGGGAGCTGGAATCCAGATACTCCTCCGGGTATTCCTCTGCAGAGGCAAGTCCAGAACGCCTTTCTGTGCAGTGCCAGGCTGCAGACAGCATCACCACCACTGCCAGATGCTTGTTTGATGCCTGCTGTGTGCACAGCACTGCCAGACTTCCAGTCTGTTCTCTAATCTTCCACTCTGCCCTCTTCCCTTAGCTGAGGTATAGGCATCTTAGGAGGGCTGTTGAAAATCCAGACTATATATCCTTAGTGCTGGAAACGACGTAGAAACAGGATCCTTTTGATCTCTGCTAAATATTTACTAGCTTCTGCTTGCTGGAGTGCTTCTTATAATTGGATACTCACTATATCCAAGGAGCATTTCTTGCTGTCCTCCCCCAACACATATACAACCCCTTCTTTGGTAGCTTTTCGATGTCTTCCTTGTTAATCTGAAATGTTTTCCTGCAGCCTGGACCCACTGGTCCTAGGTCTGCCTTTCAATTTTACAGTAACTCTAGTCTCCCTTTTGAGTGTTCTTTCTCTGAGGTCAACATTCAACCCTCCCCCACCCATCTTCCACTGAGCCTGCTTTCTTCCAGGCCTAACAAACAACTTCCATTCCTTCAGTTGATCCATCTCTGGGAACTCAGACTGAGATACATCTCCTGGCTGGCCTTTAAGACATCTTTCCAGAATTACTGTCTCAATCAGAAATAGGGGGACATAAAATTCTCAGGCATAGTAACATGTGCCAGATCAAAGGAACTGAAGTGGTGGGGACATGACTGTACTAGGTATTTCTTCCTTATTCTCCTAGAAATCTTTGACTAACTTCTGAGTTGTAAAAGAGAAAACAGTGTACATAACATCTTCTTTGCATGTCTAAGAGACTGAGATTGTTAAAATTAAGAAAACTCTGCCAAGAATCAGACATCTTAAATTTTCCCAGCCTCATGTACTTTCTGTCTGGCAGTAAACTGGCAAAACCAGGCTGTTTGACTTTGCAGCTGTTCCCCCTTGCACTGTACACTATATGCCTCTGCCACTCTAGCCTTTTTTCTGTAGTTATTGTCCCGTATTCTTCAGTCTTGTCAGAGACATCTGGGTTTCCAGTGGGAAGGGTCAGCACAGTGATTTTCAATGTGAGGACTGAACAGTACTCACTTAGGTTCCTGGGAGCCCCTCACTGCTGGGAAGGCACAGCAGGGAAATGGTGATTCTTCCTCCTGTAGTCCAGGATGTGGAGTGGCCTGGGGGTAGAGCAGGGACAGGAAGCTCAGGTGTAGTAATAGGGACTTGCCTTTTGAGCAGCAGTTTCATGTGCTTTCCATCTGGCTTATGGCTCTCTCCTCTCCTCCTTTTAGCAGGTGAACCAGGATGTGAGCCGGCAGCTGCTACAGGATGGATATCACCTGGATGAGATTCCAGATGATGAGGACCTGGACCTCATTCCTCCTAAACCTATGGCCTCTTCCACATGCTCCTGCTGCTGGTGCTGTCTTGGGGACTCTTCCTGCACCCTCCAATAGACATAACCTTTCAAGATGGGCCCTGCTCACCATGAGGCTTATAGAGCCCTCCTGGCCCTTCATAGCTCAGTACAATGGGCACTGCTGCCAGCCCAGAATCACTGGAGGCACTGACCCTTTGGGTAGGTCAGTGACCTACAAGCAGCCCCCTCAGCTGATGCTTCTCAGGTCAGAGGCTCCCATCTGGGTCATAGGTGGAATACTGAAGTTCTTCTCTCTTGGTCGAACAGTTTCAAGAAGCCACTTAGGGCAGGAGTAGAGACATTGTATACTCTTCTGGTGGCTGACAGGTGGCTATGAAAACCACTTGAAGGCATCCTGACTGGTGTTTGTCACAGTGTTCTAAGGAAGGGGAAAAAGAAAGCTCCTTTGCCCAGGCTGTGCTGGATGGTGTGGGAGGCATAAGGCACTTTATAACTTGCAACTAGGAATCTGAAAAAGAATGTGACTAGAACCAGTCAAAAAATTCCATATGCTTTTCTCATCCCCAGTTCTGAGGGTGGTTTGAGCTCAAGAGAGCACAAAGTCAAGGGGCTGGAGAGATGGCTCAAAGGTCGGTAGTCGCTTCAAATTACCTCTGTCTAGTTATGGCGGGGAATCTCATGGGTTATTGAATGAAGTAGCAGGATCATAGCTTTCAGAATCTCTGGACTTGGGACATGCTCAGTCATCTAGGTGAGTTTAGTAACACTGGCCAGCCCTTCCTTAGTTAAAGAAAAACTGCTCTATCATGTACATATTTATTTATTTGTAGTTCCTTGGTCTTGGCTAGCTTCTCCACCCTGTTTTTGAGATAGAGGTTGGTTTGAGTTAGGTAATTGGGGCTGGTACCAGAAACCTGTTTTTGTGATGACCAGCAGAGGGAGCTGCTGGGCAGTCTATGCCTTCCTGTTTAGCTTTTTAAACTTTGACAAGTAGCAGTGTGTAAGACATGTTGTCCTGGTGTACCAGTGTGGTTTTTGGCCAGTAGAAGCTCTCAGGATGGGGAGAGACCTAAGCTCACTCCTAGACCCCACCTGAAGAGACAGATGAATCTACCATGCAGGGAGCCTCCCCTCTTCTAGCACTGCTCATTTCTATGATCTGGTATTCTGCCCCAGCACAAGGCTCGCAGGCAGGAGGTGTAGCTCTAGTAGCGCATTTGCCTAGTGTGTGCAAGGCCCTGGATTCAAGTCCCATCTCTGAAAACAAAAAGAAAAAACCTACCAGAACCAAGGGTTGGGCTTTACAACAGACCTCTGGGTGAGCATAGCCTTGTCTCTCAGCCTGAACACAAGCATAATTTCTCCTGTGATCTCCCCTCTGGAAAATTTCTCTTGCTTTATTAAGTGTTGTGAAATTTAATTTTCCAGTGCCCTCTCACCCACCTTTTCTTTACCTTACCCAGGAACATGGTGAGACTTGGGTGGGGTGGACAGGGTTCCCAGCGTAAAGGACACAGTAATTGGGATTAGAGGGTTGGCCCCAATGTGGGAATACTCAGTCTCTTGCTTCGTGCAATGTCCTGGGACCACTAGAGGCCTAGGAGGGGTGGTATAGACTCTTTGGCCCTTCTGCAAGGTTACTAAAAATAAGTAAAATCAAAAGATATGGCCTTATTTGTTATTTGCCAGCTTAGCTACCTAGCTGCATCATAGAGAGGTGATGAGACCAACCAGAGGAACATCTGCTTGGGTTCTAGGGTCAAGGCGATAGATGCTTACTCTGTTCTGCAGTGGGACTCTGCAACTCTACACAGTACCCAACATTCTGAGCACTTTGTACATCTCCCGTACCCATCATAAACCAGGGTTCAGCCTTCCAGAATTCTGCACAGGCAAAGAGCACCTGTAGAAAGGGAACACTGTAGAAAAAGATTTGGTGGTAGGGACTTGGTGGGGCCAGAGGTGGTTGTGGAAGCTAAGTGTGGAACCACATTTCTGTTAAGAGATTTGGTTAGGACAGAATAACCTGGGCATTTGGTAGCTGCTAGAGTGAAGGGGTGATATTACCCCCAAACCACACCCTCTGGATAGCTGTTGCTGTGTTCAACACTGAGGTACCTGGCTGGAACTGTCCATGGAGTGGAAGTTCCAGAACTGTCCCTGTGTAGAAGAGTTTTACTTTGTGGGGAAAACTCTGGGGATCTGGAACAGGGGAGTGTCCAATAAGGCCATGAAGATAAAGATGGTCAGTTATTAGGGGCCAAACCAAAATACCACCAACATAGGCACCAAGGTACCCACCTCCAAACTGCCTTAATTCAGAGTGCTGAGTGTTCTGCAATAGACAGTCCCTGGGAAGGGGGTGCATCTGGGCTTCCTCACAGGACTGGTTCCACCTGGTGTTTACACTCTGCTCCACAGCCCTCTGGGCTTGTACCTCTATTTTTTTTGGCACGGTCTCTGTGAAATCCCTAGGAGCTAGAAGGAAGGCAGAGGTCCTGTACCGAGGAGGGTCCCTGGGAGTAGGCACCCTTGAGTGGTTCAGGGAATGGAGGAAGGGGGAGAGCTGAGCTGATCAGTCCTGTTTGAATTCCAGCCATCTGGGACATTTTTGGCTTTTAACCTAGAAAGAAACTGGTCACTTTTCTTTGGGATCTTTTTTTTTTGGTCTTTTTGAGACAAGGGCTCCCTGTAGCCCCAGCTGGCCTAGAATTCACTATGTAGACCAGGCTGGCCTTGAACTCACAGAGATCTGCCTGCCTCTGCCTCCTGAGTGCTGGGATTAAAGGCATATGTCACAAGGCCTGGCTGTCCTTTTACCGTGTAAGTCCCAGGGATCAAATTCAGGTTGTCAGGCTTGATGACAAGCACTTTGATTCAGTGAACCATCTCTCAGGCCCTAGGTCTTATTTTTAAAATTTTTTAATTTTTATTTATTTTTGTTCTTTTTGAGACAGGGTCTCCCTGTAGCCCCAGCTGTCCTGGAACTCACTATGTAGACCAGGCTAGCCTTGAACTCAGATCCGCCTGCTGGAATTAAAGGCGTGGCCACCATGTTTTATTTTTTGGGTATGAGTATATTGCCTATATGTATGTAGTGCACCAATGTCATGCAATACCCAAGGAGGCCAGAAGAAGGCATTGGATCCCTCTGGAACTGGAGTTATGGATGGTTGTTAGCCTCCATGTGGGTGCTGAGACTCAAACCTGGGTCTTCTGCAAGAGCAGCAGAGTTAAGAGATAGCTCTTAACTGCTGAGCTATCTCTCCAGCCCTCCACCCTCAACCTCTTAGTTTTTTTAAGCCAAAGCATTTCTGCAATAAAAGCTAGGCATGGTGGTACATACTTGTAACTAGCACTTGGGAGATGGAGGCAGGAAAATCATAAGTTCAAGTTCATCCTCAGCTACATAGCACTTTCAAGACCAGCCTGAGATACATAAGACCCTGTCTCAAAAACACCTAGGGATCGGGATGTAGCTCAACTGGTTAAGTGCTTATCTAGCATATACAAAGCCCTAGGTTCAGGGTTCATTCCTTAGCACTATATGAAAGTGGAAGTAATGGTACATGCTTGTAATCCTGGTATTTGGGAGGTGGATGCAGGAGGATCAGAAGTTAAATGTATTCAACTAGTGAGTTTGAGGCCAGCAGGAGCTACATGAAACACTCAGAAAAATTTAAACATTTTAAGATGGTTTCCTTTAACTCCTTTATACAGGGGTCAGTGTGGGCAGGAGTCCAGAAACATTCTTGTCTATGAATTTAAACCTTAATCCCACACAAAGGAGGAACCAGTGGCCTCTAATGATTGCTGTCTGGAGTGACAGGGTTTATGACTGCTACAAATCAGAAACCTACAGACTCTTACAGAGGTGTCCCACCTTGCAGTGAGCCCAAAGAAAGCAGATGTCCTCCCTCCTTATACTTTGGCAGCTTAGGAAAGGTCTCTGATCATTTCACAGTGAAAACAGGATTGCTCTGTCCTTGAGTCCCTGTAATCTACAAAGACAGTGTTTAAGGAAGGACTTGATAGTATTTTTCTGTGAATGGACAGACAGCCAGTACTTTCAGCTTGGACTGACTGGGATATATTTCAGTGATAGAAACATGCCTAGCATGCATAAGGCCTTAGGTTTGATGCCAGCACCAAAAAAATTTTTTTTTTTTAATTTTTAAAGCTGGCTCAGGACCCAAATGGTAGAAGGAAAGAACCAACTCACAACTAATCATCCCGAGCTCCACAGGAGCACTGTGACATGCACGCACACACACACACACACACACACACACACTAAAAGTAACAAAGATACAACCCTTGTAGGCCTTGCAGTCTGGCATACAGTCACTACTTGACTCTACCATCATATGAGGCCTGAAAGCAGCCAAACAATGAGTGAGCATGCTCAGATCTACCCTGCCAGCAGCAGTTTGCAGACCTCTGCTATAGGACCATTAGAAAACTAGGAGAGCCAGGTATGGTGGCACACATCTGTGATCCCAGCATTTGTTAGGCAGAGGAGTTCATCATCGGTCTTCAATACATAGTTTCAACACCAATCTGAGGTACATGAGAACCTCTCAAAAATACAACAAACAGGCTGGAGAGATGGCTCAGTGAAATGCTATGTAAGCATGGGGGCCTGAGTCCCAGACCCCTGGCACCCACATAGGAAGCTGGGCACAGTGATGCATACCTGTAATCCCAGTGCTGGAGAGGCAGAGAGAGGAAGATGCTAAGGGCTTGTTATCAGCCTAGCTGAATTGGTGTGTTCTGAGCCAGTGAGAGACCTTGTCTCAAACAAAAAAAAAAAAGGTGGATCCCGAGGTTTTCCTCTAGACTCCACGCACATGCATACACATGAACACACACATACACATACATACACACAAGCCATAGGCTAAGGCAGGAGGAACATAAGTTCAAAGCCAGTCTATGCTACATGCCAAGACTGTATCAGAAAAGTTTTTAAGAAGTTAGGGGGAGGTGGAAATGCTCAAGAGGCAGGTGGATCTTCGTGAGTTCAAGGCCAGCCTGATAGTGAGTTCCAGGCTAGCTGGGGCTTCAGGGAAACCCTGTCAAAAAGACTAAAGAGCAGGTATTGCTCTTTGGAGTTTGGTGCACAGAACCTGTATCTGATAGCTCATAACTGCCTGTAACTCCAACTCCAGAGGGACACAATGCCTCTGATCTCTGCAGGCACCTGCATGTGCGCCACCCCCCCCAACATAACTAAAAATAATAAAAAGAGTGGGGCTAAAGAGATGGCTCAGGTTAAGAGCACTGGCTGCTCTTGCAGAGGATCCAGGTTCAATTCCCAGCACCCACATGGAGGCAAACAACCATCCATAACAACTGTTCCGGGGATCTGACATCTGACACCCTCTTCTGATCTCTGAGGGCATTGCATACATGGGTGAACTTACTTACATGCAGGTGATACATTCACACAAAATTTTTTTTAAAAATAGGGCTGAGTGTGGTGGCGTATGTCTTTAATCCTAGTACTTGGAAGGCAGAGGTATGATCTCTGTGGGATGGAGGCCAGCCTGTTCTACATAACAAGTTCCAGGTCAGCTGGGGCTATGAGGTCTCAAAAAGCCAAAATAATAATAAATCTTTTTTTTTTTTTTTTAAGTAAAAAAAGCCAGGCTTGATACTGTACACCTTTAATCCCTGTACTTGGGAGACAGAGGCAGGCCTGCCTGTCTACATAGCAAGTTCCATGACAATTGGTACTACAGAGAGACCCTATCTCAAAGTAAAAATATAAGCAAGGCCTAAGGCCTGCCTGCAAGCTGTGCATCTGAGGCTGAAGCTGGCTTCCTCTCCCACTCCTTCCTATAAGTTCTGAAATCCAGCCTGCCCACTCCCAAGAAGCTGTACGAAGCATGGCTAAAAGAAAAATTGGACAACATCCAGAGCGCTCTTTCCGCCCACATCAGGGACAGGAATACTAGACTTGACTGCTCTTTACCCTGTAGCCTCAACATAAGAATCTTTAATTAGTTTGACAGAGCTAGAGGGAGGAAGCTGCTTTTGTCCACAGGCCTACCCTTTTCCTTTTCTTCTCTGCAGCTGAGCAAGCAGGCAGTCCCAGAGCAGGAATCCTGTTCTTCAACATTACCTCGCCTGTCACTCAGATAGATGCTGAGCTAATGCTGGGTTACTTTATGTCAGACAGCCTAATTAATGCCTTAGCTAGAACAGAGCTGCTGTCTCCCGAGTGGACACAGGTCTGGCTCTGAGGTAGCAAGGAGTGTTGAGAGAATACAAATGGAGTGGCAGGCCTCAGTCTTCACACAGGCCCCTCATCCTGAGGCTGCTTCTGCCTGAGCCTGCTCTGGAATTACACCAAACACTACTTGTACTCTACTAGAGTGCACCCAAATTCTACAAGGGGCTTGGGCTCGGCCTGAGAAGAGGGGCTGGAGGACAGAGCTGACTGGCCAGGGAACAGGGAAGGCTGTGGTCTCTACAGCAGACAGCAGGCCCGGAATATCAGCAGGTCCTTGGGCATGGTAGGCTTCAGCGAGACACTCTCATTGGCCCCAATGAAGAGCACCCCACCACGCTGCAGGGGAATTGCAGCCTGGACAGTGGGTGTGGTAGCTGTCACTGTCCCTTGCACAATCAGAAGGATGCTGGCAGAGTCTAGTACCAAGACCTTGTATTCAGTGATGGAGCCAGGGACCTGGGCAGAAAGAAGTGACAGGACAGTATAGCTCTTGGGTTCTAGACCACCTCAAGGCCCCTTGCTGCCTCCTCTCCCACAGTTCAGGCTCTTGCCACCATAGAGGCCCACATCTGGTCCCTGGCAGAGAAGTAAATGTGCCCTGTGGATGTTCCCACCAGGTAAACTTGACAGAGGAAACCAAGCCCTTGCAGATTTGTCATGCCACACAAAGGACACCCACCAAGCCCACCTACTCACCTCCATCTTCATAACAGTGAAGTCTGGTACAGGGGGATCATAGATGGAGAGGTATGGGTCATCCTGACTCTGTGTCGGTGTGAACAGCCTGGCTTTGCTGGGGGTGGGTGTGTAGCTGAGCATTTCACACAGAGTTGGCACATCGATGAACTTGGGTGTCAAGCCAGCACGTACTGTGTTGTCCGAACATGCCATGCATTCCACACAGTCTGAGGATAGATAGTTGTCATGTGCTAAGATGATGAAGTATGCCTTGGCTCTCCAGGGCTGGGCCTCCTAACCTAGGGCACATGAATGCCCTGCAGAGTTGGGTAAAAATGTGTGAATAACATTCTGGAAGAACACAACTAAGATACCAGATACCAAAAGCAGAAAGGTATGCTAACTCTGGGGTAGGGGGTAGGCGGTAGGGGAAGAAACCTGACTTGTCTGCGACTTCAAAAATTTTTTATTTGTATTTTATGTGTATGAGTGTTTTACTTGCATGTATGTTAAGTGTACCACATTCATACAGTACCCATGGAGGCCAGAAGAGGGTGTCGGTTAGCTAATATGTGGGTGCTGGGAACCAAACCCAGATCTTCTGCAAGAGCAGCCAGTGCTCTTAAACACTCAGCCATCTCTCCAGGCCTGGTCTGCCACTTCTACAACAGAATCCTGTGCTGAATGGATAAACTGCCAACTGTCAAAATGGGACATCAGCTGGGCACTTAAGAAACTGAAGTAGAGCTGGGCATGGTGGTACACACCTGAAATTCCAGAACTCAGGAGGCAGAGGCAGACGGATCTCTGGGAGTTCAAAGACAGCCTGGTCTACATAGGTAAGTTCCAGGCTAACTGGGGCTACAGGGAGACTGTGTCTCAAAAACACCAGAAAGGAAGCTGAAGACGATGGCCGAGTTTGAGGCCAGTGTGGGCTGTGGAGTGAGAGCTTGTCTTAAAATGACAACAGAAGAAAGGGGGATGAGGGGTGAGAAGATGGCTCAATAGGTAAAAATGCTTGCATGAGGACCTAAATTCAGATGCCCAAAATCCATGAAAAAGCTGGGTTCCGAGCATGACTGTAATCTTAGGTCTTCTATAAAGAAATGGGAAACAGGGACAGGAGAATCCCTGGAAGTTCATGGGGCCAGCTGCCTCGAATATGCAGCACAAACAGCAAAAGACCCTGTCTTTTTTTTTTTTTTTTTTTAATTAATTTTTTATTTTATATGTATGAGTGTATTGCCTGCATGAAGGTAAGTGCACCTGTGTCGTGCAATGCCCACGGAGGTCAGAAGAGGCTGTCGGATCCCCTGGGACTGGAGTTACAGATAGTTGTTAGCTGCCACGTGGGTGCTGGGATTCGAACCCGGGTCTTCTGCAAGAACAACCAGTGTTCTTAACCGCTGAGCCATCTCTCCAGCCACCTAAGATCCCGTCTTAAACAAGGTAGAAACAAGGACCAACACCCCAGGTTGTCCTCTGACCTCCACATGTGTGCTATAGCACATGCAAGCCTGCATTCACACACACACAAATTTGCATACACGTCCACACATGTATGGGCATGTACAAAAGGAACATCCTTTTGTGGCCACGCCCATATTTTAGCAAAGGTAAGTGAGAAAAGGAAGAGGACAGCAGCTTTGTCCAGTGTGGCTTGTGTTCAAACTGGGGTTTCCACACTCTTAAGCTTAGCATAAGAACCAGAGGCTAGACCAAACTATAAGCAGTGTCCCCCACCAGGGGCAGCCATTATCCCTGCTGGCTGACCCAGCCATTCTCAGAGGTCAGAGACTGGCTGGTGCTCTGAGAAGGCCTCCCCACCTACCCTCTCTTTCATCCACTTAGGGGAGAAAGGTCCAAGGGGGACAGCAGTGGGGCTCACCACTGAAATGGGGCTCACCTCCCTTCAGATAGGCATGAGGTACATTGGCTTCCAGAAACATGGCTTCCCCAGGCTTTAAGGTTATCAGGTTCAGGAGGTAGATGGCAAAACATCCAATATCACCAGGATACTGCTGGTGCAGTCGCAGCAAGAGCTCGCCACAAGTGTCCTCCATGCTGTTTCCAGCAGATGCTGAGGGTCACAGAGCACCCCAAGGTCACTCAGGCATACTTGGTATTCACAGCCTTACCCTGACAAGAGTTTTGGGGGCTAGTCCCTGCCCACACCAATGCAGATGATATACCAGGCCTCTCCTAGCCACCTCCTCCCCTTTGAGAGCTAGCCCTCCTTAGTCCTCTTGCCCACACAGATGTCATCTCTCACCTTGACCATCTGCATGCCTGGCCTACCCTAGCCTCTGAAAAGGCTAATGTGGTCCTTTCATGACATGATTTTTTGGCCTCAGCACTATTGGCATTTTGTTTTATTTTTCTTATTTAATGTTTTCTTTTTTTTGTCTTTTTGAGATGGCTGTATACAGCTTTGAGTTCCAGCTGTCCCGGAACTCACTATGTAGACCAGGCTGGCCTCCAACTCACAAAGATCCACCTGCCTCTGCCTTTCAAGTGCTGGGATTAAAGGTGTGCACCACCACACCTGGCAAATTTTTAATATGTGTGAGTGTTATGCCTGCTTGTATGTAAGTCCACCATGTATGTGCAGTACTGGGAAAGGCCAGAAGAGGGTGTCAGATCCCCTGGAACTAGACAGTTGTTAGCACCATATAGGTGCTGAAAACCAAACCCAGTGCTCCTAATCACTGAGTCATCTCTGCAGTCTCACTCCTAGCATTTTGGCCCAGATAATTCTGTGTCATAGAAGCCACCCTGTGTGTTATCACATGAGTTGCCAGATGCTTAGTAGCATCCTTGGACTCTACAAGAACCATTAGCAGCTGAGTATCATGGATAAAACCTATAATCCCAGAACTGAGGTAGAAGGATCACCATGAGTTCAAGACCAGACTAAGCTACTACTGAATTCCATTACAGCCTGGGTTGCAGAGTATGACCCAGTTTCAAAAAAACAAAACATAGCCGGGCGTGGTGGCACATGCCTTTGATCCCAGCACTCAGGAGGCAGAGGCAGGTGGATCTCTGTGAGTTCAAGGCCAGCCTGGTCTATATAGTGAGTTCTAGGCCAGCTGGGGCTACAAGGAGACCCTGTCTCAAAAAGACAAAAAATAAAACCAAACAGACTGGGGATGTAGCTAGGCTGGCAATGTTTGCCTAGCATGCATGAAACCCTAGAGGATCTATCCTCAGCCCACAGAAAACCAGGCATGGTAGGTAGCACGGGCCTATAAGCCCAGCACTCAGGAAGTAGATGCAAGGAGGATCAGAATTTTAAAGCTATTTTTGGCTACACAACAAACTTAAGGGCAGCCTAGGCTACCAGAAACCTTGTCTCAAAGGGGAAAAAAAGAAAATTATATGAGAAATATTTAAAATGGAAACATACCAGTACCATCTTCAGTCCAGGTTTAAACAAAATCTCTCTAGACAATCACCAAAAAATAAAAAATAGCTGGGCATGGTGGCCCATGACTTTGATCCCAGCACTCAGGAGGCAGAAGCAGGCAAATCTCTGTGAGATCTGACACCAGCATGGTCTACATGGCAAGTTCCAACCAGCTAGGGCTACAGGAAGATCCTGTCTCAGAAAAACAAAAACAAGCTGGGCATGGTGGTGTACGCCTTTAACCCCAGCACTCACTGGGAGGCAGAGGCAAGCAAATCTCTGTGAGTTCAAGGCCAGGCTGGTCTACATATGAGTTTCAGGCCAGCTGTCCCAAAAAGACCAAACAAAACAGACAAATAATAATAATAATAATAATAATAATAATAATAATAATAATAAATTAATTTAAAAGTCTTCTGGTTAAGAACCACTGCTCTTGCTGGGCGTAGTGGCCCATGCCTTTGATCCCAGCACGCAAGAGGTAGAGGCAGAGGCAGAAGGATCTCTGTGAGTACAAGGCCAGCCTGGTCTACATAGCGAGTTTCAGGCCAGCTGGGGCTGCAGGGAGACCCTATCTCAAAAAAAACAAACAAACAAACAAAAAAACTACTGCTCTTGAGCCCAAAATCTATTACAGCTGGGGGGGTGGTAATCCAAAAGTTCATAAAGGGTGACAAACTCCCCCATTAACAAAGGTTTTCCTTTTTCCTTTTCTTAGCACTTGAGAATCATGTGTCAGGAAATCTGTCCATCTCAGGCAAAATAGAATGACTGTCTCAGACAGCACAAGGTACCATGTACAGGGACCAAGCTGTACCCTGGAGACTGACCAAGGGAAGATGAACTCAGCCTGGGCTGGAGAGGTGAGGGAGCGTCTTGAAAGGGGAGGATGTAATAGGGCACCTTCTTGACCATAGCTATGCCATGTTAAAGTTTAGGCTGACTCTAGTCTCTGAAACTATCAGGCAGTTGGCCCAGGGTATGGGAACACATGTCAACTGGACCCCAGTTGTCTTGGGAACAGGTCAGAATGTCCCAAAGTACACCTGCTAACTGCAGATTTATGGCTTCTCTAGGTTATGCTTGGCTTGCTTCTGCAAAATAGTAATTGTTACTTAATAGAATAGAAGTTGTTAAAGGAGCTCTTGGCTTGTAAGCTTGGGGACTTAAACTTTTCACCCCTGGTTACGGTTTCTCTGTATAAAAGCTTACCCTAGAGATGGCTTGGTGCTACACACTTGGGTCCCAACACCCTTGTGTAGTAGCCCTGGCCAGTAATGACTTTCATTCAGCAAACTTTAAGTGGTCTTCTCTGGTGAAGCACCCCATAACAAAGGCACAGGGGCAGGTGAGCTAGGTTTCCTGGGGCACGCAGAGAAGGGAGAAGGGTATTCAGATGTGGGGAGCCGCCTGCCGTCCCTGCAGACGCCATTACAAGATGGCGCTCACATCCGGTTCATGCTGAGCAGTAAATAAGTCAGTACGCATGCCCGAAGTAATTTTCCACCTTCTAGTCTCTGCCTACCTCGTGGCGTGATATGGGCTGATGAGTTTGCGACCAATCAAGAGTTGCCACATCCAAGACGGGCTTACTAACCTATATAAGGGCTGGGTTTCCGACATTCGGGGTCTTCGCCCTGTAAGCTTATGCTCTCCCTCTCAAGATGCATTAAAGCTTTTCTGCAGAAGGATCCTGAGTGTGCCGCGTCGTTCTTGCTGGCGAGACGATAGCGCGGGACATTCAGAATATGTAGGTACCACAATGAAGAACCCAGTATTCTGGGTGGGAGGGTGGATTTGAGTCTCCATACGGAAACTTAGTCAATGGCTACTCTGGTAAACACTAAGACCATCATGAAGGTCAGACACAGGCCCTGACCTGGAGCACCTGGTGCTAAAGGGTTCCTATGTATCTGGATGTCAGAACAGAGCTCAGAGAAGGGTTCTGTTGCAAGAGCAAGCAGAGAAAACACTCAAAATCACCACCACCCCACCAGAACAAAAGGGTATGCTTAGGTAAAAGAAAAAGTTCCTGTGGCTCAAAGGTAACACAGCAGGGATTTACAAAGAAATAAAGCCAGAAGGGAGTTCTGGGACTTCCTGGAGGAGGGCTGCCCTAGCAGGCTAAGGAGCTAAGACTTCATCAGCTGCCACATAGTGACATAGTGACATAGTGGCTGAATCAGTCTGCCTTGTTTATACTGACTCCTCAACCTGGTGAGATGACTACATCTATCATGGTCATTTCATGAACTCTGTTAGCAGAAGCTTGGGCACCTAGGAGATATTTAAAGAAGAACCAACGATTAAGAGCACTAGGTATAAGGGCATGGTGACACATGCCTTTAGTCCTAGCATTCGGGAGGCAGAGGCAAGCAGATCTCTGTGAAATCAAGGCCAGCCTGGTCTACATAGCCAATTCCAGGCCAGGTGGGGCTATAAGAGAGATGCTATCTTCAAACACAACAACAAAAACACTAAGCTTAAGACCACTAGAGAGGGATGAGCCCTTGGTCCTGTCCTGCTCTTCTAAATACAAGTCTGTCTCATGGGGAACAGCTGGAGGGCCAGAGAGAATCTCAGAATGCCTGGGTGGGAAGTATTGGTAGAGTGCTCCCTTGAGCTAGTCTGCTTCCAGCAATCCTGAGAAAATCAGTCAAGAAGCCCCCATAAGCCAGGGCCTCACTCCACAATATCTGGGGAAGGAATGGTAGTAGCCAACACAACAGGCCATCTAAGTTGAGCCCTTTTAGTGTTCCACTTGGGCAAAAAGGTTGAGAATCCTGTTCCCATGGCCACATGTCCATGTCAGGAGCCCAGGCTAGAACACGGTACCCACCTTGTTGGGAGATTCGCTTCACCAATAGGTTAAGTTGTTCCACCACCAACTTCTTCTCACTCTTCATCAGATGAGAAAAGCAGCTCTGCAGAGCAGAGGCCACAGCCTGGGAGTCCCCGTTCATGCTCTGCCTCAGCTGTGCTGTGGCATCATCTCCAATCAGGGACTGGAACTCAGGCACCTCTGTAGGAAGGCCAAGGAAAGAGGCCATGTCAGGGAACATAAGAGCACTAGGAAGTGAGGACCTCCCACCCCATTCCTAACCAAGGACCCAGCAGCGCTAACCAAACCCTGTAGTGCTAACCACTGCACATCACCAGCCTTCAGCAACCACACCTGAGTGTGGTCTCTCTTATCTGGCCCATTGACTGCAAAGCGGCTTCACTGAGTTCCTGGGATGTTCAGCCTCTGTCTTCTGTATCTGCTACCCCTCTGGTCAAGGTTCCTCATATATCCCATGCCCAACACATATGCCCTCAGCATTCTGTCCAACCTTACTCTTCAGAAAGGTCACAATCTCTTCAACTGGCCGGAAACCACACAAGCCCTGGAAGGAGGTGAGGGCAATAGCCATCTCTGGCTTGTGGTTGGCATCGGGATAGTGCTGTGGAGCCTGGAGGTGCAGCTTCTCTGCCAGCTCCTGTGGGTGGGCAGTGGACGATGATGGTTGGGGTACAGCTGTCACCCAACAGGAATGCCAGTCCCACCAGTCCCTGTTCTCTACCCTCCCCGGTTGCCAGGTGACAGTAGCTTCCTACTTCTGGCAATGAATCCAGTCATGGCATCATGCAGAAACGAGGTTCAGCCCATCCAGGGTAGGGAAATGGGCCAAAGCTAGGGGAGAGCTGGGGCAGACTTTAAGAGGCCTGGCCTGTGAATCAGGAGAACCAAACAACAACAGGTTAAGCCCTGACACAAGCTGTGTGACTTTCAGAGGTGGAGACAGGAGCACTAGGACTTTAAGGTCATCCTCAGCTACATAATGAATTTTATTTTTTTTTTTTTATTATGTTTTTTTAATTTTATGTGAATGAGCGTATTGCTTGCATGTGTGTAAGTGCACCCGTTGTTGTGCAATGCCCACAGAGGTCAGAAGAACATGTCGGATTTCCCCAGAACTGGAGTTATGAACGGTTGTTAGCCACTATGTGGGTGCTGGGAATTGAACCCAGATCCTCTGCAAGAGCAGTCAGTGCTCTTGACCACTGAGCCATCTCTCAGCCCCACATAATGAGTTTTAAGCTAGCCTAGGCTACATAAGAACCTGTTTCCAAAAAATTAACGATAAAAAAGAGCCTTGTACAAGAAGATTCCATGGGGTACAGCTAGGGTACCTGCCCTGTCCTGGAAGCTAAACTCTCCTTGAGAGCCAGGTGGTGAAATGGGAGATATGAATAGACCCGGGCTAGGGGAAAGGAAGCCAGCAATGAACTTGGAGAAGCTCCCCGGCACAGGCCAGCCAGCTGACCAGTTAGACTAAGCTTCTGCATATGTCACCAGCAGCTGGCCCTGAGATGCCAAACTTGGAGCAGTCAGACTTGGATTTACCCTGGGCTGGAGCCTGGGTGGGGAAAAAGTAGCAGTAAAAGCTATGGGTGGGCCCACCATAACCCCTTCTCTCCCTTGACCTCTATACTCCTCTCATCCTGTACCTTGTTAGGGTGTGCCTGGATAGACAGGGCTGTTTCCACTGAGAGTACTTTGAAGAGGAAGGGCAGCTTGCCATTAAAGGTGTCTTTGACCTTTGAGCCTAAGCAGTCCTGGTTGTCAGCAATCCACTGGCCTAGGGTCTTCTGGGAAATTCGGTTGTCAAGGATCTTAGCATCCCCCTTGGGGTGCGTCCCCATCCACAGCTGGAAAGAAAGGAAACCTGAGAGAGGAAGCAGCTGACATCCCTAGTTACCCTGACCTAAGTTATGCCTCAGACTTGCTATGTCGCTGATGATGACCTTGAACTCCCAATCTCCTGCCTCTATCTCCTAAATGCCCGGATTACAGGCATGTGCCATCATTCCTGGCTAAAAAGAAATGTGGGGGTTGTTTGTTTGGGGTTTTTTTCTGGGGGGGGGTCTTTTTTTGAGACAGGGTTTCACTGTAGCCCTAGCTGACCTGTAACTCACTATGTAGACCAGACGGGCCTCGAACTCACAGAGATCCACCTGCCTCTGCCTCCCGAGTTTTGGGACTAAAGGCATGCGCCAACACACCTGGCAGAAGTGTGTTTTTTTTAAATATTTTATTTAGGCTGGTGAGATGGCTCAGGGTTAAGAGCACTGACTGCTCTTGCAGAGGACCCAGGTTCAATTATGTATATGAGTATTTATGTGTATGAGTGTATTGCCTGCATGTGTGTGAACACATGTAGTGCAATGCCCGAGGAGGTCAGAAGAGGGCATCGGATTCCCCTGGAACTGGAGTTACGGATGGTTGCTAGCCACCATATGGGTGCTGGGACTTGAACCTGGGTCCTAGCCTCAAAAGAAATGTTTTACTTTGACTATTTTTTGTTTATGCTTTTTATTTTATAAGTATTATTAGTTTTATTTTATGTGTATGTAAGTACAGCCTGTCTCCCCCACTCTGTCCTCCCCCCCATTCTCCCTCCATGTCTCTCTGCATAGTTCATTCATATTTAAAGAAAAGTTAAAGGAGAATTTAGTCATAAACACATGTAGCCACATACATAACAGAGGTCAGAAGAGGGTGTCGGATCCCATGGAACTGGAATTATAGAAGAGTGTTAGCCATCATGTGGCCTAGCATTCACGAGACCCTAGTACCAAAAAAACCCAAGTGTGGTGGTACATGCCTGTAATATCAGCACTCAGGAAGTAGAGGCCAAGTGTGGTGGCACACGCCTTTAATCTCAGCACTTGGGAGGCAGAGGCAGATGGATCTTTGTGAGTTTGATGCCAGCCTGGTCTACATAGCAAGTTCCAGGACAGCTGGGGCTACAGGGAGACCCTGTCTCAAAAAGACAAAACAAAACAAAACAAAACAAAAAAACAATAAAACAGAAATGAGGGAGGGAGGGAGGGAGGGAGGAAGATGGAAGGAAGGAAGGAAGGAAGGAAGGAAGGAAGGAAGGAAGGAAGGAAGGAAGGAAGGAATACTGACACTGAGAAGAGATATCATCAGTCATGGCTCTGCAGCTGGTTAGAGATAGGAGCCAGCTTGGGATCCATGAGCCAATCTCAAAAGAAACAAAACAAAACAAAATCAGTGAGTGCTTAGAGTAACTGTGGAAAGGAGAGCACTAGATATTAGAAATTCCACGTTTTGATCCCCTCCTCTTTTGAGACAGAGTCTTGTTACACCCACCAGGCTGTCTTGAATTCCCCATGATCCTCCTGCCTCAGCCTCTCAGTGGTGTGACTACAGTGACTACAGCTAGGTCTCTCTTTTGGGCCCTATCTTGTGTTATTATTTGCACTGGTCTGAAGGCCAAGGGGGGAGGTCTCTTCTCGCTACCCAGACTCTTCCCAACTGGTCCATCTAGCTTGACTCAGGTCCTTCGGTCTCAGTTGGGGTAAAATGGGATGATATGCAGCCCTAGTCTCACCTCTGCATATGGTTTGTCCTCTGAGATCTGAACTAGTGGGTCACTGCTGGCCAGCAGGCAGGCCACTTCGCTGTTGGAGCCCATCTTCCCCCAGGCATACTGCTGCACCACACAGGAAAGAGGGAACACTGGGAACACAGATAGAGGGTTAGCTTCCACGCCACTCCTCAGACCTGGCCCTAGTGCCGGGATCCTGAACAAGCGGAGGGTTCTGACTAGGAACATGGGCACACAAAATTGTATGAGTGGTTAGGTGACATCCCTCTCTTCCTCAATCCTCGATGCTCCCATCTGTAAAATGGGCAGATACGAATCTTAACTGCCATGAGAAGAGTTGAGTTCAGGGAGGGAGGAGGAACCAACTACCCATTCCACTTCACTTGGTCGCAAAGGTTTCAAAGGCAGCCCGGAGTGCTAGTCCCCTCCGACCCCCGGGGTTGCAACCCCGATCCCAGGTCCCCTTCTCTGCCCGGTGTCCACTGGGATGAGCTCGACCTGCTAGGTTATGCCAAGATTAGACCCCAGGACGCGGCCACCACCACGTTCGCTGACACCCAGCCAACGACTTACCTCGCTGACTCGCCATCCCAGCAGCTGCCCAAGGCCTGGACTTCGGGCACGTCAGCCCTTCCCAGCAGTCCCCGCTGCGCTGCGCGCAGAGCTTCACGGGAAATGTAGTTCCTGGCGCCCCTCCAACCCCAAGCATTCTCTGGATCCTGGGTCTCAGCATGCTTTCCTTCCACCTCCCTTCACCCGTACTTAACCCGCCAAGTACCATAGACTATTCAAGGGTAGATACAGCAAAGACAGCACTACTCTGCGCCTGGGCAGGGTTTCTACGCTGGAGAAGGGAAGGCAGGCAGGCTAACCAATGGAGTAAATCTTAACGCTTCGAAAAGCAATAAAGAGCCAGGCGTAGTGGCACAAACCTGTAATTCCATCACTTGGGGGGGCTGAGGCAGGAGGATTGCCATGAGTTCTGGGCCATCCTGTGGCACATAGTGAGTTCCAGGCCCCACTGAGAAAGAGAGATTTGAGTACAGACTTAAAGGTGTTGAGGAAAAATGTTCCTGGCCGCAAACAAAAACCCCAAACCAGCAAGGAGTCTCGAGGGCTGTAACCTGAGAATGTGCCTATCTTACCCAGGAGTAAATAGCAGAATTGTGCTGCAGAAACAAAGGGACCACCCCATCCCACCCCCTAGGGAGAAAGGAGTCAGAAAGGAAGGAAGGCCTAGGATGAGAAGGCTTCCCAGGTGCTTGTGGGGATTTCAGGTTTTCCTCTGCGTGCCCGTGGTTAGGTTAGTGCTATGATGCAGCTGATGGCAACAGGTGTCACTTGCATCCCCTTCGACTCTCTCAATTTTTTTTTTTTTCTGAAGAATGAGGATTGTAATGTAGGTCAGGTTTGTTGGAAGGTGTGCGGCGCCTGTAAAGCAGTCAGTACTCTCTGTGCTCCTCTGACTTTCCGTAGGTGCCCCCAGAAGCCAGCCCTCTTCCTGTCTGCTCTGCTCCCAGCTGTGCACAGGAGAGGGAGTCACCAGGAGCCCTGCCCAAAGAACGTTGGGAATGGAGTTCTGCTGTGGAACAACCTTGCAATATCTTCTGTAGAATGGCTCTGACATCCTGACCCTCCTTAGCAGCCGCGGGAGAGCAACCAGCTGGAGACCCAGAAACACAGCTGTGGATGCTCCTGGGAACATGAGTGAGGGTTTATAGACCTGATTCTACCCTTACACACACACACACACACACACACACACACACTTGCACATGCACATCCACAGCCTCTATCACATGTCTTCTACAAGTGAGGAGTTTCTCTGTGCTATCTTGTCCACGTACAAATACCAGTCTCTCCTAGGGTCCTCTAGTTTATACAAATCAGCCTGCATTTCAAAGGAAGCTTTCTCATTTACTAGAAAATAGTAAGGAGAAACACAAGAATCATGTGAACCACAGCTCAAATACCTCCTACTTTGGACCCTACCCTTCCCTCATCCCCACTCCCTGAGCCATACTGGAATAAGAATTAGACACAGGAATTCATGAAGAATCTCCATTACCACCACCACAGAAACCAGAGTTAAGTCACTTCCTCATAGTGTCTTTGTACAGGGAAGAGAGAACTTGATTGTTGAGACAATCCATGTTGCCATCCCATGTTGCCTGCTCACACACCGAAAACTAGGGTGACTGGAGAACCTGTAACCTTCCACCTCTCCCTCTTGCTGGTGTGGCTCTTGAAGGACAGATCACACTATTATCTAGTGATGACCTGCCTCTCTCCTCCCTCCTAGACCATATCTAACTCTGCTTCACATTTCTGCCAGCGCTTCACTGAGAGTTCAAACTGGCAGCTAGCTTCCATTGTTTGTTCCAGTAGATACTGTGTTAAGCCCTTTCCAAGAATTCTCTTGTTTTATGATGGTGATATTGTAACCAATAAACCTTTTAACTCCAGTTGCTTTTGAAGATTTACTTTTAGGGCCTGACATGGTGGCACATGCCTTTAATCTAAGTACTTGGGAGGCAGAGGCAGGCAGGTTTCTGTGAGTTTTAGGCTGGCCTGGTCTACATATGGAGTTCCAGGTCAGCCAGTGCTACCCTGTCTCAAAATTTTTTTTATACTGCTTAATTATATGGATATGTGTGTACCTATGTGTGGGTATGTGCGCATGAGTGCAGTGCCCTTGGAGGCCAGAGGAATCAGATCCCACTGGAGCTGGAATTACAGGTGGTTGTGAGCTGTCCAATGGAGGTGCTGGGAACTGACCCTGGGTCCTCTGCAAGAACAGTCAGTGCTCTTAACTGCTGAGCCATCTGTCCTACTCCACTGTTTTGTTTTGGTTTTTTTGAGACAGGTTCTCACTATGTAGCCCTGGTTGGCCTCAAAGTCACAAAGGTCCACCTACATCTGCCTCCTGAGTGCTGGGAATAAAGCTGTGCATCACCACAGCCTTCCTTCACTTGCTTGTAGTTACTTTAACAATCACTAATTTGAAAACCAGGTCCAGAGGCACAGACCTGTAATCAGTCATTACTCAGAAGCCTAAATCAGGAGGATTGAAAATTCAAGACCAAGGCCGGGCATGGTGGCACACACCTTTTATCCCAGCACTCAGGAGGGAAAGGCAGGCAGATCTCTGTGAGTTCAAGGCCAGCCTGGTCTACAGCTGGGGCTACTGGGAGACCCTGTCTCAAAAAGACCAAAAAA
>NW_008341028.1:15181449-15189628 GCF_000622305.1 Nannospalax galili | reverse complement strand
GAAAATTCAAGACCAATCTGAGATACATAGTGTGTTCTAGGCCAGCCTAGGCTATAATGAGACCTTGTCTTTAAAAAAAGAGGCCGTATGTGGTGGCACACACCTTTAATCCCAGCACTCCACTTTTAATTTAATTTTTAAAAATTGAGACAGTGTCTCTTGTAGCCTAGGCTGGCCTTGAACTAGCTAAGTTGCTGAGGATGACTTTGAATGCCTGATCCTCCTCTCCTGATCACCCCAACCAGCTCTACTTGCAATCAAACAAGATTAGCAAATCCTTGATCCACAATTTAGTGTTATCTGAAAACCATTAGATATTCTGTGTTCTATAAATCTAGAGAAAAGTTACTGAATTTTTAGAAGTTTTAGAGCTTAAGTCTTTTTAGTTCCTTTCCTCAGGATTAGCTAACATTGCAATTTAAGAGACCAGGCAGGGAAAGAGAACTGAAAGCAACTTTTCCAGAGAACAGTCTTAACTCATTGGGGGATTTCAGTCAAAGCTGTCATCTACAGCAATGAGAGACTCAGCTATGTGCCTCCCAAATTGCAGCAGTGAGAATGGAATCCAGGGCCTTTGGTATGTTGGGCAAGTACTGCACCATTGTGCTACACTGACAATCGTTTTTAAAGTATTTCAGGGGCTGGAGAGATGGTTCAGTGATTAAGAGCACTGGCTACTCTTGCAGAGGACCACAGTTCAATTCCTAGCACCCACATGGTGGCTCCCAGCTGTCCTTAACTCCAGTTCCAGGGGATCTGATGCCCTCTTCTAGACTCCAAGGGCTCTGAACACACATGGTACACTTACATAGATGCAGGGAACACACTCATACACATAAAAAATTAAAATATTTAAAAGTGGAATAAAGTTTGAATTGCAAAGAAATAGTACATTTGTCTAAGAATTGTAAGGGCTGGAGATGTAGGTCAGTAGTAGAGGGCTTGGTCACGATATGCAAGGCCATATTTTTGCTTGATATTAGTTTGTGTAGCCGAGAGGTATATGCACATGTGCAGATGTGTGCAGAAGCATCATTCAAATGTGGAGGCCAGAGATTAATGTTGGAACAAGATGTCTTCCTCTTTTGTTCTCCACCTATTTATTTATTTACTCTGTTTTATTTTCTATTTTATTTATTTATTTATTTTTTAGATAGGGTCTCCCTATAGCCCCAGCTGACCTGGAACCCACTATGTAGACCTCACAGAGATCTCACAGAGATCCACCTGCCTCTGCCTCCCCTGCTGGAGTTAAAGGCCTGCACCACCATGCCCAGTCTTATTTTTTAAGTCAGGGTCTCTGATTGAAACTAGAGCTTACCAACTGTCTAGACCTAGCTGACCAGTGACCCCCAGATCCTCCCATTTTCACCTCCCCAGCACTAGAATTACAGGCTCACCTCCATGCCCAGCTTTTTACACAGGTTATGGGGATCTGAACTCAGGTCTTCATGTTTGTGTAGAAAGCACCTTACCAACCGAGTTTATTTTTGAGACAGGGTCTAGTGTAGCCCAGGCTGGACTTGAACTCCATGTGTACCTGAGGTTGACTTTGAATTCTGATCCTCCTGATTCTACCTCCTGAGTGTTGAGATTACAGGACTATGTCACCTCACCAGATTTATACAGTGAAGGAAATAGAACCCAGGGCTTCATTCATGATGGGCCAGTATTCTACTAATTGAACTATATCCCAAGACCTGTTTTATTACACTGATATATTTATTGTGTATCTCTGTGTGTGTGCATACCACAACAGGCAGTGTGGAAGTCAGAGGACAACTTGCAGGAGTCAGTTCTTTCCTCCCACCATGTGTGTCCTGGGAACTGAACTCAGGTAGTCAGGCTTGGTGGCAAATGCCTTAACCCTCTGGGCCATCTTAGTGACTCAGACAGGTTCTCACTAGATAATTCTGGCTGGCCTGAAACTCACTCTGGAGACGAGGCTGATGCGGCATTTGTGGTTATCCTTCTGTTGCTGCCTCTGGGCGATGGAATGACAAATGGCAACTACCATATTTGGCATATCAAGGACCTAGGTTTGATCCCTAGAAGTACGGGGATAAAAAGAGTAGGGACTCTTGTCCAGGAGTTTTAAGTCAATTGTTATCTCAAAGATATTCCAGAAGGAAAAAAGTAAACAGCACACCCTTCTTTCCAGCCTATAGCCTCTGTACCTTCTTTCTCTTCCTATAAAAGTGCTTTGGGGGCCGGGTGTGGTGGCGCATGCCTTTAATCCCAGCACTTGGGAGCTGAGGCAGGTGGATCTCTGTGAGTTCAAGGCCAGCTTGATCTACATAGTGAGTTCCAGGCCAGCTGGGGCTACAGGGAGACCCTGTCTCAAAAAGACAAAAAACAACAAAACAACAACAACAAAAAAAGGTGCTTTGGGGCTCCTGAGTTCCCTAAGATTGTCTGTTTGGGGAGGGGGTATATCTACACCACCCCTACCTTCCATGGTTCAAGTCCCTGCATAAACTGGTTTCCTTCCCACTACCTCTTGGCTCCTGAGCATTGGCTTTTAATTGCTGAGCAAATGGACCTGGATCTGGTAGCAATGTTATAAAATATATATTTGGTCTTCATCCCTCTTTCTTGGCCCACAGCTTCTTGAAATCTTTTTAGCCATTTTAGTTGGGTGTGGCATCAGAGGCCTATACTCCCACTTGGGAGGTAGAGGCAGCAGGATCAGAAATTCAAGATCATCCTTGGACATATATAGTGAGTTTAAACCTCGCCTGGTCTAAAAATGCGACATGGTGGTACATGCCTTTAATCCCAGCACTTGGGATGTGGAGGCAGAAGCAAAGGCAGGCAGATCCCTGTAAATTAGAAGCCAGTCTGGTCTATATGGTGATTAACTCAGGTGGTAAAGATGCTTGCTATGCCAGGCATGGTGGCACATGCCTTTAGTCCCAGCACTCGGGAGGCAGAGGCAGGGAGATCCTCTGTGAGTTGGAGGCCAGTCTGGTCTACAGAGGGAGTTCCAGGCACCTGGAGCTACAGGGAGACCCTGTCTCAAGAAGACAAAAGAAAAAAAAATAGGCCAAAAAAGAAAAACAACAACAACAAAAAGATGCTTGCTATCAAGACTAACAAATTGAGTTCAATCTCTGTTACCCACGTGGTGGAGAGAACCAGACTCCCACAAATTGTCTTCTGACCTACATGTGCACACACATATACACACACACATATACACACTGTGGCACACGTGCGTGCCCACACATATACACAACAAATAAATGCAATACTTTTTTTCAAATTTTATTTTAATATTTTATTATTTTTATGAAGGTATTGCCTGCATATGTGTAAGTGCACCCATGTCATGCAATGCCTGCAGAGGTCAGAAGAGGATGTTGAATCCCCTAGAACTGGAATTATGGATGGTTGCTAGTTGCCATGTGGGTGCTGGGAATCAAACATGGATCTTCTACAAGAATAGCCAGTGCTCTTAACCGCTAATCCACCTCTCCAGCACCAAATTTTATTTATTTTTACTTTATGAAAATAAAGGTTTTGCCTCCGTGTATGTAACTGCATCCATGCTTTGCAATGCACATAGAGGCCAAGAAGAAGGTGCTGGATCCCCTGGAACTGGAATTAAGGACAGGTGTTAGCTGCCACATCAGTATTGAGAACTGAACTGTGGTCCTCCGGAAGAGAAGCTAGTGCTGCTCTTAACCACCGAACCATCTCTCCGGCCCCAATAAAAAAATTTTTTTTTGTCTTTTTGAGACAGGGTCTCCTTGTAGCCCCAGCTGACCTGGAACTCACTATGCAGACCAGGCTGCCTTGAACTCACAGAGATCTGCCTGCCTCTGCCTTCCAAGTGCTGGGATTAAAGGCGTGCACCACCACACTCAGCTAACAACAAAATATATTTTTAAGAGCCAGGCATGGTGGTGTACGCCTTTAATCCCAGCAGAGGAGCAGAGACAGGCAGGTATCTGTGAGATCAAGGTCAGTATGGTCTACATCGCAAATTTCAGGCTAGCTGGAGCTACAGGGTGATCCTGTCTCAAAAAAACATAATAGACCATATATTAGACATATATATTTTTTTTAATGTGCATGACCATATTGTCTGCATGTATGTAAGTGCACCTGTGTCGTGCAAAGCCCATGGTGGTCAGAAGAGGGCACTGGATCCCTCTGGAACTGGAGTTATGGATGATTGTTATCATATGAGTGCTGAGAACCAAATTCTGGTCCTCTGGAAGAGCAGTCAGTGCTCTTAACCACTGAGCCATCTGTGTGCATATGTGTGTGTGTATTTTAATTTATATATTTTTATTATATATATACATTTTTTAGAAGAAGCATTTCTTTACAACTTTAACATACTCAATAATAGTTTCCAGAGCAAAGATACATCTCTTTCAAAAGTGGCTATAAAATTTTTAGGTTCACTGTTGAATTAATAGTTATAAAATGTTGAGCTCAGTATAAGCCCTGTAAGACATAAAACTGAATGACTTTCTAAACTTTAAAAAAGATCTCCATTTCATTTTAAAATATACTGTTTCTTAGAGAAAGACTCATTGTTTTTGCTAACACTGAGATGTTGGTGCATGCGTCTCTAAGCTGTATGTATCTGATTATTACTAGTCATAATCAGTTGCACTCAGATCCTCGGCACCTGTGTATGTCTATAAAGTTATCAGGTAGATTTCAATGGTAATGTTTATCACCTCTACTAACTAACATGACATAAATTTTTATGCTTCCTCCTTTAATATAATTCATTTTTTAATTTGATTTTTTTCTGTGTGTATATCACACAGAACATCCCAAACCATGTTATTCATCCATATACCCACTTTCCAGATGACACCCTCCCATAGCCTCCCTCCCCCCACTAGAGCCCTTATACTCTGTCATTCCTGCTACTGCCTGCTGTGTTGTTGGCACCCCCAGCCATTCCCCACTACTTGTCCATCTGGTGAATCTAGTCAGCCTATCTAGAGGTCTTTGATTTAGGAAGGTCAGCTGTTCCTCATCTAGCAGCAATCAGTTGTCAATATTCCTTTAGATAAGATTGGGGTCCGCTGTTCATTTTCCCAGTTCTATGCTGGGTTACTATCTGGGAGTCCCTTGGGCCACCCTGGCCAACAACTCAAAAGAAGGTATCGCCTCTCTGGCATTGTTGCTTGTTATGTAGTCTTTAGCTATACATACGGACTCTTAAAAATTATATTGGCCCCTTTAATCTTTGGTTATACTTTCCTTTTGTGGGTTTAAGGCCATACAGTTGGCCCAGATAAACCAATCTATTTCTACTCTTAAGGCCGTTTGAGGATCTCTTCCTCAGGGGTCACATGGGCTTGGGAGGAGCCGCTAGCTTATTTCTTTTATCAGTTCTGCCTATGTGAAGATAAGTCAAAGGTCCTGCTCAACCATGGTTGGCTTCGCTTGGAAGCATGGAGGAAATGTTTCCTCTGTGTTGACCCTCTTTTTAGACTGGACACTGGTTCAAGTCCATCTCGTGGGGTCTCCACGGCTTCCTTGATCAAGAGGACAGGTGACCCACAACAATTACAGGACATTTTGAGAGATGCTCATAGTCCTCAGGAACTAGTCGACCTAGGAGGGCAAAGAGCAAAAACTGACCTTTACGTCCCTCTGACCAAATTAGTACAAAGTATATAGGTTAAACATCCAAGAAGTTTAGTTCCACCACTCTGGTACTTTTAATTACTGTGTGCCATGTAGATAAATCTTGGGCAAAGACCAATTGTTCTCAGATAAATCTTGCCTAGACATATATTTCTTGATCTGGTATGTATAATTTGTCAGTAGGTTGTTGGACCAATATGGTTCCCTCTGGGTTTTTTGTTGTTATTTTTTTCCCTCTGGTTTTTAAAACTAGCTAGGCATTTTTTTTTTATCTCTTGCATTGTCTAACCCCTCCATCATGGTTTTCCCACTAAAGGTGCCCATATTTCCCCCCTTTCTCCCTCAACAATACCCTTCTCCTATGGTCCTACCTCTCTTGAGCTCTTTCTTTTCCTTTATCCCCTAGGTTCCTTGTATCCCCTTCCCTCCCCCCTCCCTTAAACTAACCCAATGTTTGTCCATATCTTCCTTATTAAGGCCTGTTTCCTGCTGTTCTTCTCTTTCAGGGTCTTACTTTTCCTTTATCTCCCTGGTTCCTTTCCATTATCCTGGTTCCTGTAGTTATGTCTGGATACATACTCACTTACCAGGATTTGGCTGTAGGATCCACATATGAGGGAGAACATATGTTGATTTTTTTTTTTTCTGAGTCTGTGTTACTCACTTAGCATAACAGTTTCTAGTTCCATCCATTTACTTGCAAATTTCATGATTTCATCTTTCTTTATTTCTGAGTAAAACTCCATTGTATAAATGAACCACATTTTCATTATCCACTCATCAACTGTGGGACATTTAGGTTGTTTCCTTCTCTTAGACATTGTGAAAAGAGCAACAACAAACATGGATGTACAAGTGTCTCTGCAATAGGACGAGTTCTTTGGGTATATGCGAAGGAGTGGTGTAACTGGGCCAAACGGAAGGTTCGTTTGTTGTTTTTGAGATCTCCATACTGCTTTTCATAGGGGTTGGACAAGCTTGCAGTCCCACCAGCAGTGGATGAGCATTCTCCTTTCCCCACATCCTCTGTAACCCACCAGCAGTGGATGAGTGTTCCCCTTTCCCCACATCCTCTCCAACATTTGGTATCATTTGTTCTCTTGATCTTAGCCAGTCTGACTGGGGTAAGATGAAATCTTAATGTGGTTTTAATTTGCATTTCCCTAATTACTAGTGATGTTGAACATCTTTTAAGATGTTTCTTAGCCATCTTTATTCTTCTTTGGAGAACTCTCTGTTCAGCTCCTTAGCCCATATTTTAACTGGGTTGCTTCCTGTCTTGATTCTCTGATTTTTGAGTTCATTATATATTCTCAATGTTAAACCTCTGTCAGATGTGTCGCTAGCGAAGATTTTCTCCCATTCTGTGGGTTTTCTGTTCATTTCCCTGGTTGCCTCCTTTGATATACAGAAGCTTTTTAGTTTAATGAGGTCCCATTTGTTGATTCTCGACCTTGTTTCCTGAGCAATTGATGTCCAGTTTAGAAAATCCTTTCCTACACCTATATCTTGTAGGTTTTTCCCAATGTTTTCTTCTAACAGTTTCAGAGTTTTCGGCTTTACATTGAGGTCTTTGATCCATTTGGAATTGACTTTTGTGCAAGGTGAAAGATAGGGGTTTAGTTTCATTGTTCTACAGGTGGAGATCCAGTTTTTCCAGCACCATTTGCTGAACATGCTGTCTTTCCTCCAGTTAATGTTCTTGGTCCCTTTGTCAAATATCAGGTGGCTGAATTGCATTTACTCATATTTGGGTCTTCAATTTTGTTCCATTGATCTATGGGTCTATTTTTGTGCCAGCACCATGTTGTTTTTATGACTATAGCTCTGTAATACAGCTTAAAATCTGGTATAGTAATCCTCCTGACATTGCTCTTAGTGCTCAGGGTGGCTTTGGCGATCAGAGATCTTTTGTGCTTCCATATGAATCTTAGGATGGCTTTTTCCAATTCTGTGAAAAATGTCATGGGGATTTTGATTGGCATTGCATTGAATCTATAAATGGCTTTTGGTAGTGTCCTAGTTTGTTTCTTCATTGATGTGACAAAATACTCTGACCACTACCATTTTGGGGAGGAAAGAGTTTATTTAGCTTATATATCCCAGGTCACAGTTCATTCGGGAGTCCAAGGTAGGAACTCAGGGCAGGAACCTGGAGGCAGAAGCTGGAGCACAGGCCATGGGGGAATGCTGCTTACTGGCTTGCTCCCCTGGCCCCTGCTCAGGTTGCTCTCTTATCAAACACAGGCCCACCTGCCCAGGGGTGGCAGCACCCACAGTGGGCTGGGCCCTCCCACATCACTCAACAGTCAAGAAGATGTCCCACAGACATGGCCACAGGCCAGTCTGATGGAGGCAATTCCCCAGTTGAGGCTCCCTCAAGCCAGGTCAATTTGACACTAAAGCTATCCAGCACAGGTAGGATGGTCATATTCACAATATTAATTCTTCCAATCCATGAGCATGGGAGGTCCTTCCATCTTCTGATGTCTTCCTCAATCTGTTTCTTTAAGGATTTAAAATTTTTGTTGTACAGCTCTTTGGTACTTTGGTCAGG
>NW_008341028.1:15179676-15180735 GCF_000622305.1 Nannospalax galili | reverse complement strand
ATCTTTTTGAATAACGAGTAGTATTGGATGTAGATCCTCTTTAAATATCTGGTAGAATTCTGCTGTAAATCCACCTGGTCCGGGGCATTTTTTAGTCGGAAGGTTTTGTATTACTGTTTCAGTTTCCTTATGTGTTATGTGTCTGTTTAAGCTGTTAATCTCTTCTTGGTTTAGTTTTGGTGTTTCCCATGCTTTTAGATACCCATCCATTTATTTTAAGTGTTCAAATTTGGTAGCCTACACGTTTTTAAAGTATTCCCTTATAATGTTCTGGATCTTTTTGGTGTCTGCTGTGCTGTTTCCCCTTTCATCTCTGATTTTGTTGATTTGGAGGTGCTCTTTATTTTGGTTAACTGGGCTAGCAGTCTGTCAATCTTGTTGATCTTTTTCAAAGAACCAGCTCTTGGATTCGTTGATTCTTTGTATTGTTTTCTTTGTTTCTATTTCATTGATTTCTGTTCTGATTTTTGTTATTTCTTCTTTTCTGCTGGGTTTGGGTTTTGTTTGCTGTTGCTTTTCAAGTGTGTTGAGTTGCAGTGTTAAGTCATTTATTTGTGTTCTTTCCGATTTTTTCATGTAGGCACTTAGAGCTATAAACTTCCCTTTAAGGACAGCTTTCAGCATGTCCCAGAGGTTTTGTTGTGTTATATTGTCCTTTTCATTTAGTTCCAGGAATACTTTTAGTTCTTTCTTAATTTCTCTTTTGACCCATTCAGGAGTGTGTTTTTTAATCTCCATGTGTTCATGAGGTGACTAGGGCTTCTTCCGGTGTTGTTTGTAAGCTTTATTGCATTGTGGTCTGATAGAATGCATGGAATTATTTCAATCTTTTTGTATTTGTTGAGGTTTGTTTTGTGCCCCAGTATATGGTCGATTTTGGAGAAGGTTCCTTGGGGTGCTGAATAGAAAGTATATTCTTTAGTGCTTGGGTGGAATACTCGATAGATGTCTATTTAGTCCATTTGATATATGGTATTGTTTAATTCAAATATCTCTCTGTTAACTCTCTGCCCTGTTGACCTATCTAATGGAGACAGTGGGGTATTGAAGTCCCCTACT
>NW_008341028.1:15178911-15179635 GCF_000622305.1 Nannospalax galili | reverse complement strand
GTTCCTTTGATCAGAATGAAGTGGCCCTCTTTATCTCTTCTGATTAGTTTTAGTTTAAAGTCTATTTTGTCAGATATTAGAATTTCAATGCCTGCTTTTTTCTTAGTACCATTCACTTGGTATATTTTTTTTTCCATCCTTTCACCTTAAGATAGCCTCTGTCCTTGAAAGTGAGATGAGTTTCTTGCAGACAACAAAAGAATGGGTTTTGTTTCTTAATCGATTCACCTAGTCTGTGCCTTTTGACTAAGAGTTCAGTCCATTAATATTTAAAGTTATTAATGAAAGATGTGTATTGAATCCTGTCATTTTTATTTCTGTTCACATTCTTGACATAGCTGTACTTTTCCACAGTTATACCTTCATTGAAATCTTTCTGCAACCCTTCGGGTATTGTCATTCCTTTCTTCAGCTCTTTGTATTGCTTCCAGAATTCTTCCAAGGGCTGGTTTTGTGGACAAGAATTCCTTCAGCCTATTTATCTCATGGAAGATTTTTCTTCCCCCTTCAACTGTCATAGACATTTTGGCTGGGTACAGTAATCTAGGTTGGCATCTGATGTCATTTAAAACTGGGAATACTTTGGTCCAGGCTCTTCTGGCTTTCATTCTTTGCACTTCAAAGTCAGCTGTAATCTTTATGGGTTTTCCTTTATATTTGAGTTGTTTTTTTCTGTTTTGCAGCTTTCAGAATTGTCTCTTTGTTTTGTATATTTAGTGCTTTT
>NW_008341028.1:15140689-15178149 GCF_000622305.1 Nannospalax galili | reverse complement strand
TTTTGTAAACTTTATGTGCCTTTGTGGTTTACTTTTTGGGCATGAAAAGCCCGTTCGTCTAAGCTTCTGGTTCTCTTGATTTTATATTGTAGTGGCCAAATTGCTTTTGTCTTCAGGAGTTCCCATGAAGGCCCAAGTCAGATGAGGATCAGATGTTCTCAGGCTTTCTCCTAAGGTCTGGGTCCCTCCAGGAAAGATGTTCTCCTCAGGAATTTGGGGGTTGGACTGGCCTGGGAGCAGGGCCCAGGAAAGATGCTGGTCTCAGGCAGCTGGTGGTCCTGCCACCCAGGGATGCAAAGGGAGGTGGGGTTGGGAAGAGGCCCCAAGAGCTCCCGGGGACTGCAGGGAGGAACTGGGTTCGTCTGGATGCAAAGGATCAGGAAGCAGTGGTGGCTCCAAGCAGAGAAGTCAGCCCGGTGTCTGGGGTGCCAAGACAAGAAATGGGCCAGTACCCAGGCAAGGGGGAGAGACAGTGTAGGGGAGCTGGGAGAGTGAATGAGGCTGGGGGAGTCAAGGCATGGTGGGGCACCAATGGACTTATCCAGGAAAGAGGCTAGTGGGTTGTGCAGCCCAGGGAAGCAGAGGGAGGTGAGGGTGGGACCAGTGCCAGAGAGCTCCTGGGGACCTGAGAAGGAACTCATATGTATATATTTTTAAATGTCTTTCTGTATCCTAATGAATGGCTCAAGTCTGGGGTCCTCTGGTCCAGGGATTAGAGGATTAGAGGGTTAGAACTTTCAGCTCCCATCTTGAGCCCTAGGGGAGGGAAAGCAGCTAAAGGCTGAGTTGATCACCTTTGGTCAATGAAATGCCTACATAATAAAGCCTCTATAAAAACCAGAACAAGATATTCAGTGTGGTGGATGTTCTAGTTTGCTTTCAATTGCTGTGACAAAACATTCTAAGCAACACCAACTTGGGGAGGAAAGAGTTTATTTGGCTTACATCTCCCAGGTCACAGTTCATCACTGAGGGAGTCCAAGGTAGGAACTTGGGGCAGGAATCTGGAGGAAGGAGCTGAAGCACAGACCACGGAGGAATGATGCTTACTGGCTTGCTCCCTGGCCCATGCTTAGCCTGCTTTCTTTTTTTTTTTTTTGAGACGTAGCCCCAGCTGTCCTGGAACTCACTATGTAGACCAGGTTGGCCTTGAACTCACAGAGATCCACCTGCCTCTGCCTCCAGAGTGCTGGGATTAAAGGTGTGTGCCACCACACCCAGCTCAGCCTGCTTCTTATACAACACAGGATCACCTACCCAGGGTTGGAACCACCCACAGTGGGCTGAGCCCTCCCACATCACTCAACAATCAAGATGCCCCACAGACATGGCTACAGGCCAGTCCAATGGAGGAAATTCCCCAATTGAGGCTCCCTGTACCCAAATTTGTCAAGCCGACAACTAAAACTATCCAGCACAGTGGAGCATGCCTTTTATCCCAGTACTCAGGAGGCAGCCTGGACTACATAATGAGTTCCAGGTCAGCCGAGGCTGCATAGTGAGTGTTATGCCCAGATCTCGTGACCCCTCAATGACCACCAAGGAGTCTGGAGTGTATGCAGCAGCAAAGAGCCTTTATTTGGGCTTAAGCTCAAGCTCGGGCCCTCAGATTTCACCGATGCAGCGGATCCATACTGAGAGCCCCGATTTAGGGTGGGGTAGGCTTTTATAGGGAAGTTTCACAGAAGCCCGTGTGCGCCAAGCGTCGTTTCAAATGATTGGATGGTCCTATGCCCTGAGTACTGGGAGGATTCTTATTGGTAGGGGCTGTCTTTAGGGCATTGGAAAGCACTGATTGTTATCTGTGGGGCCAGAAGTTTCTGTTTTTACCTTATAAGGCTGCTATTTGCCTGGGCTTGCTTGATCTATAGCTAGTCAAAGTGGAGTTAGTGTTGCCTTAAGCCAAGCAAATTACAGAAGCAGAAAGAAGCGGTTAGAGGAGTCAGGGTCCTACAGTGAGATCCTGTCTCAAAAGCAAAACAAAACAAACTCAAGGACTGGATTTGAGAGCTTCTAGCTAGCTGAACCTGTGGAAGTTCCTGAAGAGAGACGCTCTGCAGAGAGCCCAGAAGCTTTGTACACCTCCCACATGCCTTCCCCTATGCATGACTTTTCATCTGATCATTCATCTGTATCCTTTGTAATATTCTTTATAAGCTGATGAAGTGTTTTCCTGAGTTCTGTGAGACACTCTAGCAAATCTATCAGTCCCAAAGAGGGTGTCATGGGAACCCTGATGTATGGCTAGTCAGAAGCACAGGTAAATAACCTGAGACTTCTGATTGGGATCTGAAGTGGTGGGCAGTCCTGGGAGACAGAGCTGTGGGGACTGACCTAGGACACCATGGAGCTCCAGACAAATAGTGTCAGAATTGAATTACAGGACACCTAGTTAGTGTCTACTTAAAAATTGCTTGGTGGGTAAGTAAACAACCCACAAATGTGGTGTCAAAGGTACTGTGTTGAGTGACTAAGAGAATAGAGGGAGACAAAAGAGAGGGCTTTTCTTCAAAAAATTTTGTTTGGGTTGGGTTCTGAGTAGTGCTAAGGATTGAACATTAGGGCCTCATGCATGCTAGGCTAACATTTTACCACTGAACTACAGCCTCAACTATTTTTTTCAATTCCTCTTTTTGAGACAGGGTCTCCCTGTAGCCCCAGCTGTCCTGGAGCTCACTATGTAGACCAGGCTGACCTTGAACTCGTAGAGCTCCTCCTACCTCTGCCTCACAAGTGCTGGGATTAAAGGCATGTGCCACCATGCCCGGCCCAATTAAAAGATTTTTTAAAATTATTTATTTTTAATTTATGTGTATGAGTGTATTGCCTGCATGTGTGTTAAGTGCACCCATGTCATGCAATGCCCATGGAGGTCAGAAGAGGGCATCAGATCCCCTGGAACTGGAGTGAAAGATGATTGTTAGATGCCACATGGGTGCTGGGAATCGAACCCCAGGTCCTCTGCAAAAGCAGCCAGTGCTGTGCTCTTAACCACAGAGCCATCTCTCCAGTCCCCTAAAGATTTTGCATTATGGCTGGGCATGGTGGCACATGCCTTTAATCCCCGCATTTGGAAGGAAGAGGCAGGTAGATCTCTGGGGGTTTGAGGCCAGCCTGGTCTACACAGTAAGTTCCAGGCCAGCTGAGGCTACAAAGTAAGACCCTGTCTCAAAAAAAAAAAAATTATGTGTATAAGTGATTTGCCTGCATGTATGTATGTGCACTACGTATATGCCTTGTGCCTGCAGAGGCCAGAGGAGGGCATCAGATCTCCAGAAATAGGAGTTAAGGACAATTGTTAGCCATCATGTGGGTGCTGGGAATTGACTACAGGTCTTCTGCAAGAGCAGCCAGTGTTCTTAATTGCTGAGCCATCTCTCCAGCCACCCATTTTTCCAATTATTGAGACAATTCTATGATATAGGTACTACCACTAGCCTCATTTAAAGTTTTTACATTTTATTTGTAATAATTTGTGTGTGTGTGTGTGTGTGTGTGTGTGTGTGTGTGTGTGTGTGTATGTATGTGTGTCCTACTGCAAGCATGTGGAGGTCAAAGGACAACTTGTAGGAGTTGGTTCTCTCCTTCTATCATGTGAGTTCCAGGGATCCAATCCAGGTCACCAGGCTTGGTGGTAAGTGCCTTTACCCTCTGAGTCATCTCACTGACCCTGGCTAACCTCAGAGATGAGAAAGAAGGGTCTCTGTGAAGTGAAGTAACTGATCCAAGGCACAGAGCTCCAAACTGCTATATCCTTCTGTGTTGGACAAATGAGTGACTAAATAGTGTCTCTCAGGGACTAGGGAGATGGCTTTCAAAAAGACCAAAAATAAACAAATAATAATGTAATTACAGTGCATGCCTGTAATCCTAATGCTGGAGAAACAGGAGGATGCCTGGGGGCTCACTGGCCAGCCAGTTTAGTTGAATCAGTGAGCTCCATTTAAAAAATAAGGTGAAAAGTGATTGAGGAAGACACCCCGTGTTAACCTCTGACTTTCCACACCCACACCCACAACCATGTCCACGTATACAGAAAATGGTATCTCTCACAGAGAAGTGGACATTTCCTAGGGTTTTCAGGAACAGATGGGTGAGCAGTCTCCACATTAGTTAGCAAGTTCCATTCCTTCTTCACCAGCCCAGCACTGTACTAGCTTTGGCACAAGTGCAAGTAGGACAACCTCACACTGTACAAACTACTCCTGGGACACAGACTGCCATAATTTCTGCCCTTGGAGGGGTAGCTGTAGGGGCTGAGGGACAGTTGACATGCACAGATCCCTTTCTCAGCCTCCTACCTTAGGTGACACTGGGCCCAGCCCTAATGGATCATTAGGACTTACACAGGGTGAAGAAGGTAAGGGAAGCTGGTCAGTGAAAATACAACAGTGAGCAAAACAGGCTCTTGTGGAGTTTACTGTTTAATGGAGGAGACAGACTTAAGCAAATAACCACCTATGTGTGCAATTAAATTAACAGGTATTGTGTAATAGGCATTATGAAGAAAGATTGCAAGGTAATGTAAATTTATGATGTACGGTGGGCTGATCTAACGTAGCGAAGGAAAGCCACTTCTGAGGAAAGGACATGAACTTGGATTTGAAAGATAAGTCAGTAGAGCATGGAGTAAGGGCAACCAGGTAGAAGGAACAGCATGTGCAAAGGTCCTAAGACAGGAGGGAACAAGGGGAGTTCCAGGAACAGAAATGCCACTAAAAGTCTGGAGTGCTCGGGTGTAGGCAAAGGAAGGGATGAGAAGAAGAGATAGGCAAAGACTTTGAGGGCAAACTAAGAATTTGGACATCACATTTAAAAAAAAATTTTTTTATGTGTATGAGTGTTTTGCCTGCATGTATGTAAGTGCGCCCATGTCGTGCAATGCCTGCAAAGACAGAAGAGGCCATTGGATCCCCTGGAACTGGAGTTATAGACAGAGTTTAGCTGCATGTGGGTGCTGGGATTCAAACCTGGGTCTTCTGCAAGAACAACCAGTGTTCTTAACAACTGAGCCATCTCTCCAGCCCCTGGACATCACATTTTGAAATGGCTCAGTAGGTAAGGGTACTTACCACCAAGCCCATGTTTATAATCCCAACACTTGGGAAGTTGAGGCAATTTTTGAGTTCAAGGCCAGATTAGACTACGTGAGACTCTGTCTCAAAACAAAAGATAAAATAAAACACCAAAGTAAAACCAATACCAAGTGGCTGGAGATAGATGGCTCAGCTCTTGCAGAGGACTCAAATGTGGTTCCTAGTGCCTAGGTGGCTAACCACCATCTTCAATTTAGCTCCAGTTCCAGGGGATCCAACACCCTCTTCCAGGCTCTGTGGTTATTGCATGAATGGGCACACTTACATACATTCAGGCAAAGCATTCATACACATAAAAATAAAATTTAAAAATCCTCAAGTACCAAGCTGGGCAGGACGGCATAGGCAGGCTTGTAATCCCACCACTCAGGAGGCTAAAGCTGGTAGGTTTGTCAGCATTATGGGGAGCAGAGGCAGGGTGCACAGCTCTCAACTGTCACCCTCTGCAGCCTGAGGTGTTCCCTAGAGTTTTAGAGACCTAGAATCAGGCCAAACCAGGATTATTAGCTTTGATACAGGCAAGAATTTCAGAACTAGTTTATGAAGCAGAGTTTGGGTTTTTTTTGTTTGTTTGTTTGTTTGGGTTTTTTTTTTTTTTTTTTTTTTGGTTTTTTGGAGACAGGCTCCCCCTGCCCCCCCAGCGGTCTGGAACCCCACTATGTAGCCCAGGTTGGCCTGGACCCCAAAGAGCCCCCCCTGCCTCTGCCTCCCAAGTGCTGGGATTAAAGGTGTGCGCCACCACACCCGGCCAGTTTGGTTTTTTAAAAATATTTTATTTTTATTTTTTGTGTATGGGTGTATTGTCTGCATGTCAGAAGGTGCACCAGTGTTGTGCAATGCCTGAGGAGGTCAGAAGAGGGTGTCAAATCCCCTGGAACTGGAGTTTATGGACGATTGTTAGCTGCCGTGTGGGTTCTGGGAATTAAACTCGGGTCTTCTGCAAGAGCAGCCAGTGCTCATAATTGCTGAGCCATGTCTCCAGCCCCCAGAGTTTGGGTTTAATAGTTATTTTAATATAGGCTGAAGCACAAGGGTTAAGAGAAAGAGGTGCTCAGAAGAAAGCAAAACATACCCATATATAGATTATGGTGGAGTTTGACATTATCTTCAAAAGACTGTCATAAAATTTAAACAAGGACTGGTGAGCTAGTTCATCAGATAAAGGTGCTTGCCATCAAACCTAGTGACCCACATAAAGGTGGAAGGAGAGAACCAACTCCACAAAGTTATCCTCTTACCCACACACAAGTGCTGTGGCACATGTGCCCATGCACACCTCATGCAGACACACAATAATTTTTTTTCTTGGTCTTTTTGAGACAGGGTCTCCCTGTAGCCTCAGCTGGCCTGGATCTCGCTATGTAGACCACACTGGCCTTGAACTCACAGAGATCTGCCTGCCTCTGCCTCCCCAGTGCTGGGACTAAAGGCATGTGCTACTACGTCTGGCACACAATAATTTTTTAAAGGAAAAAAAAAAAAAACTAAATGAGATCTCTGGGTGGTGCCTGACTGGCACCTGTCAGATTACTATTGATAAGATCCCCAACATGTAGGAGGGTAGACTATTGTAAATAGTTTTGAGATTCTTAGGCATGTCTAGAAAAAGGAATGAAGCCCTACCCAAGGTCACACACATTCAGGCTTTAAGCCTGGTTCACTGTTACTTTACATAAAATACCTACGTATGAAAGGAATGCCAACTTTATGTCAGAAGTCTTTATAGCCAATGTCTTTAATTCCAATGCTAGAATTGTTACTTCTTAGTTGGTGAGAAACATCAATCACACTCTGAGATGAGGGACTCCTTTACCTTCCCATGTCCCCATAATTTTTCTTTCATCCTGTCTCAGGATCACAGGTTCAAGGCCACCCATAACTATATAATACAGCAAGTCCCTGTCTCTAAAACAAGCACAAAAACAAAAAACCTAGGGCTGGCAAGATTGCTCAGTGGTTAAGAGCACTTGCTGCTCTTCCAGAGGACCTGGGTTCGGTTCCTGGCACCCACAGCAGTGTCTCACAACTGAGATCTGATCCCTCCTCTAGCCTCCACAGGCACCTGCACACATGTGGCATACATACACACAGGCATACACATAAAAATGATAAATTCAAAGCAAAACAGTCAGGCATGCTTTAATCCCAGCACTCAAGAGGCAGATATAGGCGGATCTCTGTGAGTTGGAGGTCAGCCTGGTCTATACAGTGAGTTCTAGGCCTGCTGGGGCTACATAGAGTATCTCAAAAAACCAAACCAATGGGGCTGGAGAGATGGCTCAGCAGTTAAGATCACTGACTGCTCTTGTAGAGGACCCACAAGGTGGCTATGAACCGTCCTTAACTCCAGTTCCAGGGAAATCTGAAGCCCTGTTCTGACCTCTGCTGCACTGCATGATACGGCTGCACTCACATGCATGCAGGCAATACACTCATACACATAAAATAATAATAAATAAAATATTAAAAAAGCAAACCAAAGCAAACCAAGCAAAAAAACAAAAAGTCAAACCAAAACAAAGCCAAGAAGCTAAAGCAAATCAACCAATGAAAAACCCTGAAAAAAAACAACCAACCACCCCCTCCCCCGCAAAAAAACCAATATACAACTCTGGTTACAACTCAGACTAGACCAAGTAGCAGCCCTGTTGTACTCCAGGACAAGGAACGAAGGGAGCTGGGTTCTACAACATCATGGAAGACATGGATAAATAAGTTGACTGTGAGTAAATCTGCTATCTGCTCCCCGACATCCCAGTAATAGCACAACTTGAGCCAGGAGGCGGGGTCTAAAAGAAGCTAGGCTCATCTAGGATGGGGGCTGCTGTATGCGCCTGGTGTTTTTTTTTCCTGGAGCACAGCTCTTCAGAGAAATCCTCTGCTTGACATGTCACCCGTGTCCTTTGCCCCGGGACTTGCGTGGACTTCCCAGACTTGCCCCTCTAGGACACAAAGAGTTACTAAGTTTCCTGCCGGTCTATCACTTGGGAATTTAGAACAAACACGAATTGGAAGACAGGCAGGCAGCAGACTGAGAGGAAGTTGGCTCCTGCTTCCAGCTCCCCAGCCCCGCGCCCATGGGACCCCTTAAAGCCATGACAGAGGATGCAAGGGGCTGGGGACATGGCTCCGTGGTACAGCCCATCCCCCTACTCATAAGGCTCAGGGGTCCATCCCCGGCACCCAAGGAGAAGGGAAAGCCTACCAGACGCTTTCTAGAGGGGCTGGGTAGAGGGCGGAGCGGACCTCTGTGACGTCGCAGGGCTACGCCCCCCAGGACGCTGCGCCTGCGCCAGAACGGCTGCTTGCTCCCGGAAGTGGAGGGTCTACAACAGTGCGCCGCTGGGTCTGAGTGACCGAAGTCAGCAGTGCTCGCGGAGTTGGCCAGCTGGTCCCGGATCACCATGTCGGCCTTCGACACTAACCCCTTCGCGGACCCGGTGGATGTAAACCCCTTCCAGGTAGGGACCCCCAACTCACATTTCTCTTTAGGGTCAAGGGCCGCGGCCCGGGCCTCTTTCGCCAGAACCGCGAGACGTGGCGAAGGAGGGACAGATCATCTGCCCAATGGGAGAGCGGGATCTGAAGGCTGACCTAGCATCGTGTGTATGGGGGCGGGACGTGCAACAGGTGGAACTGCGGCGAGGGGGCGGGGCGCTGTCGCTCGGAGAAGTGGGATCTTCCAGCACCCAGGGACTTGGGTAGTGCTAGAGGAAAGGACTGCTTGCATGCTCGGATGCCTGGGAAGACTCCCTAGCATCGGGAAGGGAAGCGAAATGTGGCAGTGGCATTCCTGAAGTCATGAGGAGACACCTGTCTTGAGTCATCTTAGGAGACAGGGTGATACAAACTTTGAGGAAGTAAAAGGCTAGTGGCATGGAGAATGTGGAGACAGACCAACACCCCCCACCCCCTCCCCCACCCCCTGCAACCGGCAACCGCAGCAGCGAAACTAGCATATAAAGTATAGGAGAGTCCCGAGGTTTTTTTTTTTTTTTTTCTTTTTGAGACAAGGTCTCCCTGTACCCCAGCTGTCCTGGAACTCACTATGTAGACCAGGCTGGCCTTGAACTCACAGAGATCCGCCTGCCTCTGCCTCCCGAGTGCTGGGATTGAGTTTTATCAAGAAAAGAAGACTGGGAGAGGGTAGGAGAATAACCCACGCTGAAAAATGGCCTGGATAAAAAGTTGCACACCTTGGCTATGAATTTTGTTTGGAGAGTCCAGGTTAGGATGTGAAGGGGTTTAGCAGGGTCTTGAAGCACAGGGACTGTTATTCAGCTTACGATCTGCATGGGTAAGGTTGCTGGGCTGACCTTTGGAACACCCGGGAAAGCAACAGTCTCCTGACTTAAAGTCACAGCCTTTGAATGGAGAACACAAGCATGCCCCCTTTTCTCTGCTGAAGAGCTGGAACCTTGTTGGCCCCTAGGCCCTGGGGCCTTTTCTTTCATGTCTGCTCAAAACCAATTTGAGGGAAGCTTGCTTGTGCTGACTAGTGATTTATGAGCCTGGCTGCTTCTCCTCTGTCAGGATGTCACCAAGCACATGATATCACCCTGCTGCTGGTACTTTATTTTGGTCATCTGCAGCTTCAGAGTTTCCTGCAGATGTTGAAGTCCTTGAAAGAATCCTCCTACCTTGAATCCTTTCAAGGATCAGTGCAAAGGCGAAGGAGACTTAAATCATTACACTGTCAGAAGAGTAGAATTTGTTTTTTGCAGTACTAGGGATAGAACTAGGTCCTTACACATGCTAGGCAAATACTGTACCCCTGAACATGTTTGGGGGGGGGCTGGCACCAAGCTCTATACCTTGATTTCTTTGAAACAGGCCTCTGTGTGGCTCAGACTAGCCTTGACTTCCCTCTGTATCCCAGGCTGGCTTTGAATGTGCAGTCCTTCTGCCTCCCCGTCCTTCTTCTGGTAGCATGTGCTACCACACCTAACCCAGCTGAGAGTAGAAATTTTATGTTTCTTGTTTGGTCTCAAGGTGACCTAGCTGATAGGAGCCCTCAGGCAAATGTTGGTAGCTCATTCCTTATAACATTGGGGAATTCAGAGTATTCCTTTTTTGCGGAATGCTTCTTGACATTTTGACAGAGCCTTTGCTGGCCTGGAACTTGCTATGTAGACCAGGCTGTCCTTGAACTCACAGAGATCTGCCCGCCTCTGCCTCCCAAGTGCTGGGATTAAAGGCCACCAGGCCCAGCCTTGTTTCTTACATAACATAAAAACAGACTTCTCTATTGAGCGAGGAAAGACTATTTGCATTTTTCTTGTTATTGTTTTCTGGTAACTGTTGATTTAATGATAAAACTGCTCTATAATACTGGCGTTTGGGTTTTTAGCAAAGATCCACTATCCTTTTGGAATGTGTGGTATGTAATGATGTTCCTTTCTTTGGTTTTGTTCTGTCAGAATCAATTAAAAATTTGCTGACATCAGAGGCAGTCCACTGTCCACAGTTTCAGCCAGGCTTTCTCCAGTGCTAGCAGTGAGCAGGAGGATGGTCCCGTTCTGGTTTTTTTTTTTTTTTTTTTTGGGCTTTTTTAGACCGGGTCTCCCTGTAGCTCCCGCTGTCCTGGGACTCCCTATGTAGACCCGGCCGGCCTTGAACTCACAGAGATCTGCCTGCCTCTGCCTCCTGAGTGCTGGGATTAAAGGCGTGAGCCACCACGCCCGGCCTGGTCCTGTTCTGTTTTAACAGTAGCTCCTTGGAAGTCTTAAAGCACATCTCTGGCCCCAGAAATGATTGTGCAAACTGAGAAAAGTAACTTCTTTGTTCAAACAAGATAGTCTGTCCATCAGCCCCAGGATATTGTGGGACAGGAAGCAGCTGTTGGCCTGCAAACCAGCAACATCTGGAGGAATGTTGGGAAATGTGGGAAGAGGCAAGCTTTGCTGAGTGTGTTATGCTCCCCCTCATCCTGGGCTGACTTTTCATTCTTGGCATGAAGCTGTGTGGGGGAGAAGCAACTTTGGATCTGAGGACCTTAGCTGCTTCTCCTGTCAAAGCTTCCCTCCATTCCCTTAGGATAGAAGTGTGCACTGCCTTGACTGTCCTGGGACTTTGGAAGGGTGCAGCCCTTGAGTGACTGGGTGTGGGCCCAGTTTTATTTGCTCAGGGTGTTGGCTCAGAGCTCAAGTGAGAGCAGGTGGAAAGGCGATAGACTGTCATACCTAGTCCATCTTGAGAACTTTTTTTTTTTTATCACGCCATTTAATGGTGGATTCCAAAAATATACTTAGTGTTTGGAGTCTGTGGTTGACTGTTAGAACTGGGAACATTCTTGGAAATCTATTCTAACATCTTCAGCATTTCAGAAGCCAAAACCTCACTGAGGGTGGGCCATACTGGAGTCACCAGCAGCATGCCAGAATTAGCATCAAGAGGGACCCAGACGTGGGTCTTGTTCCCAGAACAGTGCTGTTTTAAAGACTGTTGAATCTCGTACATTTGTGTTTAACTGCCTACCGGTTATTTTAGGCCAGCTAAAGAAAGAATTTGACATTATCACCCTTGACATCTTTGTTTTGTTTTGTTTGTTGAGACAGGGTCTCACTACTTAGCCCTAACAGTGATCTGAAACTTGCAGTAATTCTCCTGCTTCTACCTTCTGAGGGTTGGGATTATAGTCCTGGCACAGTATCCTATAGTCCATCCTATGGTATCCTTGTCTTTTTTTTTTTTTTTTAATGTTTATTTATTTTTGTGTGTTTTATGCATGCAATGCCTGTGGAGGCCAGAAGAGGGCGTCGGGATCCCCTGGAACTGGAGTTAGAGATGGTTAGTGGCTATGTAGATGCTGGGAATTAAACTTGGGTCCTCTGCAAGAACAGCCAGTGCTCTGAACTGCTGAACCATCTTCCCAGCCCCATCCTTGTCTTTCTTGAAATGAATCCAGGTAGTGGTGAAAGTAACAAATTAGCATTAGCTTAGCTTTTCAAAATGTTTTACACTTATTTACCATGTATGTGTGCATATGACAGCTTTCAGGAATTGGTTCTCTCCTTCCAACATGTGAATCTCAGGAATGGAACTCAGGTTGTCAGGCTTGGTGGGAAGCATCCTTACCCACTGAGCCATCTCATCGGTTCTTAGCTTGAGGGGATGGAATAGTACAGATTTTATAGATGTTTTGTTTTGTTGCTGAGGATTGAACCCAGGTCTTGAGCATCTAAGCATGTCCTTTACTTTTTGTCTTTTTTTTGGACAGAGTCTCTCTGTGGCCCCAGCTGACCTAGAACTGCCATGTAGACCAGTCTGGCCTCAAACTCCTAGAGTTCTACCTTCTGAGTGCTGGGATTAAAAGCATGCATCACCATGTCTGACCCCCTTACAGTGTTTTTAAAGACAATACTTTAAGGCACTATGGTTTGAACACCTGAAAGATGCTCAATGTTCTGTGGTCTCATAGGTTTGAGAAATTCTTCCCTATTAAATTTTTCTTGAAAATCAACAAGGCTTGTTAGTTTGTTAAGCTCTGAGAAACCTTGCAATGAAGACATTTCGCCCAATATTTCTCAAAGTTGCTCAATCACAGAACCCTGTTTCTGCTCACTCTCATAAAATCCAGTGAAACTTTCAGTGTATCTTTGAAGTTCACTTCCTTATACTAGTTCTGTGTGTGTGTGCGTGCGTGCATGCATGCGCATGCATGCGCTTATGCACATGTTCGTGTATATGCAAGTATATGTGGAAGTCAGAGGACAACCTTGGATGTCATTCTTCAGGCACTAGCCACCTTTTTTTTTTTTTTTTTCTTCTTTTTAAACAGATCTCTTCCTTGCCTAGAACTTGAAAAGTAGGCTGACTAGCAAGCCTCAGGAATCCACTTGTCTCAATCTCCCCAGCACTGGGATTACAAGTGTGTGCCACTGCATATGTTTTGCATTTTCTTTTTTTTTTTTTTTTTTGGGTCAGGGTCTTCCTGGGAAATGGAACTCACTATGTAGACCAGGCTGACCTTGAACTCACAGAGACCTGCCTGCCTCTGTCTCCCAAGTGCTGGGATTAAAGGGGTGCACCACCACTCCCCGCCCAATGGTTTTGTTGTATAAGATTTATTTTTATTTGTATGAATACCTGTGTGTCTGTTTTCATGTATGCCTTGTGTGTGGTTGCCTTTGGAGGCTAGAAGAGGGCATTGAATCCCTTGGAGTTACAGGCAGTTGTGAGCTGCCTGATATGGGCGTTGGGAACCAATCTTGGGACCTGTGGAAAAAGAGCAAGTGCTCTTAACCACTGAGTCATTTCTCTGGCTCCTACATCTCCTTTTAAAAAAATATTATTTTTATGTACATGAGTGTATTGCCCTGCATATGTGTAAGTGCACCTGTGTTGTGCAGTGCCCATGGAGATCAGAAGAGGGTGTCAGAATCCCTGTAACTGAAGTTATGGATCGTTGTTAGCTGCCACGTGGGTGCTGGGAACCAAACCTGGGTCCTCTGCAACAGCAGCAAATTCTCTTAACTACTGAGCCATCTCTTCAGCCCCACAGCTGGCCTTTTGAATGTGAGTTCTGGGTATCAAATTCAGGTCCTCATGCTTGCAAAAAGATGAGCACTTTACCAATTGCATGATCTCCCCAGCCCCTTATCAAAGTTCTTTTCCCACTCCTACCTCACAGTGTGATCACAGGCTTCTATGACCCCTTCCTTACATGTAGGTACAGTTGAGATTATTAGAAAACTTCTTGCAAGGGTCTGGATAGGACTGGAGAGGTGGATTAGTGCTTAAGAGCACTGGCTGCTCTTGCAGAGGAACCAGGTTTGATTCCCAGCACTCATATGGTGGCTAATAACCATCCATATCTCCAGTTCCAGGGGATCCGATGTCCTCTTCAGACCTCTGAGGGCATTGCACGACACAGGTGCACTTACATATACGTAGGCAATACACTCATACATAAAAATAATAAATTAAAAAAACATTTTTTTTTTGGTCTTTTTGAGACAGGGTCTCCCTGTAGCCCCAGCTGTCCTGGAACTCACTATCACAGAGATCCTCCTGCCTCTGCCTCCCAAGTTCTGGGATTAAAGGCATGCACCACCACGCCCAGCAAAAATTTTTTTAAAAAAAGAAAAAAGCTTCCTGCAAGAGGCAGGAGAGATGGCTCCATGGTCTTAAGAGCGCTGGCTGTTCTTGCTGAGAACCTAGATTTAGTTCCCAGGACCCACTTGGTAGTTAACACCCATCTGTAACTACAGCTCCAGGGAATCTGATGCCCTCTTCTGACCTCCGTGGGCATTGCATGCAAAACACTCGTACACATTTTTTAAAAATTTAAAAAAAGTAAGAGCTTTGAGTGGAAAGTTAAGTCACAAGAGTGTGGCAGAGGCTTACCAAACTCCTAGGAGGAAGCAGGAAACTGCAAGCCAAGTGTTAGCAATTTCACAACCTCCACCGGCATACTCTAGTTTCTCTGTTAATTGTGGCACATCTGCTTGCACCCTCTGGATATTTGGGTCCCTGCTTTGGAATGATTCCAGGCTGTCTGCTCCCAGATGTTCTTACTAAAGTCTTGTCAAATGATGCAGAGATGAAACACTAAAGAGAAGGGTTTTATTGTGCTTTTTTATTTTTCTTTTCCCAACAGTCCACTAAAAATCACACCACCCAGGCAAATGCCAGGGCTCCTTTCCCGCTTGCATTCTGCCAGATTGCCCAGGACAGAGAAGACTGATCTCAGGAGTAGGCGTGAAAGGGGTGGTGGTGCCCAACAGAGGAAGTCTTTCAGGGCTCTGAGTTGCCAAGTCACACAATCTCACTTTCACACATTGCCTCCTTGCAGTTTTAAGATAATCTCAGTGCTGTGGCTGCTTCCTGGGGATTTGAAACATTTCTCTCCTGTGGGAGGAGAAAGTGATGGCAGAAAAGTGATTTGTGTGAACAGAGTTACATGAAGTCCCCTGCATAAATACTGCCTGTGACACTTCCCAGAGAGGGTTGGCTCAGCGTGGTAGAGACTTTGGGAATTCTCAGAATCACCAAGTAGACCTGATAGAACTAACTTTATTTATTTATTTATTTATTTATTTATTTATTTATTTATTATTTATATATTTATTTTATTCTTTGGTTTTTGGTTTTTGTTTTTTTAGACAAGGTCTCCCTGTAGCCCTAGCTGGCCTGAATTTGATATGTAGTCCAGGCTGGCCTCAGCCTCACAGAGATCCACCTGTGTCTGCCTCCTGAGTGCTGAGATTAAAGGCGTGAGCCACCATGCCCTGGCTGTTTTTTTTCTTTTTGAGGCAGGGTCCAATGTAGCTTAGGCTGGCCTTAAACTTAAATGTAGCTGAGGCTGACCTTGAACTGATCCTCCTGCTTCCACCTCCAGAATCCTGGAATTCCAGGTGTGTGTCACTACACTTAGTTTAAGGACCTGGTCTAACTTTTATAATTGGAAGCATTGTCTCAAGGAAGTGGCCAGAATCTTACAGCTTAATGCCAATCCAGACAGTTGCCTAGATGGGGCCTCTTGCCTTTCCGCGTAGCACGTGGAACCAGGCCAAGTGTTAGGACTTGCCTAGAGACTCAGGAGAACTTGGACTCTACACTTGTCTGTTTAGAGGGTGGTAATATTTAACCAGGACAAACTCATTCAGAAAAGAGTGCTGTGCACATTGTAAGGTATGCCCCAGCCAGTCAGTGTCCCCTTGAGCTGCGCCCACCTCCGTGCACACCAGAGGCCCACTGACTCCATGGGCTAGTACGGGAGAACAAGGTAAATGGTCAGGTGGTCTCTGGCTGGCAGGAGAACTAATGCTCACCCATAAGGACAGTGCTCCATGGGTAGGATGAGGGGAGTTGTGAGGGGATCTCAGGAGGATGAGCCAGAAAAAGCTGGCCAGAAAGCAGAAAGTGTGGCAGATGAAAAGACAGTGTTTTGGATGAAGGAGCAAGAGCCAAAAGTCACTGTTGTACGATGTCACCTCTGTAGGCCTGTAATTGTCACCCTGCAGCCATGTACACCTCTTTACTCTTAATCCTGTTCTCTCTCCCCTCTCTCAGTTTTATTAGAATTTGAGAAAACAAGTTTTCTCAAAATTTTTAACTTGACAAGCAAGTTAAAAGTCTTGGCCACCAACAGGAAGAGGAATATGGAGGAGAGGAAGACAGAAGGCAGTTCTGAGTTAGGCTGGCCTGTTCAGCCGAAAAGGTCAGCACGCAGCAACATGGCCAGAGCGAGGGGGCAGCTTCAGTGAAAGAGTGGGAAAGCCCCAAGTACCAGAAAAACGTGTTTAGGCTTTGGTCAGGAGACAAAAGAGGCAGAAAGAAAGAAAACATTAGGCTTTTTTCTTAGGGTGTTTTTATCTGTTTTTTTTTAATTGTCGTTTTGTTTGTTTTTTGTTTTTGAGACACAGTCTGTGTATCCCCAGCTAGCCTGGAACTCACTGTTTAGACCAGCTGATCTTGAACTCATAGAGATCCACCTTCCTTACATTTTTAAATTATGTGTTTGTATCTGTATGTGATTTTGCACATGAGTGCAGATGCCTGTGAAGACCAGATGAGGGCATCAGATTTCTTGGAGCTGGAGTTAGAGACACTTGAGAGCTCCTGGAAGTGGGTGCTGGGAACTAAACTCAGGTTCTCTGCAAGAGCAGTACACACTTATACACTCTTAGTCACTAAAACATCTCTCCAGCCCTTTCCACTATTTTTGAAAAAAGGGTCTTACTTTGTAGCCCTGGGAGCCTTGAACTCCCTACATAGTCCAGGCTGGCCTAGAACTCACAGAGATCCCCCTGCCTCTGCTTCCCTAGTGCAGGGATTAAAGGTGTACTCTACCACACTCAGTCTTTAGCTGAGGATGACATTGAACTCTTGATCTTTCTGAGCGCTGGGACCACAGGCGAGCACTGCCACACTGAGCTCCTGCAGTCTCTTCGGGTACTGTGAGCCACCACTGTATGCTTGTCTAGCCTGTCTCACTCCAGGATTTCTCTGGCTGATAACTTTGCTTATCAGCCTGTTTCTACTTTCTGTCTCCTCCATTTAGAAGCACTCCCAGAGTGAAGTGCACCCTGTTCTCACTCTTTTTTTTTGTCTTTTTGAGACCGGTCTCCCTGTAGCCTCAGCTGCCCTGGAACTCACTCTGTAGACCAGGCTGGCTTCAAACTCACAAAGATCCCCCTGCCTCTGCCTCCCGAGTGCTGGGATTAAAGGTGTGCGCCACCACCCGGCCTGTTCTTTCTCTTCCGCCTTCACTTCAGTGGCCTCAGAATCACACCCTCACTCAGAGATCCTTAAAGTTTCCAGCTCTCATTCACACCTTTCTAGACATCCCAGCCAGATATTCTTCACAGGATCTCTAGTCTCTTCAGTGTCTGCTGAGATCCTCCCCCTCCACACCCAGCCTGAAAAACCAGTTTCTTCTCTCCTGTACTCATTTTCACCAGTCACCTCAGCCCCAACCCTCAGCTCCTTCCATTCTGCCCTCTTCCTTTCCATTCTCAACTAATTGCTGATCCTATGACATTGTCCTGTCAACAGTCGTATCCCTGATACTGTCCTTCCTGTGCAATGCATGTTCTTCTCTGTGATCAGAACCATCATGAACCCTGCTCGAACTTCTGTAGATGTTTGCCTCTGCCAGTGGGGTCAAGTCCAGATTTCTTCAGTCTGGCCCTGCCCTTGTCAGGCTGGTTTCCTTATACTCCTAGCTTGACTCTACACACCTGCCTCCATAGCTTTGTGGCCTTCTCCTGGGCTGTGTATGGTGGCACAAACCTGTAATTCTAGCCCTTAGGAGGAAGAAGCAGGTGGATCAGGAGGTCAAGGTCATCCTCAACTCCAAAAAGTTAACAACACAAAGAATACCAAACGTGTGCACGTGCGTGCGCGCGCGCACACACACACACATACACACAATCTTCTCTCATTCCCTGAGCACATGGATGCTCTTCTTAAAGATTAGATGTTTCACAAGACACACACACACACACACACACACTCTCTCTTCTCTCATTCCCTGAGCACATGGATGCTCTTCTTAAAGATTAGATGTTTCACAAATGCTCTTCCTGTCTCCCTCTTTACTGCTTGCTGAAGTCCTTCAATTTCTCAAAATCCGTCTTTGATACCAGTTCAGGAAAGCCTGTCTTGGCTCTCAGCTCCTGTGTGACACTGCTGCCTTTACCCTCATCCTGCCACAGTGCTGATCAGGTGCCATAGCTGTTGACCCTGGCTTCTGTTTAATGCTTTACACTGTTTCTTCTCAGGGGTAAGAACATGACTTTTTTGGTGACCCAGTCTAGCATCTGGTATGGAGTGGTTTATGTAAGGAAGAGATGGCTAGGAAGGAGGAGAGAGCAAGTGGCTGTGTTTGAGGATAGAGTATATGCCCACAAGAAGGGTTCTAGGTCCCAAAAGGCCTCAAATGACAGGCCAAACAGTTCCTATATGCTTTTCTAGGCTATTCTGGACATCACCACCTGTTGCAGGATGGGAGTCCCAGAATATACCTGGCCCTTAAGTGCTTGCTCACTTTTCTCTTTGCTCTTCTTTTTTTTTTTTTTGTCTTTTTGAAGCAGGGTCTCCCTGTAGCCCCAGCTGTCCTGGAACTCACTATGTAGACCAGGCTGGCCTTGAACTCACAGAGATCCACCTGCCTCTGCCTCCCAAGTGCTGGGACTGGAGGCATGCATCACCACACCCAGCTGCTCATCTCTTTAAAAAAAAAAAGACAAAAAAAACCCAACTTTATTATTTTTATTTTATGTCTATGAGTGTATTGCCTACATGTATATAAGCGCACCTGTGTGCATGCAATGCCCATGGAGGTCAGAAGAGGGCATCGGATCCTGAAACTGGAGTTAAAGATGGTTGTTAGCTACCATGTGGGTGCTGGGAATCAAACCTGGGTCTTCTGCAAGAGCAACCAGTACTCTTAATCACTGAGCCAACTCTCCAGCCCCTCTTCTCTTTTTCTTAAACAGGGTCTCACTATGTAGCCCTGGCTGACCTGGAACTTGGTATATAGACCAGGCTGGCCAAGAACTCACAGAGATCTGCCTGCCTCTGCTTCCCAAGTTGCTGGGATTAAAAGGCATGAGGGCCGCCCTCCTTTTTTTTTCTCTTTTTTGAGCCAGTGTCTCTCTTATCATGTAGCCCAAGTTGGCCTGGAATTCAAGGCAGTCCTCCTGCCTCAGCCTCCTAAATGCTGGGATGACAGGCATGTAATAATGTGCTGGGCTTGTGGGCTTGTGGGTTAGGGTTTTCATCTTATTTTAATTTTGTTGAGACAAGGTTTTGTGTATCCCAGCCAGGCCTCAAACTCACTATGTTGCCAAGGACCCTTCTGCTCCTCCTGCCTGTATTTCCTAAGTGCAAGTGTGAGCTGTCCTGTCTGGTCTATGCAGTGCTCGGGACCAAACCTGGGGCCTCGTGCATAACAGCCAAGGAGTCTACTAACTGGGTCATATCCCTAGCCCTTCTTCCCCTTTTTAAAAATTTCAGTACTTCCCTCCCTTAGCCCTTGTGTTTTTAGGGTAAAAACGACAGTATCACATTATGTAAAATTTGGAAGACTGAAAAGAAGTCATCCATATGTCTACCACGTTTTTGGTTTTTGTTTTTTTTGTTTTCTTTTTTTTTTTGCAACCATCGTTCATTTTCTTGCTTGGCTTTTTTTATATTACTTTATTTTTTGAGACAGGGTCTCCCTGTAACCACAATTGGCCTGGAACTTGGTATGCAGAGCAGACTGGCCTCAATCTCACAGAGATCCATGCCTCTGCCTCCCAAATGCTGGGATTAAAGACATGCGCCCCACATATGATTACTTTTTTAAAAAAATATTTTATTTTTATGTGTATGGGTTTATTGCCTGCATGTATGCAAGTGCACCCGTGTCGTGCAATGCCCACAGAGGGCAGAAGAGGGCATTGGATCTCCTGAACTGGAGTTACAGATGGTTGTTAGTCACCATGTGGGTGCTGAGAACTGAACCCAGGTCCTCTGTAAGAGCAGCCAGTGCTCTTCACTGCTGAGCCAGCTCTTTAGCCCCCATATGATTGCTTTTGACAAAACTAATTTGGCACTTATATAACAAAATCTTTTTGTTATGGCCGTGGGGTATTTTGATTTGGTTTGGTTTAGGGTTTTTTTGTGGCGGGGGGTGGGTTTTTTTTTTGAGACAGGGTCTCACTTATGTAGCCTAGGTTGGCTACAAATTCACCATGTATGTATCCTAGGCTGGTCTCAAATCTGTTGTATTCCTCCTGCCTCAGATTCATGAGTGCTGGGATTTACAGGCATGACTATCAAACCTGAGGTATTCAATGTGTTTATTTAGAGCCTGAAATCAGCTTCTCACTGGGGGCTTGGCAATGGGTATAACATGAAAAAGCAGAGAAAAGCTGCTGAGGCTCAGGCTTAGTCAAGACCTACAAAACACAGGGAAATAGATTTCATTTATTTATTTATTTATTTATTTATTTATTTTATTTTATTTTATTTTGAGACAGGGTCTCCCTGTAGCCACAGTTGTCCTGGATTTGCTATGTAGTCCAGGCTAGCTGGCCTCGATCTCATAGAGATCCCCCTGCCTCTGCCTCCTGAGTGCTGGGATTAAAGGTGTACATACCCATCCAGCATAGATTTCCCTCTAAACCAATAAAAACAAGCATGTTCCATGGCCCTTCTGAGCTTCAGCCCAGCCATGCTCTCTTCTCTCAAGGTCCTCAACCCAGAGCTGCATGAAAATGCCCTGCTGCTGGCCTTGCTGCCCTGAGCCTTTGCTTGCCTCTCTTCCTCTGGGAGCCCCACTGCTGTAGTTTCATTTCTGTTGCTGTGATAAAATACCCTGACAACAAGCACCTTTAGGGAGAAAGGGGTTTATTTCAGCTCACAGTTCCAAGTTGGAGTCCATTGTTGTGGGGAAGTCAAGACAAGAACTTCAAACTAGTCACATTACATCCACAGTCAAGAACAGAGAGAAACAAATGCATACGTGCCTAGTTGCTTCTGCTCTGTTCAATTTCTCTACTCTTTTTTTTTTTTTTTTTTTTTTTCAGTTTTAGTGTTTATTGAAACCCACTGCTGACCAGGCTGTCCTGGGCTCACAGGACATACCCTGATATGCCTCACAACAGCCCTGTGAGGTGGGGTCCTCTTGTGACCTATACTGAGGCTCCTACCACCACTGGCTCACCCCGTTAGCAAGGACAGGATGAGGGAGTGAGCTCAGTCCTTCCAACTTCCATCTCGGTTCAACCATTCTAGAAAATACAAAAGCTTTGGTCCCAGTCTATAGGAATCTGTTCAAAATTTCTCACTCCCATGTTTTTCCTCCCTCTTTGGCTTTTTGAGACGAGGTCTCACTCTGTAGCTCAAGCTGGCCCCAAGCTGACAGCAATCCTCCTGCATTCGCCTCCTGAGTGCTGAGATTACAGGTGTGCACCACCACACCTGGCTTCAAAATTCTTTGAACTTTGGAAAAAATATAAAAAGAACCACTAGTGTGGGATTTGGGAGTTAGCAATCCAGTGTGCGTATTCCATCAATTCAGGGCCCTTCTTCAATTGGCTCTGACATGGCGGTGAGTCCCACTAGTAAGCACCCACTGCAGGGTGGCTTCCCTCTCAGTCAGCAGAGACCAACCCTTTGCTTTTCTCATGGGAGAACCTGCAGTCTTCCCTCTGTGGGCTGCACTGGGTGGGTCTGATGCAGGTCAGTCCACTGGAGGCTGCCTTCCTTGACCAAATTTTCAAGTGAGGAAATTAATTTCCACATCTTTTTAGTCTACTGACTGTGGAAGATGAGTGAAACCAGGCAAATAAATGGGATCCGAAAATTACACAGCATGAATCTATGTAAGTAACCACACAAGTCACATTTTGCCCCAGAATCTGGTTAGCTCTTTGGTTCTAGGCAACCCTAGCTGAGGGTCCAAGTCTCCTTGGACTTGTCAGCCTCTTCCCATCTGTACACTCCAGCTTGAGGGGACAGGCAAGCCTTGCTCTGGGAGAGGGGTGGTCCAGCGAAGGCCTTCTTCCAGCAGAGCACCCTCTGTGCCAAACTGCTGGGTAGGGTTCTGCTGGGGTCCAAGGAGTCCAGCACAGCCAGCAGATTTCTAAGGACAGCTTGGTATGTGTAGCTCCATCCCTTTCTCATGAAAAGCAAATGTACTTGGCATGGCTGCTCAGCCAGGTCTGTCCGTGGGTACCCCTGTTTAGAGAGGTAGCCTGGGAACAGCAACAAGAGGGGACATCAGTGGGTCTGTCTAGTCACAGGCACCCTCTAGAAATAGTCCACCATGTATAACCAGCCTGACCCGAAGTCAGCTATCTATAGTCTTTCCTGTCCACACCAGGAAGCCTGACTAGGCTGGAACAACTGGGTACTTTTGCACTCATTGTCCTCCACTGCAGAGGCCCTACCCTAAAGCCATGGTGTTCTGTGCCACAAACTCCAGTTCACATCCCTGGAACTTGCGCTACTTGGGGTCTCTGCTTGCAATGTAGAGTCGAGGCAGGTGAGGTTGTTTTAATGCTGCAAAACTGAAAAAGGAGCTGGGCATAGTGGTGCAGGCCTGCCAGTTCTTGGGAGGTTGGGGCAGGTGGATTGCTGCAAGTTCAAGACCAGTCTGGGCTGCCAAGTGAGTTCCAGCCAGCTTGGGCTGTAATGTGAGACCCTTTGTCCAAGTTTGTTCTTCATTGCTGTGACAAAATACTCGGACCAATACCAACTTGGGGAGGAAAGGGTTTATTTGTCTTACATCTCCCAGGTCGCAGTTCATCAGGGAGCCCAAGGTAGGAACTCAGGGCAGGAACATGGGAGCACAGGCCATGGAGGAATGCTGCTTACTGGCTTGCTCCCCTGGCCCCTGCTCAGCCTGCTCTTTTATACAACACAGGCCCACCTGCCCAGAGGTGGCACCACCCACAGTGGGCTGGGCCCTCCCACATCACTCGAGAAGATGCCCTTCAGACATGGCCACAGGCCAGTCCAATAGAGGCAATTTCCCAGTTGAGGCTCCCTCAACCTGGGTGTGTCAAGTTGACCCTAAAGTTGTCCAGCACACCCTTCTTCCTTCAATCCCACCAAAAAATCAAAAGACGATGGAAGACAGGGAAACATTACAACTTGGGACCTTAGCCTCCGTCACTTTGCTGCACACTTGAAAGACTGATACAGAACAGGCACATCATTCTGGCGAGGAGTGTCTACTGGCATCTCTCCTGGGCATCTCCACATGTCGCTGCTACTTCTGAGGAGGGAGTCTGGCAGACAGTGAAGCTTACCAACAGCTAGGCACGTGTTTTCCTGGTTGAAATTGACGAACAGCAGCTGTCACCAGCCTTGCCACTCTGGCTCGCCAGGTTCATGGCTGTGGGTCTGCTCGCGCGCCTGCACTCAGGGTTGGCTAGGGCTGCACTTGCTCTGGAGCCGGGGTGGCCTGAGCGCCTGCCCAATTTCTCTACTCTTATGCAGTCAGGATCCCCTTCCTAGGGAATGGCTCTGCCCACAGTGGGCTGGGTTTTCCCACATCAATTAACTTAATTAAAACTATCCCCCCACAGACATGCCCAGAAGCCAGCCCAATGTTGACAATCCTCCATTGAGATGCTCTTCCCAGGTGATTCTAGGTTGTGCCAAGTTGACAACTGAAGCTAACCATCACTCCCACCTTCCTCCAAGCCCTCTGAGGTGTCTCCCTGTCATCACGTTGAACCTTACCCCAGCACACTTTTGTCATGTGTCTTTCCTGTGTCTGCTACTGTGGACTCTGAGAAGGCAAGAGCTGTGTCCTGTTCATCTTGGCATGGTCCTCATACTACCACTGTTCACAAAATGAAAGGAACTAAATTTAGGAGTTTTCCTTATTATAAATTTAGTGAAAGGCATTAGCCAGTCTGAAAGACTGAAAGGGTTTTAGGTTACTTCTCCTCTGTAGGTGAAACTTAGACCTCACCATCCTTTTAAATAACTACTTGACCCACTTAAGAGCCAGTTAGTGGTGCTCTGTGAGTAGAAAAGATTGATGCTGGTGACTTCCTGTTTGCAACTTGGAGTGAAAGCTGATCGTCCTTATTGGGCCAGTCGTTGTGGTCCTTACATGAAATACTCTCTGCATTTGTCTTATTAAGGATGTGCCCCAGTGTCAGTATCAGCTCCTTGAAGTCCAGTAAGGAAACAAGCAGAAGCCATGTTCATGCCCTGTGAGTGGGGCTCATTTATTCAGTCAAATAATAATGGCTCACCTGTCAGGAACCTTGGGGAAGCCTTGCACTCTCAAGCTTACTCTCATGTCCCTAGAGACAGACCACTGCCCCTGCGATCTTAACTAGCTACCCCTCCCCCAGCTTGGGGTTTCCCATCTGTGTCAGGAATACTTGTCTCTCATATGACTGTGGTGAGGCTTAAATGAGGACATTTGTGGCTGCCTTTCTCAGCGGAGCTACAGAACACACCAGGTGACTAGAGTAGCTTTTCTCAAGTCTTTCCAGGATGGAGTATGAGGAATATTTCTTTCCTTAACGTGTGCATACATGCGAGGGCCACAGTGCAGGTGTGGAGGTCAGGTCAGACTTGCAGAAGATGATTCTTTCCTTCCACAATGTGGGTTCCAAGGATCACACTCAGGCTTGGCGAAAGCACCTTTACCTGCTGAGCCATCTCACCAGCCCATCAGTACACTGTAGACACATAGGAGAAAAGTCAGATCACCATAGAACTATCTGTAGTTGTGCATACCTTTAATCCCAGCTCTGGAGAGTCCAAGGCAGGAAGTTTGTGAGGTCATAGTCACCCAGGGCTACAAAGAAAGATTGTCTCAGAATAAAAAACAAGAAAAGAAAAAATGACCTATAGTAGGTTCCTTAGGGGACAGTATGGCACTAAGTTTCTCAAAAAAACAAGTAAAACAGGTTGAGAAAGGCTGGCAGAACCTTCTTTTCTGATGTGATACTGTGGTCAGTTGTGGGGTGACTAGAACTTCACAATAACATCATTGTGTGGTGAGCCTGGCACATAGTAGCCACTCAGAAATGCCACCTTCCCTGAGTCCCCATTCCCTCCCAGTTCTCTTTACATGGCCTCAGCTTGTCTTGAAGCTACCCACAGCTTCCAAGGAGAGCCCAGGCCTCCTTACATGAGAAGGATCTGGATGTCACAGTGTTTAAGATTCATCTTCCCCGCAAGGTGCCACCAAGTTCTTGAGCCACTAGTGTGTGGCAGGTCACCTGGCATCAGGCACTACTTTCTAGAGAAAGAAGCAGCCCTACTGTGTGTGATATTTGTTCTCAAACCCTGCTCTGCCTCAGGTCCCTCACAAACCCCAAGGAGCCCAAAGTTTAGACTAGACCTAGATGCTTATGGCTGCAGAGCATTCGTAGCTCACTAGTCGGGACAGTTCTGTTTGGATGAGCCTGTTGGTGGACTCCAGGGCCATACCTTGAAGGCATTAGAAAAAAGAGGGGGAATATCAGTGTGGACAGGCCAGTCACACACACCTCCATCTAGCCACCAGAATGTGGCTGCTATTGTTATAGAAATGGTATCTTGCCTTTGAGCCTCAAGCTGCCCATTAAACATGCACACCTTCACCAGGTGTTTATGTGCCAGCACCTGGCACTGCTTACCACGGCTGTCCCTCAGTTTCTCTGTCCTGTGGTGACTCAGACTGCAGTAACCAGTTCCTTGGCTCATGGGTTCGATTTCAGTGACTTGAGCTCACCCTGCACTGGCAGGTATCTGCTGGCTTTGAAAAGGGGAACAGATACTGAGCCAGGTCTTCCCTGCAGGCAGTCAGCTATTTCTGGGGAAAAACTGCTAGTGGTTAGACCAAGAAATAACCTTAGGACCAGTTTCCCTGTCTTTGAATGACCTCCTTGTCACTTTCTCGGAGTTACAGGAGCCATCAGAGCGGAGGTGGTGTCCAGTAGAAGGGATATGGTCGCTGTCTGGTGCAGGGGAAGTTGGAGGGAGGTGCAGCTCCTAGGATGAGTCCTGCCCAGACTCAGTATTTTCCTGCTGTATGCTCCACTCTGGATGTGGCCCTGGGAATGTTCAGGCACAGTCCTCCCCTCTGGAAGCTGGTGGTCCTGGTGGGAAGGTAGAGCTAGTGTATGGAAGAGCCAGAGAACATTTTTGGTAGATATTCAGCCCTGTAAGTGTTCCAAATAGGGATCTAGTTCCCACTTTTGAGTCCTCTGACAAGTTATTCACCATGGCTGCTGTTACTTTGCACACCTATGAATTGAGGGGGTTGCTCTCTGAGTATCTGTGTAACATTGACACTGAGTTTAAGAACTGGGTCTGTGGAGCCAGGTGTTGTGGTGCACACCTGTAATGATAGCATTTCTGGTCTATATAGTTTGAGGCCAACCTAGACTACATATACCCTGTCTAAACAAAACAAAAAGAGGGAATGAGGGGAGCTGGGAGTGAACTGCATTCTGGCCTCTTTCACAGCTTTTCCTTTCCAGATCCCCAGCATGGCTATGGAGCAGGACTTGAACCCCATACCTATGATCAGGAAGGGGTGGTGATCTTTGCTCAGAGAGATACAGAATGAAACAAACTGCCTTTGCCACTAAAGGGGCTGCTTTAGCAAAGAGGAGGGCAGGAGCCCTGAGCAGGGACCAAAAGGAAAAAGGATTAATTCAGGACAAGGCTGAGCTCTGAGGACCTTTGTTCCTGGGTTTTTTTGTTTGTTTGTTTTTTTGTTTTTTGTTGTTTTTTGTTTTTTTGAGACAGGGTCTCATTCTATAGCCCAACCTGTCCTAGAATTCACTATGTAAGCCCAGGCTGACCTAGAACTCTGTGATCATAATCCTCCTGCCTCAGTCTCAAGAGTGCTGAGATTACAGGCATATACTACCATACTCAGCTATAAGGGTTCCTTCCTTCCTTCTCCCTTCCTTCCTTCCTTCCTTCCTTCCTTCTTTCCTTCCTTCCTTCCTTCCTCCCTCCCTCCCTCCCTCCCTCCCTAGCCTTTGTTGGGTATTTTGTTAGAGCAACAAGAAAAGTAACTTATGCACCATCTTCAAAAGCAAGGTGGATGTTTCACTTATCCCTTCCTCCTTCCTTCCCTCTTTCCCTTCTCTCCTTCCCTCCTTCCCTCCCTCCTTCCCTTTCTCCCTCCCTTTCTCCCTGCCTCCCTCCCTCTGGGGAGAAAAAGAAACAGGAACTATTTTCCTGGCTTTTCATCTAAGTCCTTCTCCCCTTCTAGCAAGTGTGCCTGATTTAATAAAATCAGTGCTGGCAGCCAGCCGTATAGTTTTTGTTCCAGGACCTTTAACTGTCATTTAAAAAACAAGAGGAATAAGTGCTTTCTGTAGAATAAGAAATAAAATGGGGGTTGGAGATTTAGGTCAGTGGTAGAGCTCTTGGCCTTAGCAAGCACAGGCCCTGGCTTCCATTCCCAGCCCAGGAAAAAGACAAAAAAGAAATAAAACATTACAGGAAGGTTATAAAGTGGCAGGTCTCTATTTCTACCACTCCATTTATTCCTACCGAAAAATAAACTGTGAGCCCCTCTTTGAAGCTTTAAGGGCACTGAAAGAACCTGCAATGAGCCTCTCTAGGCCTCCAGAAAATAAATTCTGTGTAAGTACATGGGGCTGACCATTTCCAGAAAGGGTTAAAGGGATTTTGTGGCAGGGCAGACCAGAGCCTTGGACACGGGCTGCTCAGGATGTGGTCAGATCATGGGGTTGCTGCTCTCTTCTGGTCAGGGCTGCCTCCTCTTGCTAGTGTCTAATGCCTCTTTTTTTCCCTTTCCAGGATCCCTCTGTGACACAGCTGACCAATGCCCCTCAGGGTGGCCTGGCTGAATTCAATCCCTTCTCAGAGGTTGGTGACCATGTCATTTCTCTGAGTCCTGTGGCCCTCTGGGAGGTGGTGTGTGTGCCAAGGTATCTGGGATAAAGAACATGACAGAGAAAGAGTGGCTTGTAGGGAGCTATAGCCCTCAAAGGGACAATACTAATTAATATGAACTCAAGATGAGGTAAGGATGAAGACATTCCCAAAGATCACTGAAATTCTCCTGTGGGTCCCATGACTTGGGCCCTTCTGACAGGGTGGGGCAGGGCAGTGAGCCTGGGATCCACCAAGCCCAGTGTATTGGTTTAGGGGGTCACTGTACCCTAGGCGTGAGGCAGATCAGACCCTCTTACCCTGTGGGTTTGCCACTAGTAGAGTTCACTTATATCCCTTCTTTGTCCCGCACAGACAAATGCAGCAACAACAGTTCCTGTCACACAACTTCCTGGGCCCTCTCAACCAGCAGTTCTCCAGCCCTCAGTGGAACCAGTGCAGCCAACACCCCAGGTACTGATTGGGTCCTTTGGCCTCTCCTGTCCAGGAAAGGGAATGACCCAAGTCCATATAGTTAAACCCTGAGGCCGGGGGCAGGCAAAGGACCTTCATCCCTGGGTCCCCTTCAAATCCTCTTGTGAATTTCTTTGGAAGAGCAGATGTTTTGCCAACCTGAATCCTTGTTCCTCCCGCCCCCCCCATCCACTGTTCTACTCATTAGGCTGGGGTCTTTGGTGTGTTTGAAGAACTCTTCCCTATGTGTCACTGTCGGTCCTCCTGGAGCCCTTGGCTTTCCTGTTTTACTCAGGTCCCAGAATCTATCTCTTTATTCATTGGTTTTGTGGTGCTGGGAATCAAATCCAGGGCTTTATACTTTTCCTGTCACCAAGCTACATCCCTGACCCTCTCTTTTTTAAACCTCATTTATTCTTGCCTTCCTTCCCATTTCCCTTTGTTCCTGTACCAAGTCCAGTGACTTTTGTCTGTCTTGTGCCCGGTGCTCCCCTCTATCATCTCCCTACCCCACCCCCACCCTATCTCATGTGTGCATGGCCCACAGTGGAGTTGTGTATTGCAGCTCCTGCTTAGGCAAGCCAGCAAGTTCCTGCCTGCCCAATTCCTGGCAGCGGGTGAGCTCTCAGAGAGACAGATGCTACTAGAAGGAGATAGTATTCCCAGAGACAGCTACATGCCAAAGTTTCCGAAGGTAGGCCCAGCGTAGATGAGCAAGAAGGTGGCCCGGGCACTTGGAGCCTGCCCCAGCCTGGGCCCTAGAATGTGAAGTGAGACAAGCCCTACATATAGGGTGAATTTATGTTCAGCAGGGTGATGGCTGCAGAGACCCTGCCTCCGCTCCACTGAAGACACATATTTTGGGAGACAAAGCTAGGACCCTCAGTGTGGCACTGTGTGGTCAGCTCTAATCCCAGTGCCTGAATTTTATCTCCCAGAGGCAACCTCAGCTCTCTGGAGAACTGCTTTGGTGAAATGTGTGCATGTACACACATCATCCTGTGAGATATGACTAGCTCCTGCACAGAGGACCATAGCAGGACACTAGGCCCAGTTCTGCTCAGCCTTACCTGAGAACACCTGAGCTGTGTCATTTACAGCCTCTGCCAGCAGAGGTGATAAAGTTTGGCCTCTGTATGCCTTGGAAGCTGGACAGAGCAGGGCCGTGCCTCATGGACTGTCCCCAAGGCATAGCCGGTTGTGGAGTTGATCTCCTGTTGAGGTGGGCCTGGAGAGGGAGGATGCTCTAATAAAGGTGCTGGTGCCTGTGACCTGCCCTCATGTCGTCTCTCAATGTTGCTGCTGGCAGCCTAATGCTGTCTCCACTTGGCACACCCACTCCAGGCTCTTCCCTTTGGACTCAAGTCTCTGGGTTTCTGGTTTCAGGTCGGTGTCTTGTGAGGTTTTTTTCCCTTTGCTGTTACCCCAAAGGGCACTATAAGTCAACCTCAGCCTGGATTCCCATATGGGGGACTAAAGGAGAAGCCATGAGGGAGGAAGGACGGGAGTGGAGAACACTGGGAATGACTTAAGGGGTCAAAGGCATATGGACAGTGAGTGGGCAATGGGTCACCGTGGCACTTCCATCTGTTCCTTGGTAACCAAGGCACTCTGTTGGTCGGGACTGCCTCTGGGATGCCTGTAGCTCTTGCTGCCTGATTGAAATGCCCTACCCATCTGCCTGGGCTGCCACCATTCCTTTCTCATTTCCGGATGTCGCTTGCTTCTGTTCTCTCCAGGCTGTTGCAGCTGCAGCCCAGGCAGGCCTGCTCCGACAGCAGGAAGAACTGGACAGGAAAGCTGCTGAGCTGGAACGCAAGGAACGGGAGTTACAGAACACCGCGGCCAACTTGCATGGTAAAGGAAACTGCTGGGACCCAGCCTGCTTTACTTGGCACAAGATGATGCCCTTAACCTTACCCAGGGGCTCACCTAAGCTGCCACCTTCTTCCTGGGGTAACCACAGAACTTGCAAAGTTCCCGACTTCAGAACATTATTGATTCTGGGAGTTCAGTGTCATGGCAATGCTTGTAATCCTAGCACTTGAGAGGCAGAGGCAGGAAGCTCACTCACAAGTTCCAGGGCAAGCTGGGCTATAAAATAGCACTGAGCAAGGGGGAAAGGGTGGCTGGTTCTAGGGGACAGCAGTAAGGTAGAAGTTAGAAGACCTGCAGTGTAGTCCTGATAGATACAGGTTATTTCCACACTCCTTCCCAGTTCTGATTCTTTGATACCTTAATAGCACTGAGGGCACTGGGTCCATGATCCCATGCTTATAAAGATGACCCTGGTTGCTTTGTTTATGGGTTGGTTGTTAATAAAAATAATCATGCTGGCGTGGTGGTGCATGGAGAGGGGCAGAGGCAGGTGGATTTCTATGAGTTCAAGCCATCCTGGTCTCCAAAGTGAGTTCCAGGTCAGCTGGGGCTAGAGGGAGATCCTCTCTAAAAAAGGAAAAAAAAAAATTAATTAGTTAAATAAAATAAAAAATAAAAATAGCTGGGCTTGGTAGCACAGGCCTGTAGTCCCAGCACTTGGGAGGCAGAGGCAAGGAGATCTCTGTGAGTTCAAGGCCAGCCTGGTCTACATAGTGAGTTCCAGGACAGCTGGGCCTACAGGGAGACCCTGCTTCAGAAAGACAAAAAATAAAATAAAATAATAAATAAATAAAAATAATCATTTAGGCCACTTTGTTCCCTCTGTTACCCAGTGCCATTATCTTGGAGTGAGCTTGTGAGTTTTCTCTGGGTCTCTTTTCTACCCGACTTCATGCTTCATGAAGCCTACTGAAACTCCTGAATTCTGCTTGCTGGGGCCTTTCTGCAAGCCCTGCTTTGCATATAAACTGGGCCAGTGTGTCTTGTCCTTCGTGCCCCTACTGAGGCTGGACCCTTTCCTCACAGTGAGAGACAACAACTGGCCGCCCCTGCCCTCATGGTGCCCTGTCAAGCCCTGCTTCTATCAAGACTTCTCCACCGAGATCCCTGCTGACTACCAGCGGATATGCAAGATGCTCTACTATCTCTGGATGTGTGAGTCCTGCTCCTGGCCTTGGAGTTCCAGAGTGCATTGGGAACATCTTGACAACCCTATGTTTGCTCTAGGTGTTCTACCCTGGGGTCAAGACCTCTTGCAGACTCTGGCCTTCCTCGTGCCTGGACTGGCATGTGAGGTTCCTTATACCCACAGGTGGCCCCCAGTCTGGGACCTGCTCAGAAGGGGCAGCTAGACTACTAAGGCAGTTGAGATGGAACTAGCCAGAGACTTCTGAGTCCCCACATAGTTCACTGTGCTAAAAGGCTCAGCTTGGGTGAAGGCCTCCCCTCTCCACAGGCCTCTTGGCCCCTAGAGGTGAAGACTAAGACTTTGAGATTCCATTGTGGGCCCTTAGAGTGAGAAAAAGAATTACTTCAAGCTAGGCATGATGGTACGTGCCTTTAATCACAGCACTTAGAAGGCAGAGGAAGGCGGATCTCTGTGAGTTCAAGGCCAGTATGGTCTCTATAGCAAGTTCCAGACCAGCTAGGGCTACATAGCGAGACCCTGTCTCAAAAAAAAAGAAGTTACTTCATTCCCTAAGGATCCACAGCTCTGGGTCTGCACCGCACCATACCTACCCCAAAGAGACCTAGTCTACCTGTCACCTCCTAAGAACTTAATTTGGTTCCTGGTGTAAGGCCCCAGAAAACCAAGATTTGGAAGCTAATCCTGCCCAAGTATAGACTGGGGTCCTCTACAGGTTTTTTAGCTACCCTCACAATATGGACCTCGTTTCATCTCCTAGGGAGTGGCTTGCTCTGTGGGGCAGCCAACCCTCAGCCACCTTGGTTCAAGCTACCTTTCTCTCCTCGTCCCTTCCCAGTGCATTCAGTGACTCTGTTTCTGAACCTGCTTGCGTGCCTGGCCTGGTTCACAAGTGATGCCGCCAATGGAACGGCCTTTGGCCTCTCCATCTTGTGGTTTCTCATCTTCACCCCCTGTGCCTTCCTCTGTTGGTACCGTCCCATCTACAAGGCTTTCAGGTGAGTGGAGGTAGTACAAGGGGTGAGGGTATGGCTGGCATCCCACAAGAGGCCGATGGACCCACACCTTGGGCCCCTTCCCAGTCCCCGCACAGAATAGATTGCTCTCTTTTTCCCACTCAGAGCCAGAGCAGATGAATCAAACTCCTCTATAGTTCAAGTTTCCTCTGGGTCTGTCTTAGATGAGCTCACGAAAATGAGAGGGGATTGTGAGCCTCACCTGCTGTCCCATTGTTCCCAGTCAGGCTAGTTGGCGGGTAGGGCTTTCAGTTGCTGGGAAGAGGGAGCCCATTTCAGAGGCTCAGGGCACTGCTCTGTGGGCTCAGGTGGGCATGGTCTATGGCCACCTTTCATGCTCACCTCTGGTCTCAGGCATCTGTTGTGTACCGGGATGTAGACTATCTCCTGTGAACATAAACGGATAGTCCTTACAGACCCCTGGGATTTTGAAATTATTCCTCATGTTTGATGCTTTTGGGGCTGGGAGCCCAGTGGATCCTGGGAAGAAGGGTCAGGAGCATCAGCAGGGTAGTTCTGAACTCCTTCTGTATTCTAGTCCTCAAGGACACAGTGGTTGGGGTTGGAGATGTAGCTCAGTAGGTAGAGTACTTGCCTAACATACATAAAGTCCTGGATTCAATTCCAGTACCACATAAAATTGGTGTGGTAGCACAGGCCTTTAATCTAAGCACTTAAGAGGTGGAGTCAGGAGGGTCAAAAGTTTAAGGTCACACAGAGAATTTGAGGCCAGCCTGGACTACATGAAACCCTGTCTGAAACAAAAACAAAAGAACACAATGGTAGAGTACTCAACCCTTGAGGAATCTACCCAGTGTTCCTACCTCCCAGATGTCTTTAACATTGAGCTATACCCCCAGCCTGTAGATTGCCATTGTAACTGCCATTGTAGAGTTAAAAATTTATACTTTTGGCTTAGATTTTTTTTGCCTGCTATGAAAAACAGGTATTCCAGATGGAGTATTAATTAGGCTTTTTGTGTTGCCCTTTAATTTTAATTAATTTATTTTTATTTTATGTGTATGAGTGGTTTGCCTGGATGTATGTATGTGCACCCATGTTGGGCAATGCCCACGGAGGACAGAAGAGGGTATTGGATCCCCTGGAACTGGAATTACAGATGGTATTAGCTGCCGTGTGTGCTGGGAACTGAACCCTGGTCCTCTTCAGGAGCAGCCAGTGTTCTTAACTGCTGAGCCATCTCTCCAGCCCCTGTATTGCCCTTTGAGGGAGCAGTTTTACCAGTTTTTTGAGGGAGTCAAGCCCTGACCCTTTAAGTTGGGAGGTAGTGAAAGATAACCCTTCTTAATTATAGTGGTTCATGTCATGTGTGTTTGTCCTTATGAATGTGTGGCTGGTCCCTGGGGTGCTGCCTTCTGTCATCTGTCTTGCCTCTGGCTTCAAGAAAAGAATGATGTTATACCAGGTAATGAATGCTAAGGTAAACAGCCTGAGCCTTGTTTTATAATTTTTTTACATTTATTTATATGTGTGTATAGTGCATGCACATATACACATGTGTGTGCTATGGTACGTACATGTGTGGAGGTCAGAGGACAACTTGTAAGAGTTAGTTTTTTCCTTCCACCATGTAGGTCCCAGGATCGAACTTGGGTTGTCAGACTTGTGAGCAAACACCTTTTCCCACTGAGCCGTCCCCAAGCCATCTTGTGATCTATTTCTCTCTCTCTCTCCACAGGTCTGACAACTCTTTCAGCTTCTTCGTGTTCTTCTTTGTATTTTTTTGTCAAATAGGGATCTACTTCATCCAGTTGATTGGCTTGCCTAACCTGGGGACCAGGTGAGACCTGGGGCATTCAAGGGGGCTCAGCTTCCTCTCCATTTGCTAGCTTGTAGAGAGCCCTATGTATGACCCTGCTTCAACCATGGTGGAGAGGGGATGGGGGCACACTGACACTGGGATCTGCCTTGGGCCTCTGTACTGGTCACCTGTGTGTGTGTGTGTGTGTGTGTTACTAGGAATCAAATCCAGAGACTTGCACATGCTAGGCAAATGCTCTAGCCACATCCCAGCTTTCTAGTGTTTTACAGTAGCTACTTGTCTTTCTTCCCTTTTTCTAGGATGTGTAGGCGAGCTTGGCTTGAATCTGTTTTGTTTTTTGAGACAGAGTCTTACTCTGGCCTGGAATTCCTCTGTAGCTCAAGCTGTCCTCAGATTCATGGTGATTCTCCCCCCTCAGCCTCCAGAGAGCTGAGATTACAGTGATTTCAGGTATGAGGCTCCATGCCCAGCCTGGCCTGAGTTTTTAGGTCTGTGACTGACCCTATATTGGAATATCTTCTCTTTATTCTACCACACCCTACCAGAGTTGATGGACGTCCTGGCCTTTGAAGCCCCTGGGTTACATCTTACCTTTCTCAAACTCACTGTCAAAAATGACCTTGAGCTGGTCCTCCTGCCTCCACCTCTCAAGTGCTGGGATTACAGGTGTGTACCACCACACCTGGTTTTTTTGTTTGTTTTGTTTTATTTTTGTTTTTTGTTTTTGTATAGTGCTGGGAAAGGAACCTATGACCTCATGCATGCTAGGCAAGCACTCTATCAGTGGAGCTATATCCTCAGCCACCCCCATACCCCTCAACCTGACTTTTCTCTCAAGGCCTTGTAACTGCATGGGGCCTGCATCCCTGAAGAAGATTCTTGCTGTTTTGGAGCACATACCTGAGTTGAGTTTCCTGACTACCTGAGTCCTCAGCTCAGAATTAGTTTCCAAAAGAAAATCTGATGGCATTTCACAGTGCTGAGAGCATGAGTCTGGAAAGGTGGCACTATTTCAGTCCCCTCCCTGCAGCAGTGAGCAAGTCCAGAGTGTGAGGAGAAGACTGGACTGGCCCTCCTGCATGCTTGAGTCTGAGCACACTACCCTCCTACCACTATGGTCCCTTCTCATTCTGCTGTTTCCACTCTGGTCCCTTTTGATGGATTGTCCAGTTTCATTACTCATTACTTTAATCAAAGATCTTGATAGAAAGACTGTGATTAACCTAGTATAGGTGGCACATGTCTGCAATCCCAGCATTTGGGAGACTGAGACAGAGATTGAAAGTTTAAGGTCAGCCTGGGCTGCACTATATAAAGAAACCAGCTGGGCCTGGTGTCACAGACCTTTAATCTTAGCACTTGGAGGGCAGAGGAGATGGACCTCTGTGAGTTTGAGGCCAGCCTAGTTTACACAGTGAGTTCCAGGCCAGCCAGGACTACACTGTGAGACCCTATCTCAAAATTAAAGATGGTGCTGGAGAGATGACTCAGTAGTAACAGTACATACTGCTCTTGCAGGGGACCCCAATCTTTTTGTTGTTGTTGTTTTTTGATCTTTCTGAGACAGGGTCTCTCTGTAGCCCTAGCTGGCTTGGAATTCATCTGTAGAACAGGTTGGCCTTGAACTCACAGAGATTCGCCTGCCTTTGTCTCCTGAGTGCTGGAACTAAAGGCATGCACCACCATGCCCAGCAGACCCCAATTCTTATAGGTGGCTTATAACCATCCATAACTCCAACTCTAGTGGGATCTAGCTCCATGGGAATTAGATTGCCTCCAAAGTACCTGTACTCACATGTATATACTCACACACAGACACAGACACAGACACACACACACACACACACACACACACACACACACATATAATTTAAAAAAAAAAAATAGGGCAGGAGAGATACCTTAGCAGTTAAGACCACTGGCTGCTCTTGCAGAGGACCCAGGTTTGATTCCCAGCACCCACATGGTGGCTAACAACCACCAACAGTTCCAGGGGATCTGATGCCCTTTTCTGGCTTCCACTGGCATTGCATGACATGGGTGCACTTTTATACATACAAACAATAAACTCATAAACATAAAGTAAAAATAATAAATATAAAACTTTTTTCTTTTTTTGTCTTTTTTGAGACAGGGTCTCCCTCTAGCTCCAGCTGGCCTGGAACTCCCTATTTACACCAGGCTGACCTCAGAATCACAGAGATCCACCTCCCTCTGTCTCCCAAGGGCTGGGATTAAAAAATATAAAACATTTAGGCCTCTGCTTCCCTGGGCCTGCACGATCCACGGGCCTCTCTCCAACTCGCAAGCCTCTCTCAGGGACCAACCCAGCTCAGTGAAGTCCCCAGGAGCCCTTGGGGCTGCTTCCCGCCCCCATCTTCCTTTGCATCTCTGGGTGGCACGGCTACCAGCTGCCCTAGACCAGCATCTTTCCTGGGCAGGCCAGTCCAACACCCAAATTCCTGAGGCCAAAATCTTTTCTGGAGAGATCCAGATGTTAGGAGAAAGCCTCAGAACATCTGATCCTCATCTAACTTGGGCCTCTGTGGGAACTCCTGAAGACAAAAGCAATCTGGCCACTCCAATATAAAATCAAGAGAGAGAACTGGAAGCTTAGAGGAACCAGCTTTTCATGGCTCCAAAGTAAACGACAAAGACACATAAAGTTCAAAAAAAGAAGCATCTGTCTAAACTTGAAGGCTTGAGTCTCACAGAAGAATCAGAAACTATAAAAGAAATTCACATGTCAAAATCACAGAGAAAAAATAACAACATGAAAAGCCAAAATAACATATCCCCACCAAATACCAATTGTCCTCTAGAGGAGTACAATGAGAACCCCCTAGAAATAATTCAGGACATGGAGCTCAAAAGAACAATTATAAATATGATAGAATTCAGTGAATTTAAAGAACACACAAAAAAAAAATCAACTGAAGGAAGATAGGGATAAACTTCTGAATGAATTCAGAAAAGAGTTAGAAATATTGAAGACTACTCAGGCTGAAATGAAGAAGGAAGTGAAACAGTAAGCCAATTAGAAACGACAGGAGAAAGCCTCACCAATAGGATGAATGAAATGGAAAACAGAGTATCAAGACTGGAAGATAAAGTGGACGCACTAGACCACTCAAGCAAAGATTATGAAAATTTTAAGAAACCACAAGAATGGAATATGCAGGAATTGTGTGACACCATAAAAAGACCAAACTTATGAATAATAGGAATACAGGAAGGAGAAGAACCCCAAT
>NW_008341028.1:15139828-15140143 GCF_000622305.1 Nannospalax galili | reverse complement strand
TAATAATTTAAACATTAATGGACTGAACTCCCCAGTCAAAAGACACAGACTAGGTGAATGGGTTAAGAAACAAAATGCATCTATTTTTTGTCTGCAAGAAACCCATCTCACTTTCAAGGACAGACACTATCTTAAAGTGAAAGGATGGAAAAAATATATACCAAGCAAACTGTACTAAGAAAAAAGCAGGCTTAGCAATTCTAATATCTAACAAAATAAACTATAAAACTACTCAGAAGAGATAAAGAGGTCCACTTCATTCTGATCAAAGGAACAATTGACCAAGAAGACAGTACAGTCCTAAATACATACACA
>NW_008341028.1:15138401-15139196 GCF_000622305.1 Nannospalax galili | reverse complement strand
AAAGGCATGGGAACCACCAAAACTAAACCAAGAAGAGATTAACAGCTTAAACAGACCCATAACACATAAGGAAATTGAAACAGTAATAGAAAACCTCCCGACTAATCTGGCCCAGGACCTGATGGATTTACAGCAGAATTCTATCAGACATTTTAAGAAGGTCTACATCCAATACTACTTAATTTATTCAAAAAGATATAAATGGAGGGAGAACTTCCAAATTCCTTCTATGAAGCCAGCATCACTCTAATACCAAAGCCAGGTAAAGACACAACCAAAAAAGAAAACTAGAGACCCATATCTTGATGAACATGGATGCAAAAATTCTCAACAAGATACTTGCAAACCACATACAGACTCACAGCAAAAAGATCATACACCATGATCAAGCTGGCTTTGCCCCAAAGATGCAGGTATGGTTCAATATACGTAAGTCAATAAACATCATAAATCATATAAATGGGCTCAAAGACAAGAACCGCATGGTCATCTCAATAGATGCAAAGAAGGCCTTTGACAAAATTCAACATGCATTTATGTTCAAAGTCCTAGAGAGAATTGGACTGGAGGGAACATACCTCAACATAATTAAAGCCATATATAACAAACCCACAGACAACATCATTCTAAATGGAGAAAAACTGGAAGCATTCCCATTGAAATCAGGAACCAGACAAGGCTATCCACTATCCTCCACTTCTCTTAACATAGTACCTGAAACTCTTGCAAGAGCAATAAGACAAGAGCAGGAAATTAAAGGAGTAATAATTGGAAAAGAAGAGCTCAAATTATCCC
>NW_008341028.1:15121058-15138249 GCF_000622305.1 Nannospalax galili | reverse complement strand
TATATATCTCAGAATAAATATGACTAAAGACATTAAAGACCTCTACAATGAAAATTTTAAATCTTTAAAGAATGAGATTCAGGAAGACATCAGAAGATGGAACTGCCTCTCAAGCTCATGGATTGGAAGAATTAATATTATGAAAAGGACTATCCTACCAAAAGCCATTTATAGATTCAATGCAATGCCAATCAAAATCCCTATTGATATTTTTCACAGATTTGGAAAAAACCATCCTAAGATTCATATGGAAGCACAAAAGACCTCAGATAGCCAAAACAACCCTGAGCACTAAGAGCAATGCCGGGGGGATAACTATACCAGCTTTTAAGCTGTATTACAGAGCTATAGCCATAAAAACAACATGGTACTGACACAAAAATAGACCCATAGATCAATGGAACAAAATTGAAGACCCAAATATGAGTAAATGCAATTTCAGCCACCTGATATTTGACAAAGGGGCCAAGAATATTCACTGGAGGAAAGACAGCATGTTCAGCAAATGGTGCTGGCAAAAGTGGATCTCCACCTGTAGAAGAATGAAACTAAACCCCTGTCTTTCACCCTGCATAAAAGTCCATTCCAAACGGATCAAAGACCTCAATGTAAAGCCTGAAACTCTAAAACTGTTAGAAGAAAACATTGGAAAAAACCTATAAGATATAGGTGTAGGAAAGGATTTTCTAAACCGGACATCAATTCCTCAGGAGACAAAGGCAAGAATTAACAAATGGGACCTCATTAAACTAAAAAGCTGTACATCAAAGGAGGCAACCAGGGAAGTGAACAGAAAACCCACAGAATGGGAGAAAATCTTCACCAGTGACACATCTGACAGAGGTTTAATATCCAGAATATATAACGAACTCAAAAAACAGAGAACCAAGACAAGAAGTAACCCAATTAATAGATGGGTTAAGGAGCTGAACAGAGAGTTCTCAAAAGAAGTAGTAAAGATGGCTATGAAACATCTTAAAAGATGTTCAATATCACTAATAATTAGGGAAATGTAAATTAAAACCACTTTAAGATTTCATCTTACCCCATCTTACTCCTTGGCATGTACCCAAAGAACTCATCCTATTGCAGAGACACTTGTACATCCATGTTTGTTCCTGCTCTTTTCACAATAACTAAGAGATGGAAGCAACCTCCATGTCCCTCAATTGACGACTCATCCATGAAAATGTGGTTCATTTATACAATGGAGTTTTACTCAGCAGTAAAGAAAGATGAAATCATGAAATTTGCAGGTAAATGGATGGAACTAGAAGCTGTTATACTAAGTGAAGTAATACAGACTCAGAAAAAAAATCGACATGTGTTCTCCCTCATATGTGGTTCCTAGAACCAAATGCTGATAAGTGAGTGTATATCCAGACATAACTACAGGAACCAGGATAATGGAAAGGAAATGGAGGTAAAGGAAAAGAAAGAACCCGAAAGAAAAGAACAATAGGAAACACTAGGAAAATAGTTTAAGGGAGGGGGGAGGGAAGGGTATACAAGGAACCTAGGGGATAAAGGGAAAGAAAGAGCTCAAGAGAGGTAAGACCATAGGAGAAGGGTATTATTAAGGGAGAAGGGGAAAATGGGGGCACCTTAAGTGGGGAAACCATGATGGAGGGGTGAGACAATGAGAGATAAATAATGCCTATCTAGTTTTGAAAACCCGAGGGAACCATATTACTCCAACAACCTATTGACAAATTATATATAGCAGATCAAGAAATATATGCCTAGGTAAGGTTTATCTGAGAACAATTGGTCTTTTCCCAAGATTTATCTTCATGACATATAGTAATTAAAAGTACCAGACTGGTGGAACTAACCTTCTTGGATGTTTAACAGACATACATTGAAGCCTATTAATAATTTGGTCAGAGGGACATAAAGGACAGTTTTTGCTCCTTGCCCTCCTAGGTCGACTAGTTCCAGGGGACTATGAGCATCTCTCAAAATGTCCTGTAATTGTGGTGGGTCACCTGTCCTCTTGATCAAGGAGGCAGAGGAGACCCCCACCAGATGGACTTGAACCAGTGTCCTGCCTACAAAGAGGAGGGTCAACACAGAAGAATAATTTCCTCCATGCTTCCAAGCGAAGCCAACCATGGTCAAGCAGGACCTTTTATCTTCACATAGGCAGAACTGGTAAAAGAAAGGAGCCAGGGGCTCCTCCCAAGCCCATGTGACCCCTGAGGAACAGATCCTCAAATGACCTCAAGAGTAAAAATAAATTAGTTTGTCTGGGCCAACTGTATGACCTTAAACACCCAAAAGAAAGTCTAACCAAAGATTAAAGGGGCTAATATAATTTCTTAAGAGTCCATATGCATAGCTAAAGGCTACACAACAAGCAACAATACCAGAGAGGAGATTCCTTCTTTTGAGATGTTGGCCAGAGTGGCCCAAGGGACTCCCAGATAGTAACCCACCATAGAACTAGGAAAATGAACAGCAGACCCCAATCTTATCTAAAGGAATATTGACAACTGATTGCTGCTAGATAAGGAACAGCTGACCTTCCTAAAACAAAGCCCTCTAGATAGGCTGACTAGATTCACCAGAAGGGCAAGTAGTGGGGAATGGCTGGGGGTGCCAACGAAACAGAGGACAGTAGCAGGGATATCAGAGTGTAAGGGCTCTAGTGGGGGGGGGGCTATGGGAGGGTGCCATCTGGGAAGTGGGTGTGTAGTTGAATATGGTGGTTTGGGATGTTCTGTGATTTACACACACAAACTTTTTTAAATGTATTATTTTTGAGGAGGAAGCATGGAAATTTACATCGTGTTAATTAGTAGAGGTGATAAACATTATCATTGAAATCTACTGATGACTTTACAGACATACACAGGCGCCTAGGATCCAAGTGCAACCGATTATGACTAGTAATAGATACATACAGATGTGTGTGCCAATATCTCAGTGTTAGTAGCAAACCCGATGAGTCTGCAAGGAACAATATATTCTAAAATGAAATAGAGATCTTTTTTAAAGGTTAAAAACTCCATTTTATGTCTTACAGGGCTTTTATTGAGTTCAGTATTGTGTAACTATTAATTCATCTGAACCTAGAAACTTGCAGCCAATTGTGAAAGAGATGTACTCTTGCTCTGGAGTGTGTTACTGAATATGTTAAAGCTGCAGTGAAATGGTTCTTCTAATCATGTAGTTCTTAAAAATTTTTTTAAAAGATAAAAAATAAAACATTAAAAAAAAAAATCTTGGATGGCTCAGTAGTTGAGAGGGCTGGCTTCTCTTACAGAGGACCCAGATTCAGTTTCTAGCATTCACATGGTGGCTAACAACTATTCTTAACTCCAGTTCCAGAGGATTCAGTGCCCTCTTCTAGCCTCCGTAGGTGTTGCATGACATGGATGGACTTAAATGCAGGCAAAACATATGCATTTTAAAAAAAAATTTTTATGTATATGAGTGTATTGCCTGCATGTAGGTAGGTGCACCTGTGCCCTGCAGTGCCCTCGGAGATCAGAAGAGAGCATGGGATTTCCTGGAACTGGAGTTACTGGCACCATGTGGGTGCTGGGAATTGAACCCAGGTCCTCTACAAGAGCAGCCAGTGCTCTTAACCACTGAGCCATCTCTCCAGTCCCCAAATAAAACAAAAAATATATATAATTAGCCAGGAGAGCACTTGGGAGGTAGAGGAAGGCGGATCTCTGTGAGTTCAAGGCCAGCCTGGTCTACATAGTTCCAGGACAGCTGGGGCTACAGGGAGACCCTGCTTCAAAAAGACAAAAAAAAAAAAAAATGTGTGTGTGTGTGTGTGTGTGTGTGTGTGAGCAAAAAATATCCCAAAATGAGTGAGAGGAGGGGTAAGCGGAGGGCATGCTATGGTTTATAGCTGCTGTTTGCACTGAGGATGGGGCTCTGAGGTTTGAGCTGTGTCCTGGCCCTGCCCTCACTGCCTTGCTTTGGTACAGCTGGATGTGCTCTGCTGTTCCTGCCTGCTCTTGCCTTTCCATAGCCCTTTTGTGACCATTTTCTTTTCCTTTAATTTTATTTTGGTGGGTGCACATGCATGTTTATATTCATGTAGGCACACATGCATACACCTTGTGGAGGCCAGAGGTCACCCTCAGATGTAGTTCTTCCTCAGTACCATCCACCTTGGTTTTTTGTTTAATTTCTACATTGTGTGTGTGTGTGTGTTGTGTGTGTGTGGAGGTCAGAGGACAACTTGGAAGAGTTCTTTCCATCTACCATGTGGGTTCTCGGGATTGAACTCAGGTGGTCAGTTTTGGCAGTGAGCACCTTATGAGTCGTCTTGCTGTCCCTTTGTTTTTCTTGTGTTGCTTTTGGTGTCATATTTAGGCAATTACATGAAAGTTGCTCGTGTTTTTCTTCTCAGAGTTGTGTATAATCTCAGGGTTTTTTAAGTATTTTATTTAGTATTTTTATGTGTATGAGCGTATTGCCTGCATGTATGCAAGTGCACCCATGTTGTGCAATGCTGCGGAGGTCAGAAGAGGGCTTCGGATTCCCCTGGAACTGGAGTTAAGGACAGTTTGTAGCCTCCCGGGTCCTCTGTAAGAGCAGTCAGTGCTCTTAACCACTGGCTTAATCTTAATCTTAATCTCTCCAGCCCCTCCTCTTTGGTTTTAGGGTCCTTGTCAGAAAATTAATTGATCCTAGGTAGATGAGTTTATTTCTGGTCCCTGAAGCCTGTGACATAGGTGTATTGTTTTGATATATATGAACATCTTCATGCTAGTCCCATACTGTTTAGATTATTATGGCTTTGTAGTATTTCCTTAATTTTAAAACTAAAAAAAAATTTATTTGTTTTGGGGTTTTTTGGTCTTTTTGAGGCAGGGTCTCCCTGTGGCCCCAGCTAGCTTGGAACTCACTATAGAGAGCAGGCTGGCCTTGAACCCACAGCAATCCACCTGTCTCTGCCTCTCAAGCACTGGGATTAAAGGCATGTGCCACCACACCTGGCTTTTTGTTTTTTATGTATATGAGTGTTTTTTCTAGCATGTATGTAAGTGCATCTGTACATGCAATTCCTATGGAGGCCAGAAGAGGGTGTCAGATCCTTTCAAACTGGAGCTACAGGTGGTGGTTAGCCACCATGTGCAAGAACAACCAGTGTTCTTATCTGCTGAGCCATCTCTCCAGCCCCAATTTTTAAATTTTTAAAATTATGTATATCTGTGTATGGGTTTGTGCACATGAGTGCAATGTCCATGGAGACCAGAGGAGCACATTGGATCCTCGGGAACTGGAGTTACAGGCAGTTGTGAGCCTCATGGTTACTGCGAATTGAACTCAGGTTCTCTACAAGAGTAGTATGAGCTTAAAAATGCTTTTAACCAGCCGGGCATGGTGGCTCACGCCTTTAATCCCAGCACTTGGGAGGCAGAGGCAAGCTGATCTCTGTGAGTTCAAAGCCAGCCTGGTCTACATAGTGAGTTCCAGGACAGCTGGGGCTACAGGGAGACCCTGTCTCAAAAAGACAAAATACCCAGGCAGCAGCTGAACCTTTGGGCTTCTGATTGAAGGCAGCTGCCACATCTCCCTTCTAGACCTCACAAGTCCTGTTCCCTGTGTGACTGCATCTCTGAGGCCCCAGGAGAGGTCATGTTGGAGCAGTATGGGCCTCTCAGCCCTCACAGGCTGGCCTCTGACAGACCACAGTCACTGAACTCCAAGGCTTCCTGTCCTGCAGATAGTGACCCAGCACACAGTAACTTCTCCTAGGGATTTCTGAGCTATCTCTCACTTCACTCTTCTGGCATCTTTTATAGTGGTTGGCTGGCAGCCCTGTCTACCCTGAAGGAAGGGATCTCCTTAGCTGTGTCAATCATCATGATGGTAGTGGCAGGCTTCTTCACCCTCTGTGCCGGGCTCTCACTCTTTCTCCTGCAGCGGGTAAGTTGGGGTTAAACCAACAAAAAGCCTGCCTGGACCTGGATATTCCTCACTCCTGCAGTTAAGCCCTCGGAGGGTGTGCAGTCAAGCTGGGTTGAACTCCCAGGCCCCTTTGGGAGTATATCTGAATGGCTAGGATAGTTTTGGGCTCCTTTGACCCCAGCCTCTTTCCCTAGGTACACGCCTTCTACCGCCGGACAGGAGCCAGCTTCCAGCAGGCCCAAGAGGAGTTTTCCCAGGGCATCTTCAGCAACAGAACCTTCCGCAGTGCTGCCTCATCTGCTGCCCGAGGAACCTTCCAGGGGAATTAGTCCTCCTGACTCTCCTTCCCTCAGCCCCAGCCTCTTCTGTCACCTGCCTTCTGAGCTGTACTTTATGTGGGTGCCTTATGCAGTGGTTTTGCCCAGCACAGACCTGGCAGGCATCTTGTTGCATCCCCTGCTTCTTCCTCAGCAGCCAGCTTTCCCTTCTACTTGAAAGAGAGGGAGAAAGGTACAGGAACATTGTTTTTTTACACAAGAGAAGAGAAAAATTAACAAAGCTGTCTTTTCTTTTCTGGTGGTGGTTTGGTAGGATTTTGTCTGGAAGCGGTAGAATGAAAACTGCCTTCCTGCTAAACACACACTCACACACACACACACACGCACACATACACATAAAATTATTGGCCAGCCTGGGTTCATTGTACTAGGAATTTTATTTTCCACAGGTATCCTGGACTCCGCTTCTCCTAGAGCAGGCCATATATGTATTGGGGTTTATAGGCAGAGCCTGTGGTGTCCACAGTTATGCATTTTCCTGCACAGGCTTCAGTAAGCCTTCCAAGGGCTCTACTTAAGGCAGGCTGTGTTCTGGGTGGGTGGGCAACTGTTCTCCAGATAACCCTGAAGTAGTCTTCATGCTTCCAGAGCCTCTGGCCTAACTGTCCCAGCTCTCCTACACCTCATGCTCCTCACGAAAGATTCATGACCCTTTTATGACCTCTCTGTGCCTTCCTGGTGTGACAGCACCTTGTTCCCTCTGGGGCCTTCCCTAGCCCTTCTCTTCAGGCTTTCTGGATGTATAGTGGGGTTGGGTGGGACTTGGGGGTGGGAGGGGCAGAGGACAATGAATCAAGTTGTCCTGTCCAGCCTTTTGCCCAGTCTTTAGGAGGGTGGGTGTGACTGTCCAGGTGTGGCTCTGTTTGTTTTGGCTTCCTCTCCTGAGGGACAGCTGCCCTCTGCCTTAGTCTTACTCCTGCCCCATCATCAATATTTACCTATTACAAACTCTTGAGGAGAGTTGAAGAAATCAGTGCAGAACTATGTCCTGCAGGCAGGACCACTGAGCCATCTTTCTGAAGGTTCCTCCTGTACCCACAATAGAGTCTAAGTCCCTTTCTCCTTGCCCTGGGTGCTCCCCAGGTGTGTCACTGCAGTGATATCTCGGAGTTCACCATTGAAGCATGCACCCTGTGCTGTGGGGGGGCTTTGGGGCTCACCAAGCTGGCCAGCCTCATGTCTCTGGTAACTGGGGCACTCCTGAGGCAGCCCTTGGGCTGTCGGCCCATTGGGGCCTAGAGCCAATGAATGATGACAGCCACCAGGGTTTTGTAAACTTTCTGGTATTATTTTCTTCCATGTACAAATGTATATGTCTCAATTTTTGTGCTTAAATAAAAATAAGACGTTTTCTGATAGCACTGGTCTTGATGTCTCTAGTTGCCTTGGGAGGACTATGCTCATCAGGCTGGGGCAGATAACCAAGATAGGGCACTCCAGAGGCAGAGGCAGAGGCAGGTGGGTCTCTGAGTTCTAGGCCATCCAGGGTTACATAGGTTCTGTCTCAAAAACAAAGAGATGGCTCAGCAGTTAGAGCATTTGTTGCTTTTGTAGAGAACCTGGGTTTGGTTCCCAGCACCTATGGGTGGCTAACAACTGCTTAACTCCAGCATATATGCAGCAAAAATGCTTATACACATGAAATAAAAATAAATTTAAAATGAAAAAGATCTTCAGTGGTGGGCCTGTGACAAGCTGTCAAAGCCACTTACCTCCTGGAGTGAAAGGAGACCCTTCCAAAGGCATTTTTTTTTCTATTTTTATTTTTTGCTATTTTAAAAAGTATTTTTATTTATGTGCATGAGTGTATTGTCTGCATGTAGGTAGAGGTCAGAAGAGGGTGTTGGATCCCCTGGATCCGGAGTCATGGATGGTTGTTAGCAGCCATGTGAATGCTGGGAATCGAACCTGGGTCCTCTGCAAGAGCAGCTAGTGCTCTCAACCACTGAGCCATCTCTCCAGCCTTATATTTGGGTTTTTTGAGGTCTCAGTGTAGCTGCAGCAGGCCTGGAACTCAGTATGCAGACCAAGCTGGCCTTGATTTCAGAGAGATCCACCTGCCTCTGCCTCTCGAGTGCTGTAACTAACGGCGTGTGCCACCACGCCCGGCTTTCTGTTTTTAAATTTTGTGTTATATTTGTGTGCATGGACGCGCGTGTGGAGCTCAGAGGACAACTTGGGGGAGTCGTTCTCTCACTGCGAGGGTCCGCAGAATTTTCTGGTCCCGCTCTTCCATTTTTAGCTGGTCCTGGAGGGCAGGACGGGCCCCTCCTCCCGCCGCTCACGTGGGTGGTCTCTAGGATGCTGCCCGCACCTGGGTGAGGTTTCCCCGACGCGCGATCCATTGGCTTTGGCTCACCCGTTTGCCCAGTCTTGCCACTCCAGGGCAGAGGGTGTCAGGGACCCGTCCCTGGAGGGCGGCGGGGAGGAGCCTCGGAGGGGGCGGAGTCGACCCGCGCTTCCGGAAGGCGGCGCTGGGGCCCGGAGGAGTCCATCCCTGTCGCCCCTCGTGCGCCCTGCTACGCTCCGGCCCGAACCCGCACCCGGATCCAGGAAGCACCTGGCGGCGGGCGCGGGATGGCGGGGCCCGGCTGGGGTCCTCCGCGGCTGGACGGTTTCATCCTCACCGAGCGCCTAGGCAGTGGCACGTACGCCACGGTGTACAAGGCCTACGCCAAGGTGGGTTGTGGACGGGCTGACCCTCGGGGCGTCCCGGCGCCGGGCACCTGCCCCTGTGCCCGCCAACGCGGAGCCAGCGGGGCAGCAGGCCGGGCAGGGCGGGAGGGGAGCGGCCGGGTGAGAGCAGGGAGGCCACCCCGCCTGGCGATCGGAGGAGGCTGGAGCTGACCGCTCCTCGAATCCAAAAAACAAACACGTGTACGTTTGGTCTGGAGGGGCGGGGGAAGACTTTAGATAACCTCGGTGTCAGTGGCCGAAGAACTGGCTCAAACCGGAAGTTGCCTTGGAGGCTGGGAAGAGTCTGGGAGCAAACTCCTGGAGGCAGGACCATTTAGAAGCTCTAGAACAGGGTGATATGCCCTTTCCGGCCACTTTCGAATGCACTGCTGTGGGTTCGTAGGGGATTGAACACCTGCTTGGTTCAATCTTGGGAAGCCAAGGTTCCAGAATCCAGGTAATTAAGGAGAAACTGGGAAGCTTGGAGGTCGGTGCGGGGTGGATAGACCCAGGCAGGAGGAACGTTGTAGAGGGACCCAGAGCCCCTCCAACCTGTCATGGGGCTGGCCCCTCAAGACAGAGGCCCCCAGATCTCCTGTCCCACAGAAGGACACTCGGGAGGTGGTAGCCATAAAGTGCGTTGTCAAGAAAAGTCTGAACAAGGCATCGGTGGAAAACCTCCTGACTGAGATTGAGATCCTCAAGGGTATACGGCACCCCCACATTGTGCAGCTGAAAGACTTCCAGGTTCGAGCCTGGGCGGGGCTCCCTCCAAACGAGGCTGGAGAAGGGACACTGCCTTCAGGCTGCCTCTTTACCTCTAACCACAGTGGGACGGTGAGAATATCTACCTCATCATGGAGTTCTGTGCAGGGGGTGACCTGTCTCGCTTCATCCATACCCGCAGGATTCTGCCTGAGAAGGTGACTCGTGTCTTCATGCAGCAGCTGGGTAAAAGCCTCTGACCCCAGCCTGACACCCCCGTTTTCTCTTCTCTTTTCCTTTGCTTTGAGGCTTCCTACTGCCTAATTTGAATTTTCAGGGCCCTTTTTTCCCCATGTTCATGTTCCTAGGATCAATGAGAGATCTGTGGGCATTCAGGCTTCCACATGTGGAACTTGATATAAGAACTTTGTAGAATCTTCCAGGGCCCAGTAGGTGGAACCCAAGGGCGACCTAAAAGGCTTGGCATCTCAGAAGGTTCCTGGGAAGGAAGGGAGTCTTGTGAAGGGTGCTAAGGCAGGCACTTGAGGTTGGGAAACTCTTAGCTTCCCAGCAGGCAGGAGCCTGGTGCATGTATGTAAAGCATTCTGTAGACCAGCCAGGCCAGATGTAGGGCTGTGCAGCTTAAAGAGAGCAGATGGAAGCCAGAGGAGGGGAGAGTCAGGCCAGAAACAGGTTCTGACATCTGCATGGGGACTGCTCCCCAGCTAGTGCCCTGCAGTTCCTTCATGAACGGAACATCTCTCACCTGGATCTGAAGCCACAGAACATTTTGCTGAGCTCTTTGGAGAAGCCCCACTTGAAATTAGCAGGTCTGAGTCTGGAACAGCAGGGTAATGTTTTAATGGGTATACAGTGGCCTCCATGCCTGGGCTCCTCAGCACCCTGGTTCTCAGAGGTCCCTCTGTTAAGTCATCAGTGAAGGATGGGAGATACGGGGCTGGCCCATCACCAGAAGGAAGCACCTTTTCTCAGGCTGCCCACATTCAAGTCCTGCAGTGTTTTAGGTGTAGTTAGGGATCATTCTGTGGTCAGAGTTGGGCCTCACTGTGGGTCCAGGTTTGAGGTTCAGTATAGAAACAGTGCCAATGTGTGACCAGCATCAGGGATCAGTCTGTGATCAGGGACGTGATTTAATCTGTCATCGAGATTGGGGCTCAATCTGGACAGCTGAGGAGAGTATGAGTGGTGGAAGGGTGGTTATAGCCTCAGATATTTGGACATGTATGGACTTGAGTTTGGAGACCAGAGAACATACCATAGCCTAGGCCTGGCAGGACAGTGAGGGGTGGGCCCTTTCTTTGCTGCTGCTGTTCTAAGGTAGGCTTCTTGGGAAGAAGAGGCTGTGTGCCGTGGGGAGGGTTTCTACCCCAGAGGGAGGTGTAGGATTGTTGCTGAAGGCTAATAATAGCATAGGGGAAGGAGCAGAAGTAGTTCTAGTGAGTCCAAAGTGGGGAGGAGCTCAGCCTGGAGCCTGGGAAGCAGCTGAGATTTGAAACCTGCTGTCTGGCCTCTTGCCTGCAGACTTTGGCTTTGCACAGCATATGTCCCCATGGGATGAGAAACACGTGCTTCGTGGCTCCCCACTCTACATGGCCCCTGAGATGGTGTGTCGGCGACAGTACGATGCCCGAGTAGACCTCTGGTCTGTGGGGGTCATCCTGTATGGTGAGATCTCGATTCACCTGTTCCCCACCCCAGCAGCTACTCTTGTCTTTGGGCAAGGCCTAAGGCCTCTCTTAGGTTCTCAGAACTGAGGGACTCAGGGCCCTGCTCTGAGAGGTTCTTGCCCCATTCCCAGGGTTGGGCCAGGCTAAGCTTAGCCCTGTCCCATCCTAATCTCTCCCTCCCTCTTTTCATAGAAGCCCTCTTCGGGCAGCCCCCCTTTGCCTCCAGATCATTCTCGGAACTAGAAGAGAAGATCCGCAGCAATCGGGTTATCGAGGTACGTCTGGCAAGGCCTTGGCATCCGCTGGGGATTGAGGGATTCAGGCTCAATGGCTTTACGTCCATTGGTCCAGACTGTAGTGGGGGCTCCAGTGGTGTGGGGCTTGCTCTGCAGTGGAAGCCAAGGATCTGGTTCATTCGTGGGGATCCAGGTCAGCCACAGCAGGCAATGAAGGGCCTGTGGGGAGAAGGCTACCACACAGCTAGGCCCAACTTTCCCAGGATCATAGTCTAGGGCTAGGAGTGAATTCCCACAGATGGTGCTGTACAACAGCTGTTGATAAGAGCCTAGGAAAGAATGCCTGACTCGCTACCTGCTCATCACCTGGACTTCCATGTTCCTCCCAGGTCTCAGATTACCCACATGTAAACATGTAAGTCTAGGGGCTGGAGAGATGGCTCAACAGTTAAGAGCACTGACTGCTCTTGCAGAGGACCCGGGTTCAATTCCCAGCACCCACATGGCGGCTACAAACTGTCCTTAACTACAGTTCCAAGGGAATTCCAAAGCCCTCTTCTGACCTCCATGGCATTGCACGACATGGGTGCACTCACATACATGCAGGCAATACACTCATATGCATAAAATAATAATAAAATTTAAAAAAACATGTAACTCTAGGGGTTCCTGACAGGTCCTGGGCTTGGAACCCAGTGTTCCATGGAGCCCAATGTGCTCTATCCTTGCCCTACATCACCACAGCTTCCCCTTCGGCCCCCTCTCTCCCGAGACTGCCGTGACCTGCTGCAGCGGCTCCTGGAGAGGGACCCCAGCCAGCGAATCTCCTTCCAGGACTTCTTTGCCCACCCTTGGGTGGACCTGGAGCACATGCCAAATGGGGAGAGCCTGGCAAGAGCAGTGAGTAGACAAGGGAGATTACAGAGGTCTCATTTGCTCACTCTGGTGGCAAACAGTGACTGGCCCGCAGAAACAGAGCAGCAGGGCTCAGGAGCACTGGTCCTGGTTGGTGTGGTGTTAGGGAGGTAGATTTCACTGCTGCTCCTCCCATCCCCCAGACGGCCCTGGTGGTACAGGCTGTGAAAAAGGACCAGGAAGGGGATGCAGCTGCAGCTCTATCACTCTACTGCAAGGCTCTGGACTTCTTTGTGCCTGCCCTGCACTGTGAGTCCCAGGCTATGCCTGTACCTCTGAGTTCAGAAGGGGCAGGATGGAGTTGGCGGGGGGGGGCGGGACAGCTCTAACTACAGTGATGGAGTCCAGAGGTTTCCCATGCAGAGTCTTAAGGGAGACAAGGCAGAAGATAAACCTAGAAATTGGTGTTTGAGGATTGCAGAGGGCTTGCTGTGGGATAGGGGTTCCCCCACAGACTCCTTATATGAACCCCCACCTTCCACAGATGAAGTGGATGCCCAGCGGAAGGAGGTGATTAAAGGAAAGGTGGGTGATCTACCAAGGAGGAAATGATTGGACATTAGGGGAGAGGATCCAGAGATCGAACTTCTTTTCCCATAGCATAGGGCTGGGTAGGGGGATCAGGCCGGCTTTGTTTGACCCTCACCTGGCTAGAACAGGAGACAGTCACTGAATACCCAGAAGGATAACTTGGCGATCGGTCCTGGATTGGGGGATAGTCCTCCTCAGCCCTTCATCCTGCTACAGGTGGGGCAGTACGTGTCCCGGGCTGAGGAACTTAAAGCCATCGTCTCCTCCTCCAGTCAGACCCTGCTGAGGCAGGGGACCTCTACTCGAGACCTGCTGAGAGGTAGGCTCCAGTCCCCAGCCCACTCAGTAGGCCCTGGCAATCCTCCTCCAGCTTGACAGGCAGACTGTGGTGGGCTTCCTGTGTAAAAAACAGCAGGGTTGCCCCCCTCACTGTGAACTTTTACCCTCACCTCAGAGATGGCCCGAGACAAGCCACGTCTCCTAGCTGCCCTGGAAGTGGCCTCAGCTGCCATGGCCAAGGTTTGTGCTCAAAGGGAAGGGGCAAGGTAGGAAAGGGAGGAAAACGAGGCACAACATGGAGTGACATGTTGCCCATATCGCTGTAGGAGGAGGAAGGTGGCAAGGAGCAGGAGGCCCTGGACCTTTACCAGCACAGCCTAGGGGAGCTGCTATTGTTGCTGGCAGGTGAGGCCCAAACATCACCCCTGCCTGGCCCCTGGTTACCTTGCTCTCACTATCTGCCCTCTCTTTACAGCAGAGGCCCCAGGCCGGAGGCGGGAGCTGCTTCACACTGAGGTACCCAGTAGGGTTGGGAGGCTGGGCTTCTTTCTCCTCTGCATTTACTCAGCTCATGCCTATGGGGTCTCTTTAGGTTATATATAGAATTCCCCTGCCTTTGAGTGGCCCAAGACTGAGGCCAGTCCTTACTTAGTCTTGCTAAGTCACAGTGGCCCAAGATTGCAGTGCTTGGATCAACCAAAAGTCTAACAGGCTGCCACAGCAGGGAAACTTACTGAAAGAGGAAGTAGACGGGGGATCAGAGACGAGACCTTTCAAATGAGGCAGAGGGTTCTAGAAAGCATCAGTGAGAGGAGCTCCATTTGAAGCCCCCTCACTTCCAGGCATGTCTTTCCTTGGCAGGTTCAGAATTTCATGGCTCGAGCCGAATACCTGAAGGAACAGGTCAAGGTGGGCATGCATGGGCTCCAGTCTACAATGGGCGATGGGCTATAGGTTCCTCCTTGCTGTTCTTGTGTGGGCACTGTGGCTTCCAAGTCTAGCTGGCTACCTTACCCCTTGTCCTACTTTATGTCCCACAGATGAGGGAATCTCGCTGGGAAGCAGAGACTCTGGACAAAGAAGGGCTGTCGGAGTCTGTTCGTAGCTGTGAGTACTGTCCTGGGGTCTGACCACCCATAACAGGGTTATAGGTTCTGCCTCTTTTGCTGAAGACCTTTCCCTCTTATCCCCATTAGCTTGCACACTACAGTGAGCCCAGCAGGATGAGTGGATGGAGCAAGAGCTTCCTGGAGGGAAGCTGTGTTCTAGCCCAGGCTAACACCTGTACACTCCTGGGGACCTTCCTGGATGAATGCCTCCAAGATGCCCACATCCTAGTCCCTAGTGCTGGTGGCCTGTGCTGAGAGCACTGAACTCTGAGAGTGTCTTTAAGAAGACTGTTACTGGGTAACTGCTGGGCTAAGCCTGTTGACTTCAGAACATGGAGCTGCTGGTTTGCGAAGAGGACAGCAGGCCTCTCCTGGGTCCACCCTTCCTGGGAGCCTTTATTCCATCTCGCCTCCCTTCTTGCACTAGAGTGAGGTACTCCAAGACCCCTCAGGGACCACCACTCTACAGTATGCACTCAGCCCCAAAGAACTTTCCAGGCTTCTTGGGAGCTCACACTGGCACCCTTTTCAGTACTCTAAGACAATCCTTCAAGCATGAAATTCATGTCCTTTGCTGGGGTGGAACCACTGTGAGAATTCAAGACTTGGTCCTGCCTTGGCATGGCGGAATCCTCATCCCTCCTACTTCCAGTTCTCTTTGGGGAACATGCCACACTAGCCACAGAGCAGGCCCTGTACTAGAATTGGGGCTTGGCTGGGCCTGGGGCTCTCCTTCTCCCATGGAGTCACTGATACCTCCACAGCTCACAGGTCTTCGGAGAGCAGAGTTTGAGCTGAGAAGGCTGTACGCTTGAAGTTATTTGAGAATTTCTTTTTTTACTTTTCTTTTTTCCTATCGGTATCTTGTTTCAAACTCTTGTTTCATGGGCTGATTTTCAATAGATAACAGCAAGGGGGCTGCTTTGCCACACACAAACCCAACCTGAAGCCCCGAAGCCCGAAGCAGTGAGGCTGGCTTTCTCTCTCTCTCTCTCTCTCTCTCTCAGGCTGGCTCTCTCTCTCTCTCTCTCTCTCTCTCTCTCTCTCTCTCTCTCTCCTTTTTTTTGGTCTTTTTGAGACAGGGTCTCTGTGTAGCCCTAGCTGGCCTGGAACTCGCTATGTAGATCAGGCTAGCTTTGAACTCACAGAGATCTGCCTGCCTCTGCCTCCCAAATGCTGGGATTAAAGGCCTGCACCACAGTGTCTGGCTCTTTCTAATTGTCAGAGAATTTGGTGATTTCCAATCATTCTACCCATCACCACCTACTTAGGGCGAAGTGGACGGTCCTGAAGGAGGCTAGATGTAAAGAAAGCAACTCTTGTCTATGTAAAGAATGCAGTTCTTTATTAAATTATTTTCCATATCTGTGCATCTCCTCTTGCCTTGGTGTCCTGGCCCTGCCCAAAGGGCTGGGGTGAGGGGCCCAGGACATCTGGGGAACCTGACTAGGGTGGTCTTAGAGGGAAGTGATAGGTACATCTGCTGTTTGCCTTCAGTCCCTGAGGATCAAACAATTCCACTGACTGCTACCATTCCTGCTCACCCACCTAGGGGGCCAGTGTGTGTGTGTGGGGGTGGCAGGCCTGGGACCCCATCCAGGCCTTTTCCTTGTATACCTCAGCTCAGTGGCATGTGACAGTCTTAAAATGCCCCACCCTCTGCACCATACTATGCTGCAAGCTCCAACCCCAGCTGGGCTCCTGGGCCACCTTCCTTACTCTAGGCCAGTAACTGAGCTGTGAGCTGGACTGGGGAAAGGAGCATCTTTTAGGGTGTTTTGTCCTCTTACCTCATGGCCCCCAAAATAACCAGATTAGAGTCCTTTCCAGCAGCCTTGTGACTTTGTGATTATCCATCTGCTCATTGCCAGCTGCTGGCAGGAGGGAATCAACTCAGGGAACAAATTTCCCTGAAGCTCTTGGCCTGGCTGTTGGAGCATGGGGTTGTATCCCAGAGGGCAAAGAGTCCCTAAATTCCTGGCTCTGCTCCTTGGTCCCAGGTTAGGACTACATCAAACTTGCTTTCTCCTACGGTGAGGATGAGGAAGCAGCATACATGGGCCTGGTATATAGTAAGATGACAATGAAATGTTTTCAGATCTAGGGAAATAGACTAGATTATCTGGAAATGCAATAGGAGAGATGAGGGAAAGGAAGGAGGAAAATAAAGAGGACTGACTGGGAGGGAGTTGGGATAAGGAGGGATAGGTAGAAGCTCAATGCTGAGGAAAAAGGGTATCTTCTTTCTAGACCTTTGTTTACTGTAGCTGAGCTGGCTGGCTAACTGGGAAAAGGGAGGGATCTGACGGTTTACATATGCTATAGTGAATAGTGTGCCCACATTGGGGCTGGGGGTGGTACTGAATACAGGAAAAGCCTTGGAGACTGAGACTCCGGGAAAGGGCCCTCCGTTGACAAAAGCATTGGATTGATATCCTTCAGGTAGGTCCTGTTGCCAAGCCACCTGCGAAGGAGGGAGGCCACCCTGTCTAGGGGCTGGGGCAAGGGAGGAGGTGGGCTCTAGGAAGCTCTTCTAGTGGCACGGTCCTATAGAAATATAAAGATCTGTTATTCAAACAGTGTTTGTCAAGTGGCAGAAGTTGTCTCCACTTCTCTCTGTCAAACACTTTGCAAATGCCCACCACAGGGCAGATGTCTTCCAGCAATGGCCAGAAGCCCTACCCTGCCTTGTCCTCCCACCAAACAGGCCCTGGGCCTGGGCCTCCCAGTTTCCCAAGTGTTAGCCCTGGGAGGAGTAGATGAGGTGACCTAAGTGTCTCTGAACCCAGTCCCTCTACCTGTTTTTTTTTTCCTACTGGGGATACAGGAAGATA
>NW_008341028.1:15073134-15120977 GCF_000622305.1 Nannospalax galili | reverse complement strand
AACAGGCCCTGGGCCTGGGCCTCCCAGTTTCCCAAGTGTTAGCCCTGGGAGGAGTAGATGAGGTGACCTAAGTGTCTCTGAACCCAGTCCCTCTACCTGTTTTTTTTTTTCCTACTGGGGATACAGGAAGATACAGAATCTTGAATCTTGGTTCCTGCAAGGTCACCTGGAAGGACTCTTGTCCCCAGAGATCAAATTGCTGTCCCAGCCTTCTCTAGGAAGGAAATGGCCCTACTCTGAGGGTGGGACAGGAGGACTAAGGCACATGAGTGACCACTTTCCTCCACAGTAACTCATGCTTAGAGTTGTCACTTGAAATCCCACAAACACAGAAACAAAGCCAGGTCCAAGCTCACAGGCATCTGCAGATTCCCCAAAGACTTACACTCGTGGTCATAGGCATGCAGGCAGCCTCAGCACTGCTACGCCCCTGGAACCAGGTCAGAGGGCTCCCTACACCTCACACAGACTCTGGGAACAGCAGTGCCTCGTAGGCACTGGGTTAGAGGCAGGACAGTGGACTCCCCAGCTTCCCATTAGGGGAGCAACCTCAGTTCTGTAGGACAGAGGACAGATGGTCTTGCCTCCCAGTGCTGAGCTGAGCATCAGCTGGGTCAATAGGCACTGTCAGCAGCTCAGCTGGGTAAGTGAACACATCCCAGATGTCCCTAAGGCCTGCCCAGGAGCCTCCAGTGTCTGAAGAGGGACCGTTTGGCTGTTGGGGGAAAGGGAGATCCTGCACACTCCAAACGCTAGCCACCCTCCCCATCCCCGCCCTGGGGACCAGCTGGCCTTAGAAAGACACTTGTTCTTTCTGCGATCCTCTCCCCACTGGGAACTGGGCCTGATCTGCCTGGATGGATGGGAGGCAAAAGGGGACTGGAGTCTCCTTAGGTAGGATGGAGAAGTGCCCCTGATCTCTTTGGAATCCTGTGTGTTGTGGAGCCACAGACTGATGTGTGTGTTGTGGGAGGAATAGGCATGCATCCTGGCCTTCCCTGTCCCTGTGAAAGTAAGGAGGGTAATGATATCCCTTCTTTGGAACTGCTCCCCACTCTTGGGAGTTCTTTCTCATTTTTTCTCAACAAATCTACATTTACTATGAAAAAAAAGGAAGGAGGGGGAGGAGGAGGAGGAAGAAAGGAATGGAAGGGAGGAAGGAAGGAGAGAGAAAGAATGGAAGGGTGGGTGGGAAGAAGGCCCAATGCATCGGCCTCCCTAACTGGAGGAGGAGGGGTTAGGCACTGTGAAAATGGAAATTTTGGAGGCAAGTGACTTTCTTTGTGGCCTTCATTTCACACCAGTGAGTGGACCAGTCCTGGAGCACGTGACTGTAAAATGAGAGAGTAGCCGAGCATGGTGGCGCACACCATGGGAGGCAGAGGCAGGTGGATCTCTGTGAGTTCAAGGCCAGCCTGGTCTATGTAGTGAGTTCCAGGACAGCTGGGGCTACAGGGAGACCCTGCTTCAAAAAGATGAGAGAGAGAGAGAGAGAGAGAGAGAGAGAGAGAGAGAAGAGGAGGGGAGGAGAGGAGAGGAGAGGGAGAAGAGAGTTGGGTTAGTCCAGGTCCTGAGAATTTAGGAGGGGCTGGTGCATAAGAGGAGCCTCAGCTTGGCTGGTTAGCTGGTCACTGTGGAGGGTACTGGTTTGGGACAGGCACTGAGCCAGGAGTGAGGCAGAGGTTGGGGGACACAGATGAGCATATAGGTAAGTAGAAAAATCCAGGTAGCAGAGCTAACAGAGAGAGGGGAGGAAAAAGAAGGCAGGGTAAGGCTGGGAGATGCAGGGACCCTCAGCCTGTCCACCTACCTGTCTGTCCCAGACTGGTTTCTTTGCCCCAGAGCCTCCTCTGTCCCACTCCAGAGACACTGCAGCAGGTCAGGGCCTTTGGGCTTCCCAGGCTGTGAGTGGGGAATCAAGTACAGTCCTCCCCCTACTTCCAGGCCCTGAGCCCCAGACAGCCCTGCTTTGACAGGGCTCAGTGATTGTCCCCAAGTACTCCTCCTACTGCCTGACCTGCCGCCCTGGCCTCCCTCTCAGCCACCAAAGCACTGAGGGGGAAGGGGCTGTCCAATCCCATTAGGCAGAAGGCCCCTAAGGGTGGAGGACTGATGTGAACCCTGCTGCTGATGCTGCTGAGGCCATGCATCCACCCTCCACCCCCCCCCACCACTGCCAGCTTGGGGCTCCTCTGGGAAGGTCAGATGAGGGTTTTATGCAGTGATTGCTAGAACCTTCCCCAGGGGATGGGCCAGGAGTATATCAAAGACTCAGACCAAATGCCTCCCAGGATTCTCAAAGGATGCCTGTGTGACAGTTCAAGCAGCTCCTACCCAGGGCCTACATCCCTCTTGTCCCCAATCCCTTCCCCCCCCCACCGTCTGTTTGAAACAGGGTCGCCCTGTAGCCCTTGAACTCACAAAGATCTGCCTGCCTCTGCCTCCCAAGTGCTGGGATTAAAGGCGCTAAAGGCGTGCGCCATCAAGCCGGGCCCTTGTTCTTATTTTACTGGGACAGCTAATGGGAACTTTGTCCTTGAAAACAAACCCTCAGAGAGTTTTTCCTGTCTGTAATTGTAATGACTTCCCCACAAGCCAGCACTTAGCTTCTGAGGTCAGAGGCGAGGCCCCTTCCTTCTACCCAGTGAGCCCCTGGACTGAGCCACTGGAGTGAGCCACCGGAGCATCTTCCTGGAACTTCCAGAATACCATACCTCACCCTGCCTACCAGTCACCAGACAGTATGGTAATATTTAGGCTTTTTTATTTAAGAACAAAACACGTCCTTGGGCCTGTTAGCAACATACTCTGTTCCAAAGGCCAAAAATATCAAAAGTATTTGGGAGCTTTTATCTAATCCTTAAAAGATTTTAGGGTTACCTCTTCAGAGGGGGGAATGTTGGAGGGGAGGGAATGGGCATAGATTTGATCAAAACACCTTATATACATGTATGAAATTCTCAATAAAGTTTTTGTAAAAGTTAAAATAAATAAATAAGAGAAAGAAAAAAGGAAAAAAGACTTTTTTTTCTTTTAATTCTTCACTAGAGCCAGGCAAGGTGTTGTACCTCTGTAATCCCAGCGCTTGGGAGGCTAAAGCAGGAAGATCACAAGTTCCAGATTAGCCTGGGCTGCATAGTGAGATCCCATCTCAACTCATAGCTCAGTTGGGAGAAGTACTTGCCTAGCATGCACAAAGCTCTGGGCTGGATTCCCAGCACAAAAGCTGGGCATGGTAGGCCATAAATGTAGTCACAGTGCTTGGGAGATGGAGGCCAGATAAGAAGTTCAAGATCATCCTTGCCTGCATGAGAAGTTTGAGGCCAGCCTGAGTTACATGAGACAACAGGGGACTGGAGAAAGATCTCAGTGAGAGATTGCTGATCTTGCAGAGGACTCGTTTGATTTCCAGCACCCAGGCAAGCCGCCTGTAACTCCAGCTCTAGGGGATCTGATGCTTCCAGCCAAGCACCACACACATACATGCATGTATTGAAACACACACACTCAAATACTTAAAAATAATTTTAAATTTTTAGCTGGGCGTGGTGACGCATGCCTTTAATCCCAGCACTTGGGAGGCAGAAGCAGGCGGATCTCTGTGAGTTCAAGGCCAGCCTGGACTACATAGTGAGTTCCAGAACAGCTAGGGCTACAGAGAGACCCTGTCTCAAAAAAGATCAAAAAATTTTTTTTAATCTTAAAAAAAATTCAAACAAGCAAACAATTCACTACCTAAGCAGTAAAGTCCTCTGAGGACACTAGCTTCCCACATCACCTCAGGCCACTTCCTGCAAGGTGTCAGGGATTCACACTGCCTTTACCTGCAGGGCTCACTCAGTTTAAGACCTTTGCTGCTTCTCCTCTTGTTTTTTAAAGAATGTGTTACCATTGGTTTTAAGTGGTACAGCACTTGCCTAGCATGCTGTTTGAGGTCCTGGATCCTCAGCACTACCGAAAAAGAAAGGGAGGAGGAGGTGGAGGAGGAGGAGGAGGAGGAGGACAAGGAGGAGGAGGAAAAGGAGGAGGGGGAGGAGGGGGAGGAGGAGGAGGGGGAGGAAGGGGGAAGGAGAAAACAAATAATCACTCTTTGAAACACATATTATCTTCTTGGAGAGGAGGGCTCTGGCATTACCAGGAACAACACAGGCTCAAAGACACACAGCAGAGCCAGGCTGGAGTACAGTGCCCTCCTGTCTCTCTGCTGCAGTCTCCACCTCCCAGGTGAGGGGAACTACAGGACAACTGTGGCTGAGTCATAACCCTTGTCCTAGTTTGTTCTTCATTGCTGTGACAAAACACTCTGACCAGTACCAACTTGGGGAGGAAAGGGTTTATTTGTCTTACATCTCCCAGGTCGCAGTTCATCAGGGAGCCCAAGGTAGGAACTCAGAGCAGAAACCTGGAGGCAGGAGCTGGAGCACAGGCCATGGAGGAACGCTGCTTACAGGCTTGCTCCCCTGGCCCCTGCTCAGCCAGCTTTCTTATGCAACACAGGCCCACCTGCCCAAGGGTGGTACCACCCACAGTGGGCTGGGCCCTCCCACATCACTCATCAAGAAGATGCCCTTCAGACATGGCCACAGGCCAGTCCAATAGAGGCAATTTCCCGATTAAGGCTCCCTCAACCCAGGTGTGTCAAGTTGACACTAAAGCTATCCAGCACAACCCTTCTTGTGGGCTCAGAAAACACTCTAGAGGCCCCAACTTCCCTTGTACCTCTCCATCCAGCCACATCTCCCTGAAATTCCAGTACTTAGACCTGCTTTATCTGGCCCAAGTGGCATCTGCTTCCTTGCCTGGGGCCCTGAAAAGCAGTAGATCATCTTACGGGAGTTCTGCAGAAGTCCCTTCTCCTTCCTCTTCTAGGGCTGGATGTGCCAGTTCTGAAGCTACAGGTGGGGAGGTGGAGGGTACCCCTCCAAGAGCAGGCTTGGGACCTGTGAACTCTAAGACTCAGTGTCAGTAGGGAGTAGAAAGATAGCCATGTCATTTGGAACTTTTATTTTCCATTGAACTAGAAGAGAGTCCAACTATGGGATCCAGAGAGTTCTACAAGAACAGAATAAAATTTGGCTGGGCCCTGGGCCCAGAGAAGACCTGGAGTTGCCTGGGCTACTGTTCAGTGCCAGCTCCAGCCTTGGCACTCTGCCTCTCAGACAGCATTGCTCAGATCCCAGAGCCCACAGTGGCAGCTTCTGAGGCTGTGGCTGCAGCTGCTGCCCTGCCCAAGGAGGGGTGCGGGCTGTGCTTCGAGTGACCAGGGAAAGAATCTTAGAAATTACATAGTCCATTCCCATTTTACAGGTGAAGCCCAGAAAGAGCAGCAGCTTCCAGAACAATGAAGGAGAAAACTGGAACAGGCCTTCTGTCTATCCAAAGCTGTCTCTGAGAGCATTTGAGAGCTGGTGTCTGGAGGGACTGGGTACCCAAAGGATGTGTGTCTCTGTGTGCCAGGATGCATCTGTGGCAAATGAGCCAGGGCTTCTGTGTCCTTCTGTGAGTGCTCTTGTGTGCAGGAACAGGGGGCTGCACCCAGAGAGGGCCGGGCCTAATCTCATCATTTTGGAAAACCTCCCAGGCTGAGAAGGGAATAGGTTACAAGGGAGAGAAGGAAAATGGGAGCTTGGCTGGTGGTGAAGAGGGAGCGACCAAAGGCAGGATTGGACATGGTTGAGAAGACTCTGAGGTTGAAGCAGGGAAAACAATGTCCAAAATGGGGTAGAGGTCTCTGGAAGTTTAGACACCCTCTTAGCCCTCCTGTGGACCCAGCCCTCTGGCCATCCCAGGGGCAACGCCAAGGGAAGTGGTCACATGATGTGGCACTTCTCAGCTGATTGCTTAAGGTTTCCCAGTGTAGTCTGGGCCTTGTCCTTGAGTGAGCTGAGGTCCAAGCCAGGGAGGCTGGCCAGATGCCCAAGCACAGAGGCCTTCTCCTCCTCCTCTTCTGTATCCTCCTCGATCATCTTGGCTAGCTCCCGAGGCAGCTCCACGTCTCCACCTGCCAGCTGGATCTGGCTTTCATCTGTCTCGTTCTGAAGGGAAGAGAGAAGGGACAAAGGTAGAAGTCTGTGAGAATCTAGTGGTATAGGGCTTGGAAGAAGCCCAGACTAGGTTCTAGAGCCCTAGATTCCTCAGCACCATGTTCCCGTGGGCTCAGTACCTGCCCCCACATCTCAGTCAAGCCTCTCATGGGTAGATATAGTGACTGCTCCTTTAAACATACTACTTTCAGACTACCTCACGTCACTCTGAGATACTGAAGGAATAATAGAAACAAAATTAAAAGGAAAATGGGCTAGATGCAGTTGCACACACCTTTAATCCCAGCATTTGCCAGGCAGAGACAGGAAGATATCTAGGAAATTGAGGCAAGCCAGGGCTACATAGTTAGAACCTGTCTCCAAAAAGTCACATTGGTACAGTCAGCTAAGTCATGTGTTGGCCATTGCTAATTGCACTGATAGACACACAGGCAATAATAAGGATAGATACCATTTACCAATGCTTAGTCTATGGTTGACAATGAGATGGGTGCATTCTATTCTTTTTTAAAGATTTATTAGTTAGGGTGGGAGAAATCCCTCAGTGATTAAGAGCTCTTGCTCTTCTTACAGAGGATCTGGGTTCAGTTCCCAGCACCTACATGGTAGCTCACAACTACCTGTGACTTCAGTTCCAGGAGATCTGATGCCCTTTTTTGGCCTCTGAGGGAAAACTGGGCATTCACAGGAGGGTACATGCAGGCACTCATACATACACATAAAATAAAAATAAATATTTTAAAAGATTTATTGTTTAGTTATATGTATGTATGTGTGTGTCTGTATGTGTGTATGTGCATGTGTGGGAGAATGTCCTTGGAGTCTAGAGGAGGGTGTCATATCCACTGGAATTGTAGTTACAGGTAGTTGTATGGTCCATATCTGTAATCCCAGCATTCAAGAGGTAGAAGCAGAAGAATTGGGAGTTCAAGGCCATCCTCAGTCACATAGAGAGTTTGAGGCCTGCCTCAGTTACAAGAGCCCCTATATAAAAGAGAAAAAAGTACCTAGGAGGTAGGTGCTGCCATCTCCACTTTACAAATAAGGAAATGGAGGCTCCAAATTCAAGCAATCGGCCCAAGATCATACAACCAGGAAGGGAAGTGTGGAGCTAGAGTCAGACCTTTGTCACTGATTCTAATACCTGGACTCTCTGCATGGGCACCTTCTGAGAACCATCCTACTCCATGATTCCTCTGGGCAGTGTTGGGGTCTTCTACCTTGTGTCCTACACAGTTCTATCCATCTTGCCTCCTCTACAGACTCAGAATTCTCTCATAGTAAGAGTTATGTCTCTTACATGCTTAGTGCAAGTATTTGAGAAATGACTGTTGCTGAACCAGAAAAGTCTCTTCTAAGAGACTTCCAAAAGCCTGGTGCCCTATGGGAAGTCAGTGGTCACCAGGGGCTCAGTAAACACTTGTTGAATGAGTAAATGTGGTGTTGACATATTTGATCTCTCAACCCAAGTGGAAGACCAAGATCAGGAGGGTGCTTCCATTCTCCTCTCAGAGTCTAGCACAGCTCTGGGCACATGAAGCTCATATTCTGGAAAGTTGCTTGTGCCATGTAGAGGTGGCACATTTATATGCCAATCTGGTGCTGCAACATCTTAGGAAGTACAGGACAGGGGCTTCCTGAGATATATTAGGCCAAGGGAACACTTTGTTTTTTTACAGGTATATTCCTGTACCCTGGAAATCAGCCTGGAGGTCTGAAACAAACAGGCTCAATATTCATAGGCTTGAGCTCTATCTCTCACTGGCTATATGACCTTATTCAAGTCCCTTGATCTCCTCAAGCCTCAGGATCTTGGGCAAATTCCTCTTTTACACATGTGCTAACAACTATCTAACAGCCCTACTGGGGGTTAGGTAAGAGCACGTAGGTGGAAGTATCTGGTATCTCATTCTCTTTCCCAGCCTTCTACATGTATTTACTAGCCTTCTGAGTCCTGTTTCTGACTCTACCATGCCTTCATGGGCCAGGCTTGATCCAGAGATGGGAATGAAGGAGAGGAATAACTCCAGAAACACAAACCCATCAGCCTCCAGAGGTCTGGGCTTTCCCTTAGCTCCATGAGTGTATGAATGAACAAATGAATGAGTAAGAAAAGGAAGGATCCTCTGAAGCATTCAGTGAGTCTTATGGGATGAGAGCTGCAGGGCCCAGAGGGAGACCAGCACCCAGTGCTCAGGGTCCCAGTAGCACCTCACACCTTGGGTTCCTGCTCACCTTGGGCAAACGGTATTTGTCTCGGAAGTGACTCCGAAATGTGGCCCGTTCTGCCTTCCTCTGTGTGAACTGCGCATCCCGCTCCATCCTGCAGGGAAAAAAGACACAGGGGCAGAGGATGGAGTGATCTTGGGAGCTGAGGGAAGGGGTGGGGTCTGTTAGGGAGGAGCCAAAGTGATCTCAAATTCCTGGGAGCAGGCTACATGGGTTTCCCATCCCCCAACTGGGCTGAGAATAGCTATCGAGTTGGGACTGACAGGTTTAGATTTTGCCCCTCAACCAACCACAGTGCCCTCTTTGTTCTCTGCTCTCACCAATGGATAGTGCTAACTAGGGGGAAGTGTCTGTCTGAATCTGCCTGAAGATTCTAATATATGTATCTTGCAATCACTGACTCAGATCTGCCTTTCCCTGTCTTACAAGCTGTGTAGCAGGGAGGAGAGTATTCAGGATAGACTTGGTTTGGCTCATGGCTCACTACCACTTTCAGTCTGTCTTTTAGGTAAGGTTTACTTTCTTCTTTCATAAAGTGAGGGTGAGACTTTGCAATTCACAAAACTCTCAGGATTAAATAAAATTACAATAGCTGACATTTCATGAAGATTGCCATGTGCCAGGTGCTGAGCTAAATGGTTAACACGCATTAAGTCTTCAACCTTCATAACTCTATGCAGCATGCATCATGATCACCACTTCCATTTTCCAGAAGAGGAGAAAGGAAGCACAGAAAGGTTAAGTAACTTGCCTAAAGTTACCCAGCTAGTAAGCAAAGTGAGGGTCTGAACGCAAGCAACCTCACCCCAAAGTTCAAACCCTAAGTAGACTGTCTCTACTCTGTCCCAGAACTGCAGCTCAATATGGATGAGTACCCCCATTTCAGTCCTGTTTCCAGGACTTGAAGCCTCTCTCCACTGTAGGGCTTTTCTCAGAGCCTCAGGCTCACAGGAGCCCAATTTGGAAGACAGGAGGCTTGGATCAGATCGGATTAAGGAATTACCTATTTCATCAGAGATGCACGTGCACCCCCCACCCTCCTCCCAGGCACACATCACCCTTCCCCCAACTCTCTCAGGGTCAGAGTATGAAGCTAGAGCAGGGTCCTGGGTTTGAGATAAGGTGGCTATGGGAGCAGCCTAGAGGGCACCCCCACTCTGTTTCCATGTTTAGGAGGTGTGGGGAGGCTCTAGGACAGGGGTGGGTGCAGCGGCTATGTGTGCATGTGTGTGTGGGGTCACTGGAGCCAAGAAAAGATCACACTCACTTCTCTTCCACCAGTTGCTTTTGATACTCCTCACACTCCTCTCGACTCATGCCCTGTGCTTCCGCTGCAGACTTGTCCCCGTCCCCTTTGTCTTCGCCGCCCCCCAGGCTCCCAGTGAGGTTCTTCAGCTGGCCGCCCACCATGGACTTCACCGTGAACGCCATGGTCTTCTCTGGTGTCAGCACCAGGCACCTGACACGTCGGCGCCTAGTTCAGCACTAAGTCCGGGGACAGCTCCTGCCTGCCGCTAGCTCGCGCCCCACGCTTTGCGAGCCGCCCGCTCCACCTTCCCAAACCCCTCCTCACTCGGGGTGGTGGTTGGGGGACATGCACGGGGCTGAGGAGCCTGGACCACGTGCCTGCTCCTCACTCCCGCCTCTCCCACGTGCCTCCTTTAGCTCCAGCCAAGCTCCGCTGGCCACTGCTGACAGCCGATTAGCGCTTACGGTGGTGGGGTCGCTCCCCTGGGAGAACAGACTGCACTGATATGTACCTTCATCCTTACTTCCTACCCTCCAACTTTCTCTATTCCTGAGTCACCGATAACCAGAACTTCAGCTGGGAGATCAGGTAGCAGCAAGGGCCAAACACCCCCAGCCTTGGACCTTAGTCATCCTCGTTCCACCCCACCCCAACCTGCTGACTGGAAGCTGGGAAGGGGGAGACCTCAAGAGTATGAGCAGGAACCCCAGTTATGGTTTGGTAAGTTTGCACTCAGCTCCTCTGTCAGGTGTCTGCCCTGCTATCCCTGAAGCCTCAGGGAGTGTATGTTGGGAGGTGGTGGGGGGAGGGCTTGGGGATACAGGCAGGACAGAAGGAGCCCAGAGAGACACCTGTCCTTGCTTTGGCTGAGTTGGGGATACAATTTTGCACAGTTGTCTCTCCTTCGGTAGTTCAGACGGAAGGGTTTTGTGTGTGTGTTGTGGTGTGGCTGGTCCTTTGGCAGTTAAGCAAGGTCTTGGCCTCCTTTCTGCTTGGATCTCACTCCTGGTATCTACTCAGAGAAGGCAGAAGTCATCAGAGGCTGAAAGGTAAATGAGTATATCATAAGCTTGGTGAGAAAGATCTCTTTTAATACAGTGAGCCCACCAAAAGCTAAGGTGTGGGCAGTCGCTGGGCACTCACAGGGAGGATACTGGCCAAGCCCTCTACCCCTCATTTGACTTCCAGTGAGACATAGCTTTGTTTTGGTTCAAGCTTGCAGGCTGGGGGAGACAGTCTGCCTCCTTAGAGCCCCCAGTGTCCTAGGGATATGTGGTGCAGGCCCCAGAGGAAAGCTTCCTGTGGACAGGTACTCCGGAAGTCTCTTGTCCAGCTCCTGTCTGCTGCCAGAGAGAGAAGGTTATTTGAATCTCTTCCTCTGTCCATTTAAATTCAAGATTTACACTTGCCTTCCAGTACACAGTGTACCACTGACTCCCTTCCTCTGGGATCTTCTATGGCTCCCTTAACATGCCACATAAAGTTCATATTTCCCCCCTGGCATTTGAGGTGTGCCTGGGAGGCTTAGCGTCAACATTGCAGTCCTATGCACACATTTCCTCCTTGTCCCCCCACTTCTCACCTTTTTTAGTTTTTTAAAAATATTTTATTTATTATTTTTATTTTTATGTGTATGAGGATATTGTTTGCATGTATGTAAGTACACCTATGTCATGCAATGCCAGAGGAGGTCAGAAGAGGGTGTCAGATCCCCTGGAACTGAACTGGAGTTACAGACAATTGTTAGCTGTCATGTGAGTGCTGAGAACTGAATCCAGGTCCTCTGCAAGAGCAGCTGGGGCTCTTAACCACTGAACCATCTCTCCAGTCCCCACCCCTCCTTTTTTTTTTGCCCCAGCTGGCCTGGAACTCACTATGCAGACCAGGCTGGTCTCTATCTCACAGAGATTCCCCTGCCTCTGCTACTTGTGTACTCGTATTAAAGATGTGTGCCATCATGCCCAGCTCCGCCATTTGGGGAGGGAGGGAATAAAGTTTCACTATGTAGCACAGGCTGTACTAGAACTAAGGCACCTTCTTAGTTCTCAGCCTTCCAAGTGCTGGGATTAGAGGAACACCTTTCTAATCCAGAACACCTAGCTTCTTTGACCAATTTAGTAAATGGATCCTGCCCTTTACTTCAACATTACTTATCTGCTGCCTCTTTCTTCCTTCAAAATATTTTTCGTCTTGCCTCCATGCCTTCTCTGATGCTTTTCCCTCTGCAGTAGTGCCTTTACCCATCTTTCAGACTGGAAAACTACTCACTTTGATAATCCAAATCAAATATCCTTTCCAGATCAATTGCCTGATGCTCTACAAAGTTGGATCAGTTGCTTTTCCCCATGCTCCTGTAAATCCCCAAGCTTTCCTCCAGCATAGCACTGGCTACATAAGCTTTGACTACTAGTTGTAGATTCTCACTCTAGAGCAAGTTCTGTGGGCAGGGCCAGATGGGCTTGGACTTTCTTGGGTGGTCTACACTTGACGAATGGTCTGTCCTAATCTGTGCTTTGCTCCTAGCGCTCTGGTGGACTGGGTAGCTCCCCCTCTGAGCCTCAGGATCCCCTCTCAAGTTGGCCAGAAGTGAGCAATGTAGATGGTTATATATGGGAAGTCCTGCCTATGGGAAGGCCCACCTGAAGTTCAGGTAGCAGAAGAAGCCTATAGTCTGAATGAGGAGGAAGAACAGGAAGATGCCAGTCTGCAGACATGCAGAGGTTCCTGGGTGATAGCCAGGTGGATGGTCGGCCTTGGCTGCAGTTTTCTGCAAGGGGAAAGTATGAGGTCCTGCCTCAGCTTCTATCCTGGGAGGAGGGAGGGGACCTGGAATCTGTGTCATGCATAGTCCCTGTTTATCTCCTATGTGCTTGGGCCATCCTGGCTGTCATCTAGAAAATGTAGAAAAAGAGCAGTGCAAAAAGCTGCCCTCCCACCCCGTGTACCCATGGCTCCAACTGTGGGAACAGCTGGAAAAACATGATCATGGGACCATGAGCAGGCCAAAGGGGAGAGAGAGAGGAGAGAGAGAGAGAGAGAGAGAGAGAGAGAGAGAGAGAGAGAGAGAGAAAGAGAAAGAGAGAACAGGGGCCCAGAAAAAAATCAGTTCTACTACTGAATCTGGATGATCCTGGGCCCATCCCATCCCACATCCCTTCTGGAGGGAGTTCAACCAGAGTGTCTCCAGGTGGTGCTGAGTCTGTGGGACTTTCCACAGCATAAGGAAATGGAGAGAAGACGAGATCTCTGTTCCTGTATACAACATGTAGGCACACAAAGACACCAATGTGCCTACTGGGGTCCTGGGCAGAGGCACCAGAGACTGCAGAAATGTTGAGAGGAAGGTGGCAGAGACCAGACCTCAGAGATGGGCCCCTTGTATTACCCACTGCTCCTTCCTCACCACCAGATCCCGAAGGTCCTTCTGCAGAAGGCTGAGTATCTGGTCCAGCTCGAAGAAGTGATGCTGGGTGCCCACAGGCAGGTAGAAGACTCGGGCTCCTGAAGTCATGTGGGCAGCTGCATCCCTTATGTCGTGGGGAGTAGAAATCAAGGGAGGAGATCCATTATCTCCTTTGGTTGTACCCAAATCACCTAATCATTTCCCATAATTCCCAGGAGCAGCACATTACAGTAGAGAACAGATACCATCCATAGAGTGCTTTCTTGAGGACTGGTATTTTCTTTTCTTTTTTTTAGACAGGATCTTCCTGTAGCCCCAGCTGGAATGGAATTCACTATGTAGACCAGACTGGACTTTATCTCACAGAGATCTACCTGCCTCTGTATCCTGAGTGATGGGACCAAAGGCTTACACACAATGTCCAGCCCGGGGCTGATCTTTTTACCCTAAAACTTCTCCCTAGATCCTGAGACAACTTTAGTTTGTACAAGGAACTCCTTAAAACTGTCCATCTGTACCTTTTCTCTGTAGCCCAGAGAAATCAGCTCCTCTCATCTTGCCTTCTCCCACCCCAGGGCTTTATAGGGAGCGCTACAGGTGTGAGTGCTCCAGAGTGGGGTTCTGGGAGGCCAGAGGCAAAATGAGCCCAGGAACTGCTTCCTCCAACTGGCCTGATCTTGGCTATGCTTCCTCTAAGAACTTCCATCAAAATGTTTGCTCTATGGGGCTGAGGAACTGGTTCAGCGGGTAAGAGTGCTTGCTCTAGGATCACGAGGACCCAAGTTCAAATCCCTAGTACCCAGGCAAAAAGCAGGGCATGGCTGTGTGTGCCTGTAGTCCCATCACTGGGGGCAGAGATAGGCAAGGCAGATCCTGAGAGCCCAATGACTAGCAAGCCTAGCCAAGAACAGTGCATTTCTGGTTCAGTAAGAGACTGTCTCAAGGCAATAAGGTGGAGAGGGATAAAGGAAGACATTGATGTCCTACTCCAGCCTTCACATGCACACACGGGCACATACACCTGCACATTCATGTACATATACCCCCATACATTATACACAAAATACAAACAAAACAACACATACATAATTTTGTTTAAAAAATAAAAACAGTAGCAATTTTAATGCCACCTGTAGTCCTTTGCATTGTTGAGCTGGGTGCTGGGTGCTCAGGAAATGGTGAAAAGAATGACTCTTACCAGGCATGGTGGCACACACCTTTGATCCCAGCACTCAGACAGAAGCAGGTGGACTTCGGTGAGAGCAAGGCCAGCCTGGTCTACATAGCGAGTTCCGGGCCAGCAGGGGCTACAGGGAGACCCTGTCTCAAAAAACAAATAAATAAAAAAGGAAAGAGAAGAAAAAAGGAAGGAAGGGAAGAAGGAAGGAAGGAAGAAAGGAAGGAAGGAAGGAAGGAAGGAAGGAAGGAAGGAAGGAAGGAAGGAAAGCTGGCTCAAAGAGGAGTTTCAAGCAGAGGAAAGATTGGCGGAGGGGCTTTTCTTCCCTCCTTTAGCCCTCTTCACCGTGTCCCTTACCTCATCTTCTGCAGGGCCTGGAGCAGAGTCCGCTGTCCATAGATCAGGGTGCTGACCTTGACAGGATCCTACAGGAGGGTCAGCTCTTGTCTAGGGTTCAGGATACTGATATCCCATCTCCTTAGAGCCCACCTTCTCCTGGGATACTTCATCCTTTACACAGAGGACTTATCAGATGGTCATGGCTCTCATCTCCTGGCACTTGTTCATCTGGGCTTCTGGAGTACCCTCCTTCCATGCCTAAGGTGTGCTGTTTCTCCCAACAGGGACCTTCTGGGCTTTCCCAAAATCCTTCTCCTTTTAAAAAATGGCCCTACCCCTTTGGGGAGGCAGAGGCCTGGCCCAGTTCTCTCTGAGTCTTTTCCCTAGGCCATGATCCAAACTGAGCAGTAGCACTGGTTAACATCCAGTGCATGAGTCCAAGTCCTGCAGAGGGAGCTGACCCTCTTAAGGGTGAGTGGAATCAGGCAGGAGGGGCCCAGGGCCTAGCCCCTTCCCCATCCCACTCCACCAGCCCAGCCTAGGCTGCTATAGCCTGAGGACAAAAAACCCTGGGGAGCTGGAGAGATGTCTCAGGGTTTAAGAACACTTGTTCTTGTAGGAGACCCGGGTTTGAATCCCAGCACCCACATGGCAGCTAACAACTGTCTATAACTCCAGTCCCAAGGGATCCAACAGCCTCTTCTGACCTCTGAGGGCATTGCATGACAGGGGTGCACTTACCTACATGCAGGCAATACACACACATAAAATAATAAATAAATTTTTTTTTAAATTAAAAAAAAAGATCAAAACCCTGAGTTGGCAGAGCCCAGCAAAGGCTGCATGAGTGGCTGACCCATCTGCTTACTAGCCAGTGCCCTGGCTGAGTTTAGCTCTCAGTCCCCAAGACTGGGCGTGATGCCTTGTGGGAGGAGCCAGGATGGCAACAGAACTGAAATGAGGATTCTGGATCAAACTGTATGCAAATCACATGTGAAGCCACATGCAAATTATCCCCTAGTCTATTTCTGCCATTTGTCTATAGACCAGATTCCAAATACCTGGCATCTCCTTTCCAACCCAGCCTTGTGGTTCTGGTGGTAATTGTTTGTGTGGTGATGCCCTGTTCCATCCTGTGACCAGCTCTCTTCCCTGCAAGCTTAGGGGAGCCTAGCTCTGGACTATGGCCCTATTCTGCTTTTAAGCGCACAGGAGGAACCTTGGGTGCCCCAGGGGCCACTCACCCAACTTCCCTCAGGTCTGGCCTGGCCTATGGATCCCAGTTGCTGCTGCCACTGCCTCTCAGCCTGGTCCAACTGCCTGGAGAGAGTCTGGAGGGCCTGCAGGATCTGGTTTTGTCTACCCAGTGTATCTTCCAGGTCAAAGAGCCTTTCCCCTGGGGATTGGAGCAGAGCCAAGATGGGTAGCCAGTTGGGGTGGAGCAATAAATCCTGTCTTGGAGTGGAGCATTAGAAGATGTGGATTCTGCCTCCAAGACCCTCCTCTGGAAAATGTGTCTGGGTGCTGGCAAGAACGCTCAGCAAGGAAAACTGCTTGCTGCACAAACCTGACAAGGTAAGTTTGATCACCAGAACCCACGTAAAGGTGGAAGGAGAGAATAGATTCCATAAAGATGTCTCCTGACTCCACACATGTACTGTGGCATGCATGTGTGTGCTCTAGTGCACATTTATACATGTATGCATGCACACATGCACACATACATGCACACACAAAGTAAATTAAAAAGAAAAAAAGAAAATGTGTCTGGGTGGGAGCTAGAGAAATGGCTCAGTGGCTAAGAGTACTGACTGCTCTTGCAGAAGACCTGGGTTTAATTCCCACCATCCACAGGGCAACTAACAACCATTCCTAACTCCAGCTCCAGGGGATCCAGCACCCTCTTCTGGACTTCACAGGTGCAGCATGACACAGGTGCACTTACATTCATGCAGGCAAGACACATATACATAAAATAAATATAAAGAAACATTAAAAAAAAACATGTCTGGGTGGTCATCTGGGGATAGGACAGAAAACCCAGCCCAGGTTCTGCTTAGCTCTGACCTTCCCAGATCTCCTCCTCACTGGCTAATAGACTTCTGGTACAGAGAGTCCTGTGGCACTCCAATATGCCCAGCCCCACCTGCTTGCTCCCTGGGTCACTACCTTCCTCCTGGCTTTTGGGGTTTGGCTGTGGAATGCTATCCTCCTGGCTTCTCAGAGCCAGCCTTGCCCGCAGCCCTTCCAGCTGTCTGGCCAGGTGGAGCTGCTCCATCTCCAGGAAGGGTTGGTGGGTAGCCTAGAAGAGGAAGATAAGAGGTCAAGCCCAAATGCATAGGAGGTCCGGGGGAAGGGTAGCCTTCCATCAGGGCCTCTGAGATCCCGGTCTCCTTTTCTAAGCACAAACTCACCCTGACCCAGGAGGAACCCACAGCTCAGCCATGGACATTGCAGCTTGCAACCATCTGAGCCCTGTCTCTATCACCCATCCCCTACATCCTCTCTACTAGTTGTGACCCCAAGCCTCTAGACCTGCTGCTCCTTCAAGCTCATTTCCTCTTGTCAGCATTCCCTGACTCCCTCCTTGTTGGTTTAGGAGCCCCCTGCCCCCTTGGTTCCTACTGCCCCTGGGGGCCATTTTTGTTTTTTGAGACAGGGTCTCAGTATGCAGTCCTGATTGTCCTGGAACTCACTGTATAGACCAGGCTGGCCACACACTCCTAAGTGCTGGGGTTAAAGGCATGTACCACCACACCTGGCCCCCTGGGCCTTTTGATAACCAGCATGGATCACTCTCAGGTTATGTAGCAGCCTGGGAGATCTAGGGGACAAAGGTTGGCCTCTACACTGCCCAGCCCAGAGCCTGACTTGAGCAGAACTCAGAGAGCAAGTTGGGATGGCAGGTCTGAGGATGTGCTGATGTGAGTGGAGACATCTGAGGAGCGCAGAGTTCCTGGGCTGCCTCTCCCAGTTGGTAAGGGCTGGCATCACCTCTGGACCTGGTTCATTCAAACTGAAGGTCAGGAAGGACAGAACATCATGGTCATCTGGAAGAGGGACAGATGAAGGAGAGATAAGGCGCCTTCCACTCAGCAGCCTATCCATCCAGACTCTACTATATGCCAGGGATGCAAGAGGCTTGGATGACTCTGGGCAACTCTGACCTTTGTCTCACTGCATAGAATAGATATGAAAGTCAGATACACAAATGTGTGGACTGTGAGGTTTGAACCATGTAGGACCAGAGGGGGTTGCCCAATACTGAGAAACAACTATCACTAAACATTCTGGGCTAGAGCCATGCAGCAAACCACGTGACATCCTCAGAGCCACAGGAGATAGCTGCTACCTACAGGAACAAGCATGCAGAGGCTGCTTCCTCAGCATGATTCTGACCCTATACTTAGCTTCTCTCTGAAACCTCCAATGGCTCCCCAGTGCCCAGAGTCTAAAGACTAAAGTCTTGGCAGTCAAAGACTCCCACATTCTTCCAACTGCAGGATCCTCCATGGACCCTGCACTGCAGCACATCCCTCTGTTCAGTTCCCTAAATTATCTTGGTTGTCCCCCTTTTACCTGGCCTGTGGCAGCCAGTACAGCACATTTATGAAAATTGATACTGTAATAAAAAGTTTTTTTATGTGTAAAAGGTTTGAGACCTTTTTTGCTTCGAGAAAGGATCTCATGTAGCCCAGGCTTGTCTCAAACTTGCTATATAGCAGAGGATGGCCTTGAACTTCCGGTCCTCCTGCCTCTACCTCCTGAGTGCTGGGATTACAGGCTAACATGACCACACCTGGAAACAGCTCTAGGGATCCAACCCAGGATTTTCTGCCTCTTGGGCAAGCACTCTACCAGTGGAGCTACATCCCCAGCCTCTCATTTGAGACTTCCAACAGCCCCACAAAGCCAAAGTTGATGTGACCTCCTGAGGGAGAAGCCCAGAGAGGGAGTATGACTATCCCTGGCCAAGTGAAGAAGTGGTCAACCCCACACCTGAGCTCTTTAGAAGCTGCAATAAGTTTTCATCATCATCAAACACTGCCCTCTGCTCTTACCTGTCCTGTGAGATCCTTACCGGCTAAGATGCTGGTAACTGCAGAGACTCCAAAGAAGCCTCCAGGGGCCAAAAGCAGGGGCCCCACATCAACACAGACCTCATCGGGGTCTCTGGGTGTAAGGCCTCCACTCAAGGACACCTGAGGGACATGGAAAGAGTGAGCTCCTGACTCTCACTGGCTCCAGCAGAGGGGACTGTCCCTTACTCTGACTTATTGACTCCCCAGTTCTGAGGGAAGGACTTGGGATCAAAATGGCATGCACGCTGGTCTTACATGTATGTGTTAGGATTCTGTGTGTGAATGGAAGACTACATGTGTTGACTGGATGTACCAGGGACCCCACATGGATGTGAGGACTAGTGTGTGAGTGATGCACAGTGTCATAGGCATGGGACTATTGGAGCCCTGGGAACCCATACACAGAAACTCCACATCCCCACCAGAGTCCCTGCAAAAGCAGCAAGAGTGACTCACACGTAGCCTCTGACCCCAGTAGGTGATCCGTGCTCGGAAGGGGTATGGCCGGTTCCGGAAGTCCCGGTGACAGGAACCCAGCACCTGGCTGGCTCTATCCCTGTGGACACTTGGAATGCAACAAAGCCCAGCTAACAAGAACAGTCCCAGAAGCAACTCTATCCAGGCCTGTGGAACCACTGTCTCCACTGGGTGACCTTGCCTGTGACAAGTTTCTGTGGTCTATCTTGATGATCCCTTGCTATAGTTTGCCTCATTGGCAGGAGGAAGAATAGGAAATTAAGTTCTGCCTGGCAATGTAATCAGGGTCTTCTGCAGAGGGACAGAGGTCTAGACTAGCCATGGGTTTTCTGACCTGTCTCCCAATACACTGCCTCATCCACTCTCCATCCCTTCTTTCTTCCTTCCCTCTCTTCTTAAACTCCAAGTTCCCTCTTGTCTCTGGGGAGGCCTTTCTGCACCTGCCAAGGTTGGAAATGTGCAAGACAGATACCATGGGACCTGTCCTAAAGGCTAAGGACAATACAGCCAGCCCAGCTCCCCTCAGGGAGGCTCAGCAGGCCCAGGGAGTTGGGAGCAGAGGGTTAAGCCCGAGTTTCTCTGGCCCATGGGCACATGGCACAGCACCTGCCACTACGACCATCAGCTAAGAGTTAGGCAGCACAGAGTAGTGAGAAACAGAGGCAGTGACTGTCTGACCTTGGGCAAGTTTCCTCACCCTCCCAAACCTCAGTGTTGCTGCCTTTAAAACGAAGACAGTAATTGTGACTACCTCATAACAGTTATGAGGGTTCACAAGACAATGGATATCAAGTGCCTGGGCGCTGTGCCAGGTGTACAGTAAGCCCAACTCCATAAATGTCAGCAATTATCCTAATTGTAATGGACTGAGGGATGTTTGCTGAGACACACTGACAAACCGGTCCAGCTGCTGAAAGGCAGCTAGCAGGGGCAGCCAGGAGACCACAATATCCGGGAGAAAAGGACAACAGTGCGGCTGGTGTCTAGGAAAGTGTAGACCTTTCGTGGGTCATTTCGCCTCTGGGCCTCAGTGTCCTCATCTAACAATCCACTCTTGTCAAGGGTGTCTGGAGTGAGACCCTCAGTTCCAGCCTGTGTCACTTCACCTGGGAGCCTGTTGGGCTTAATGACTCAAGAAAGATGGACTGTTACCCAGAAGAGCAAGCACATTCACCATGGATTCCTAAGGCACAGCTCAGGCTCATGGGAAGAATCCCAGGAAGCAGCAGGGGCTCAGAGTCAGAGGCCAGCAAGGGTGGCAGGTATGGGAGGGATTTTGGAGCAGCAGATGGGGGAAAGAAGCACAGGTGATTCTGCTGAGCCCTCCAACCCAGGATCAGGAGTGGGCTCAGTCCCCTCAGGTCCTTACCCAAACTGTTCCTGGGAGCTGTGCCTGTCACTGACCAGCACACGTATGGCAGGGCTATTCTGCATGGGAGGTGACAATCTGTCTGAGCCTTGGGTACAGGGAGGAGGGTGAGGGCTAGGGTTAAGACAGGCAGGAGGATGGGCAGGAGATGGCTACCTACCTGGGCATCCTGGGCTGAGGAGTCAAAGATGATCCCAATGCCATCCCATGAGACCAGCTTCTCCAGAACGGAGCTGACTAAGCCCCTGTCCCGGGTGTACCACATGGCCTGCAAGTTCCCAGGCCTTCAAGTCAGGGGTCTCTGCAGGACACTGGTACCTGGGGTCTATCACACACTTCTCAGACAGACATGAGTGGGGCCACTCACCATGCCCTGGGCTCCCCGGCGCCCTGGCCCAGTCACCTTCATCTGCATCTCCACCTCCCAGGCAGGGAAGGGGACAGGCACTCTGCTCCACACAGCACCGCTCCGATTCTTCATGGATGGAACCAGCCGCACTTCCTCTAGGCCTGGGATGGCATCTGTGGAGGCGGGCAGCTCAGGGCCCACTGGACCATCATCTCCCACCTCTATCTCATTGGCTTAAGATGGGTCTCTGGTACGAGATCTTGCCATTTAATATCAGGCTGGCTGGTGAGACACAGAAGTCCACTGGAGAAAAGGAACCAGCACCCAGCAGGTGGGTGTTGCTCAGGAAAGGTGAGGAGAGCCAGCACTGTGTTCTGACTTCACCCTCACTACAAATCTGAGTCATCTATTTTTATAAGATCTCATTTTATGTTGCTGGTTGTAGCTCAGTTGATAGAGTGCTTGCCTAGTATGCACAAAGCTCTGGGTTCAATCCATAGCACCCCACAAGACTGGATATGGTGGCACACACCTATAATCCCAGCACTCAGTAGACAGAGTAATCAGTAATTCAAGGTCATCCTTGGCTATATAGCAAGTTTGAGGCCAGCCTTGGCTACATGGAACTCTGTCTTGAGGCTGGGAAATGGCTCAGTTTCCTGTGTAAATATGAGGCTCTGAGTTCAGAGGCCTAGAACCCATGTAAAAGCCAGGCATGGCAGTATACATTTGACCTATATCCTTGGTGCTGGGGAACAGAGACAAGTGGATCCTGGGAGCTTGCTGGCCAGCCAAGTCTAGCTGAAATAGTGAGCTCCAGGTTCAGTGAGAGACCCTGTCTCAAAAAAGAAAAGGTAGAGAAGTAATTGAGGAAGAAATCTTGATGTCAACCTCTGGTCTACACACAGGTATCAGCAAGTACATATACATATACATATATACACATATACACATACACACAAATAATAATAATAATAATGAGACCCTGTCTCCAAAAAAGGAGATCCCATTTTGCAGATGAGGAAACGCTAAGGAATGAAGTGGACTGGAATTCAGCTGAGTGCAAAGTATAAGCACAGGAAACTGCACTAGAACAGACATTTTGTGCATTTTGTCGGGGGGCGGGGGGAGCGTGTCAAGACTACAGACTGGGAGGCTCCTGGGGGCGGGGACCTGGAGTGGTCCAAGGTGTGGAAGGCTTGAGGCAGATCCTGGCCTGTGGGGTGGTGGGGAAAGGGTGCAGGGTGAAAGAGCATTAGAATTACCCTGGTGTTAGTGAGCAGGGCAGGAGCTCTATGTGATGGGTAGAGGAAGAGAGAGTGAAACAGACAGACGTGGCAGGAAGTGGAGGGAGGGAGGGAGGCAGAGGCCCCATTCTACTCTCTGGTCTGCCAGCTTGGAACCTGGTCCAGGGCCCAGACCCTGCCGGGATTTTCCAGAGGCTCCTGATCCAGCCTGTTTGCTCTGAAAACAGTGGGGAAGCACCAGAAGCTGGAGTGCCTGGAAGCCACTATTGCCTGGTGGCTTTTTTTTTCTTTTTCAGGCAGAGTCTCAGGTAACCCAGGCTTGCTTTCAATTCTCTAGATAGCCAAAGATGAGATCTTGAACCCTGGTCTTCCCACCTCTACCTCCAGAGTGCTGGGATAAGAGGTGTGTATCACTATCTGGTTCTAGGTGGAACTGGGAAGCAGCCACGGCCTGGTGCATGCTAGTCAAGCACTCTGTGAACTAAGCTACACTGCCAGTCCAACATTTTTTTTTTTGTTTTTACCCTTTAAAATTTTTCAAAATCAGGGCTGGAGAGATGGCTCAGTGGTTAAGAGCACTGGCTGCATTTGCAGAGGACCTGGGTTTGATTCCCAGGACCCACATGGCAGCTAACAATCGTCTGTAACTCCAGTTCCAGGGGATCCAATGCTCTCTTATGACCTCCATGGACACTGCACAACACAGGTGTACCTATCTACATGCAAGTAATACACTCATATACATAAAATAAAAATAATAAATAAAATATTTTTAAAAACTTTTGCCGGGCGTTGTGGTGCATGCCTGTAGTCCCAGCACTTGGGAGGCAGGGCAGGCGGATCTCTGGAGTTCAAGGCCAGCCTGGTCTACATAGTGAGTTTCAGGACAGCTGGGGTTACAGGGAGACCCTGCTTCAAAAAGACAAAAAAAAAAAAATAACCTTTTGTCAGGGGCTGGAGAGATGGCTCAGCAGTTAAGAACGCTGGTTGTTCTTGCAGAAGACCTGGGTTCGAATCCCAGAACCCACATGGCAGCTAACAACTGTCCATAACTCCAGTTCCAGGGGATTCAACAGCCTCTTCTGTCCTCTGTGGGCATTGCACGACATGGGTGCACTTACCTACATGCAGGCAACACACACATACACATAAAATTAAAAAAATAATAAAATACTAAAAAAAAAAACAAAAACCTTTTTTCAGCCAGGTGTGGTGGCACATGCCTTTAGTTCCAGCACTTGGGGCAGAGGCAGAGATCGAGGTCAGCTTGGTCTACATAGTGAGTTCCAAGCCAGCTGGGGCTACAGGGAGACCCTGTTTCAAAAAGAAAAAAAAATTTTTTTTTCAAAATTATGTTGTGCGTGTGTATGCAGGAGCACACACATGGAGGTCAGAGGACAACTTTCAGTAGTTGGTTCTCTCCTTCCACTGAGGGTTCCAGGAATTGAACTCAGGTCATCAGGTTTGCACAGCAAGTACTTTAACCCACTGAACCATCTTACTAGCGCTTTTTTTCTTTTTCTTTCTTTCTTTTTCTTTTTTTTGTCTTTCTGAGACAGGGTCTCCTCGTAGCCCCAGCTGTCCTGGAACTCACTATGTAGACCCGGCTGGCCTCGAACTCCCAAAGATCCGTCTGCCTCTGCCTCCCAAGTGCTGGGATTAAAGGCGTGCGCCACCACGCCCGGCACTAGCTCTTCTTTTTAATTTAATTAAATTAATTTATTTTAAAAGTTTTTATTTATTTATTTTTAAATATTTTATTATTTTTATTTTATGTGTATGAGTGTATTGCCTGCATGTGTGTAAGTGCGCCCATGTCATGCAGTCCTGAGGAGGTCAGAAGGCGTAGGATCCCCTGGAACTAGAGTGAGGGATGGTTGTTAGCCGCCTCGTGGATGCTGGGACTCAAACCCGGGTCCTCTGCTAGAGCAGCCAGTGCTCTTGACCACTGCTGAGCCATCTCTCTAGCCCCTAATTTTATTTTTCTAAAGACAGGGTCTTGTTATGTAGTTCATACCACCACATCTAGCCCTAAGAGACTCGCAGGAGGCAAGGCTTGTCTGGCTACTGCACTTACACAATCAGCTTTATGTAGAGTGTCTGGAACCTCACCCCTGACTGGAAGCCTGACTCAGTCCTGGGTAACTGGGCTGGGCAAAGGGGAACACTGGGTGGGGCTCTGATAGAAGCAGAGATGAATGGGTAGACAGTAAGCATATCATCTGATGATCTTGGAGGATGAATCTCTGCCGTCCCACATGCTCTGTGACATGTCAGATGTGGCAAAGGTCCCAACAGTGAGTGCTGTGCCCTGAGGCAACACCTGACTGTGAGACAACCCACTCCTATGTCCCCCCTCTCCCCCTGTGGAGGACTGGAATGAAGTCTTGCTGAAAGGGTCTATCGTCTAAGATCGCCTAGGTCAGGAACCACGTCATTTCTTATCACACATAGAAATACATAGTGTATCTACTTTTTCCCATTGCTTGAACTAATTCATGGCTGGGCAAACCTCACAACATAGGAGGCTCTGAACTAATTCATGGCTGAGCAAACCTCACAACATATTTAGAAAATAAGCCATGTTCCTGGAGTCACTTTATGCCCCACTAACTTTGTCAGTCTCTTATTTCTAATTTAAGCTACTTCGTATTGTACAATTCCCAGTAAGTCATCACAGACCCTTTTGTGAACAAGATCCTATAAACCATAGGTCTGGCTTTGGAAGACCCTGAGCACAGATCAGTGAGCTAATACCTTTCACATCTGCTTCCTCCTCCAATACACAGACAGGCAGGTCTTGGTGCTGCTCTGGCAAAATAGCTGGACATGACAGTGCCCCCCTTCCTGAAGATCCCAAGTCCCACAGGCTGGAGCCAGCAGAAGCAGCTCATGCCTGTCCCAGGTGCCTTGTTTCTGTGCATCTGAGGCACACGGGGCACATATATGAGGATGCATGCATGCATGTGTGTGTGTACCTGTGTTTGCAGGTCCAGGAGGGTGAAATGCAAATAGAAGCATGGAAGGAGCTAAGTCCTGAGGCAGCAAACAAGAGGCAGAGGAGGAACAGGCTGCTGGGTAGGGTGGAATTGTGACTGGTGGAGCAGGAGATAGGCCTGGGAAGGGTCTATGTAGGGAAGGATGAGGCTGGGGCAGCACTGCTAGGCCCAAGACCCTCCCAGCACTCTGAAAGACCCTGGGCCTGGCCAGCCCCACCTCTGCCCCTCACCTCCATGATGGCTCCAGAAGGGTATTCCAGTCCCGGGCAGTGCCAGCTTTGGTCCCTTGAAGCTGAGCTTATACTCAAATCTGCGTCGAGGATGGTGGCCACTTTCACTACTGCACAGAGCCAAGAGCACCAGAAAAAGACCACAGAAGGACAGGGATGGACCTTGGGCCCCCAGCATTGCAAAGCAGCTGGTGTCTGAACACCAGGATGGAATGCAACTTATGAGGTCAGGGATGGGCTCTGGGGTTTGGGCAGGCGGGAGATACTGGGAACCTTCCAGGATCTCCTTTTTGGCTCTATGCTATTCCTCCTCCACCCCCAACATCCTGTTCCTTTTTCAGGTCTGACCTCAGGCCCCACCCTCCCTCACCTCTACCCTGAAGCAGTGGCTGGCCCCTGGGCTTCTTGCCAACTTGAGCTCTGCCCCTGTCCTTGGCTCAGACCATTTTCCTGCTAGACTTCAGCTCCAGCAGCTGGTAGTGGGGTGGGGTGCTCAGGGATGCACAGTGCCAGGCCCTGCCCTTTCACAGCCCTGGTCTCTCCTCCCTGTTGGTGGGGGTGGTCCTCTGCATCCTGTCATTTATTTATTTATTTATTTATTCATTCATTCATTCATTTATTTATTTGTATTTATACTTTATGTGTATGAGTGTGCATATATGTAAGTGCACCACATGCATGTGGTGCTCATGGAGGCTAGAAGAGGGCGTCAGATCCCGGGAACTGGAAGTACAGATGGTTGTAAGCTGCCATGTGGGTGCTGGGAGCTGAACCCAGGCTCTCTACAAGAGCAGCCAGTACTCTTAACCACTGAGCCATCTCTCCAGACTTGCATCCTGTCAGCACATGCATATCCAGCTCTCTAGCCACCCACCCCACTTCTCCCCATAGCCTGGCCTCTCTCACTCTTCTCTCCATCTGTGACCCTCTGTTGTGCTATATGCTCAATAACACATTCTGCCAGCACTCTGGTATCTTCAACAAATAAAGTATATGAACAAAGCAAGGGAATCTTAAAAAACAAAGAATCCGATGAGTGTAGTGGCACACACCTTTAATCCCAGCACTTGGGAGGCAGAGGCAGGTGGATCTCTGTGAGTTCAAGGCCAGCCTGGTCTACATAGCTAGTTCCAGGACAGCTGGGGCTACAGGGAGACCCTGTCTCAAAAAAGACCAAAAAAAAAAAAAAAAAAAAACCGAAACAAAAAACCCCAAAACAAAACAAAGAATACAAGTGTGATAGCATATACTTCTCTTTTTTAAATCTATTTTTATTTTATGTGTATGAGCATTTTGCCTGCATGTATGTAAGTGCACCCATGTGGTACAAAGCCCTCAGAGGCCAGAAGAAGATGGCAGATTCCCCTGGAGCTGGAGTTACTACCTTGTGGGTGCTGGGAATCAAACCTGGGTCCTCTGAACTATCAGTCAGTGTTCTTAACTGATGAGTCATCTCTCCAGCCCATAACATATTCTTTTAAGGAGGATTGCTGTAAGTTTAAAACCAGCCTCAGCTAGATAGTGAGTCCTGGCCAGGCAGGACATCATAGAAAGCCCATGTCTTCAAAACAAAAACGAACAGAGAAAGAACAAATAAATGCAAGCTACAGCTGGATATGGTGGCTTATGCCTATAATCCTAGCATGTAAGAGGTAGGAAAAGTATTTTAAGTTCAAGGCCAGCCTGGGCTACCTAGTAAGATCCTGTCTCTAAAGAGGGAAGGGGCTGGGTGGAGAGATGACTTGGTGGTTAAGTGCACTGGCTGTTCTTGCAGAGGACCCAGATTCTGTTCCCAGCACCCACATAGTGGCTAACAACCATCTGTAACTCCAGTTCCAGGGGACCTGACACCCTCTTCTGATCTCTGCAGGCATTGTAGGACATAGGTGCACTTACATACATGCAAGCAATACACTCATACACATAAAATAATATAATAAATAAAATTCTAAAAAAGAGGAAGGGGGGCTGGAGAGATGGTTCAGCAGTTAAGAACAATGGCTATTCTTGCAGAGGACTCAGGTTTGAATCCCAGCACCCACATGGCAGCTAACAACTGTCTGTAACTCCAGTTCTAGGGGATTCGTCAGCCTTTTTTGTCCTCTGCAGGCATTGCATGACACAGGTGCACAGGTGCAGGCAATACATGCATACACATAAAAATAATAAAATATTTTTTTAAAAAGAGGAAGGGAAGAAGAGAGAATGAGAAGAAATATAAAATACAGATTTTGTTTGGAGCTTAATTTTAACCCACCTGGAAAAAATTCAGACAACTGAGGAAATTGGAACGGTGGGTATTTGCCTATATTAAAGAATTATTGGGTTGGGTGTGGTGGCACATGCCTGTAGTCCCAGCACTTGGAAGGCAGAGGCAGGCTGATCTCTGAGTTCAAGGCCAGCGTGGTCTACATAGCAAGTTCCAGGCCAGCTGGAGCTATAGGGAGACCCTGTCTCAAAAGGCATTTTTTGAGGGGCTGGAGAGATGCTTCAGCAGTTCAGAGAAGACCCAGGTTTGAATCTCAGCACCCATATGGTGGCTCACAACTGCCTATAACTCTGGTTCCAGGGGTTCTGACACCCTCTTCTGTCCTCTGTGGGCACTGCATGACATGGGTGCACTTACTACATGCAGACATAACACTCATCATATAAAATAAAAATAAATAAGTCAAAAAATTAATAATAGTATATATTAAAAAGTTTTTTTTGAGACAGGGTCTTACTGTATAGTGCTGTCTGGTCTAGAACTCACTATGTAGACCAGGTTGGTCTCAAACTCACAGATTTGCCTGCCATTGCCTCAGGAGTTCTGAGTGGGATTAAAGACATGTGCCACCACCCTTGGCTTACCATAAATTTTTAGGCATAATATGGTATTGGGGTTATGGCTGTTAAATCTTTTGGAGAAACATACTAAAGATTTATGAATTCATGTAATGTCTGGGATCTGTTCCCAAGTATTGCAAAGTCTATGGCGAGCAGGTGATATAGAAACACAGGACTGACTTTGAGCTGGTAAACCGTTGAAAATTTTGGAAGTTCATTATATTCTATTTTTTTATTATATTTATTATTTTTATTTTCTGAGTGTATTGCCTGCATGTATGTGAGTGCACCTGTCTTGTGCAATGCCTCGGAGGTCAGAAGAGGGCTTCGGATTCCCCTGGAACTGGCGTTAAGGATGCCACCGTTGTAGCCACCATGTGGGTGCTGGGAATCGAACACAGGTCCTCTGCAAGAGCAGTCAGTGCTCTAAACCACTGAGCCATCTCTCCAGACCCATAGTCTTCTATTTTATTATTATCTTGAGACAGGACCCCATCTAGCTCAAGTTGACCTAGAACTTGCTATGTAGCCAAGGATGACCTTGAACTTCTTATCTACCTGCTTACTACTTTTTTCTTTTGTTCTTTTTGAGACAGGGTCTCCCTGTAGCCCCAGCTGACCTGGAACTTGCTATGTAGACCAGACTGGCCTCAAACTCACAGAGATCTGCCTGCCTCTGCCTCCCAAGTGCTGGGATTAAAGGCGTGCGCCACCACGCCCGGCACCTTTTATGATTTTAAAGACAAGGTCTCATTATATAGACTGAGTACATCATTCTCACTCAGACTCATAGAGATCCATCTGTTTCTGTATCCTAAGCTTTGTGCATGCTAGGCAAGCACTCTGCCAACTGAGCTACATCCTTAGCCCTGTCCTCTACTTTTTATTTATTTTTGTGGTGCTGGACATCCAACCCAGGGAACTCTACCACTGAGCTATACCACAGCCTAATTTTCTGTTTGACTCTTTACATAAAAATATTTTTGGAAAGGTAAGAAACCATATATTCCAAATTTTTCATCCAAATAAAGGTTAGTTTTCCACAGCCATCAACTGATAGAGCATTCTGGCTAGCTGAGATATGACTGGGCTCTGTAACATTGATTAAACCCAGGTTGTAAATGCACACATGCTAAAGGAAGTAAGTCACTGCTCCAAGCTCAGCCCTTAGCCACCTCCACCTTTACAGTCAAGCTGGTGGAAAGATGGGTCCCCCTTCACCTGATTCCTGGTTCCCAACTCTCTAGCAAGGTATTGTATAACAATTTCTTCTCATTTAAAACCTTTCATCCTAGTGGGAAGTCATTAAGACTCAATAAGTTCTAAAGGCGGGAAGTTCTATAGAGAGGCTCATTAAGGCTTAGGAAATAGGGGCTGGAGAGATGGCTCAGCTGTTAAGAGCACTTACTGCTCTTCCAGAGGATGTGGGTCCTGTTCCCAGCACCCTCAGAGAGGCTAACACCCATCTGTAACTCCAGTCTCAGGGGATCTGACGCTCTCTTCCGGTCTCAGCAGGCATTGCATGCATGTGGTGTACTTCCATGGTACATGCAGGCAAACATTCAAACACATAACATAAAATTTTAAAAATTTAAAAAGAAGACTCAGGAAACAACTCTGAAGTCTCAGGAAGTCTCTGAAACTGACCAAATATACAAAGCAACCAAGCTGCCTAGAAGATACTCTCTGACCCGGTGCAAGTTGTGTCCCTCCAGGGTTGCAGCTTTCATGAGCTGTCCCCCATGCTGGGGTGGGCTTTCAGTGATGCGGCAGCCTTAGAGTCATTTCTGCTCCTGTAAGGAACCCTTCACCCATACTTCTATAATAACCCCAGTAAACTCCTTAGTTCACCAAGTTGGACTCTGGTGGTATCCTTACTTTGGTCTGTCCTCAGTTCCCTATCTGGGGTGAGCAGACATTTGCTCATATCAGCACAAACCTGAACAACGACCCCTGTCCTTTAGGGAACTCTTCACACATAGCGATTCCCAAATACCTGCTTCCAGCCCTGCCTTTCCTAGCAATGTCTCTCTCTGTAAGGGCAACTGCTTGGGTATCCCTAAGTACCTGACATCTTGTTCAAACTGAACTCTTCTCCAGTACCAACCTCCTTCCTTACTTCCTTCAGGTTGCAGGGTTCCCCCTCCCCCATGTATCAGAGGATGGCCTTGCCCCTAGGACCTGCCTTAGCCTCTGCCATCACTAGCTTTTTTTTTTTTTATCCACTTGTTTTTTGAGATAGGCTTTCACTATGTAGCCCCGACTGTCCTGGAACTTGCTATATAGACCAGGCTGGCCTTGAACTCAAAGAGATCCACCTGCCTTTTTAAGGGTACGCTGGCTTGAGTGCATCTTCCTTTTGCAGCTCACCACCTCTGCCCCTCCAGTGACTTTCCTCAGACAATGACACACTTTCTGTCCCTGCCCCACTGCCAAGTGCCTGAAAAGCAGAAAAAACCTCCTGTACCTCTGCCTTGTTGGCTGGCTACTGGCAGAGGATGACACCCCCAACGGACTTCTGGGCACCAAGCCGCATCCTGAGAAGGTTGCTCCATCTGTCTGCAATGTTGAGGGTACCCTCTAGGTTAGGAATTATGTCTTACTCACTTATAGTGAACCGGCAGACACACAGTTGACTGGGAGGACTGGAGAAATGCAGCATGAACAAAAAGTAAAACCCAGGGCTGGGGTGTAGCTCAGTTGGTAGAGTGCTTGCCTAGCATGCATGAAGCCTTGGGTTTGATCCCCCACGCCCCAGCACCACATAAACTGAACATGGGGCACATGCCTGGAATTCCAGCTATTGGCAAATGGAGGCAGGAGGAGCAAGAGCCTCAGGTATGTATTGGTTTGGGGCTACATGAGACCCTGTCTTTAAAAGGTTGACACTGGAGAGATGGCTCACCGGTTAAGAGTACTGGCTGCTCTTGTAGAGGACCTGGGTTCAGTTCCCAGCACCTACATGGCAGCTAACAACTGTCCATAACTCTAGATCCAGGGGATCTGATCTGATGCCCTCTTCTGACCTCCAAGAACTCACCTTGTAGACCAGGCTGGCCTCGAACTCACAGAGATCTGCCTGCCTTTGCCTCCCAAGTGCTGGGATTAAAGGCATGCAGTATCACGCCCAGCCAAAAAAATAAAACATTTTTTTTTTTTTTTTAAAAAGGAGGCTGGAGAGATGACTCAGTGGTTAAGAGCACTGGCAGTTCTTGTAGAAGACCTGGGATCAAATCCCAGCACCCACATGGCAGCTAACAACCGTCTGTAACTCCAGTTCCAGGGGAACTGACACCCTCTTCTGTCCTCTTATGGACACTTCATGACACAGGTACACTTGTACATATGCAGGCATAACATTCATACACATAAAAATAAATTTAAAAAAATTTTTTAAAAAGAATAATAATAATAAAAAGATCAGGCATGGTGGCACATGCCGTTAATCCCAGCACTCAGGAGGCAAGGGCAGGTGGTTCTCTGCAAGATCTGAGATCACCCTGTTCTACATGATTAGTTCCAGGACAGCTGGGGCTACAGGGAGACCCATCTCAAAAAAAACAAAACACTAGATAAGAGACAGGGAGAGAAATGAGGGAATGAGGACAGAGGCTGGGGGCAGAGTAAGAAAGAGGTGAAGGACCCTCAGGTGGAAGAGACTTGAGTGCTCTGTGACCTAGATCTTCCTTGGCTCACAGTCCCCAGCTAGGGCTGATCCTATTGCAGGTGTCAGAGGCCTTATTGACTAAGATTAGTTGCCAAAGGCTGATGGTTAAAATTCCCACCAACCCTGCCTTCAGTGAAGCCAGGCTGGTAGTTCGAAATTGGCCAGATAGTGTTTATACCTAATACTAGCAAATGCTACAAATCAGCTCCCACCCCATTCCCTGCACTCCATGGCATCAAAGTTGGCCTTGAACTTCTGGTCCTCCGGCCTCTCCCTCCCAAGTGCTGGCATTACAGATATATATATGTCCAGCATAATTTGGTTGTTAAACGTTCACTGGGGGACCAGGCCAGGGTGAGTCTCCCACCTCTGCTTTTTCAGGCCCTTCACCCTGTACTCTGGATTTCCACCCTTTGCTCTATGGAAGGCTCCACCATCAATTACTACTGTCCCCTTCCTTGGGTAGCTTCTGCTCCCTCCCTCAGGACTCGGACATGACTCAAAGGTCAATGTCCTTCCTCCTCATAGTCAAATTTGCTGCACTTTGCCCTCTTGAAAACAAAACGTCCTTTCTCCCCTCATTCCTTCCCATTACAGCTACATTTCTCAAAGTTACCACCTTGTCAGCTGGCCTGCAGGCTCCTCCAACCATTGCAATCTGGAACTGTCCTGACCAAGCACAGGTGTTGCTAAGGTCAGTGACCTCCTAGGCTTTGGAACCAGCAAGTGACTCAGCCTCCCTCTCTGTACCTTCTGGGACTCAGGACTGGTGACTTCCCTGGTGGAGGCCTCTTCCTAGGTCTCAGTGGCACTGGATGTCCTTCCTTGTATTCTTAGGCTGCTCCTTTTGGGAGCCACTTTTAAATTTTTATTTTTTTGAGACGGGGTCTGGCTGGCCTTGAACTCACAGAGATCCATTTGCCTCTGCCTCTCAAGTGCTGGAATTAAAGGCACGCAACACCCGCCTTCCCACCTGGCCTCTTTGAACCTCTTCTTGACCTTACAATTCTAAGAGTTCCCCAAGGATCATCCTGTGCCCATGGACCCCATCCTTACCCATGACTTCAGGCTCAATCCATTCACTGACATCTCTCAAATTTCCTTCTCCAGCTTGGGTTCTAACAACTGCCTACCCACTGGCAGTTTCAAAGGCACGCTTACAACTTAACAGAACTGGTAACAGTCCCTTCTGGTCTCCTCACTCAGCAGATGTCCAGTCATCACTTTCCCCACACCCATCTACCAGGAAAGTCAGAGCTATATAGCTCCTCCCTCTCCTTCATCCTAATGCTGAGCACACTACCAAGTCCTATCAGTCATACCTCTTAGATCTCTCTGAAGCCTATCTACCTACCTCCTACCATCCTCTCTCCTTAACTCTACCTGTCCCCCACCTCCCAGATTTCCCTGCCAGAATCTAGGGTGATTGCTTCAAAACTGCATTATCTGACATATCACTCTGGTGTCCCAAACCTGTCATTGGCTTCCCACAGTTCTTGGCTTGACAAAAGGCACTCGCTGGTCATCTTTCCCCCTCCAGCCCCAACTGTCTGTAAAGCATCTTCTTCACCTATCTTCTTAGAGATCCCAGACAAGTCGCCCCCCCGCATCCTTGCATTCACCCTGACCTCAGCTTAAATGTTTCTTCCAGGAAGCTCTCCTTGATCTAGAGACAATACTTCCGTATTAGGCATTTCCTTCATAACAGAGATCAGCTGGTCACTGGCTGTGATTGTCTTTTCAACCATGAACTCCACAGGGTCCTCCTGCTCCCTGTCAAGCCTGTCTAGCATAGTCTTCAAATAGCAGGTATTCAAATATTTGCTACTGAATAACTGAATGTTCTGCTTTTGGAAAAACTAGCCTGCCAACGTGTGCAGAGACGGCTGGGGAGGGGAAAGCCATTGCATTGGGTGGAGGCTGGTACGCAGTAGGCTAGGGGAGGAGGCTAGAGCCACAATGGGACAAGGTGATCCTCCTGATCTATCCCCAGGATCAATCAAGGTTCCCCGCTTCCCTGCCAGGGTTCTGTTGCCCCTGGACAATCTAAGAAAGCCCATGGCTGGTCTCATTTCCCAGTTGTGTATCCCAGATGGGGTGCAGAGGGAAGGTGCCTCATTTCCTGCAAAGTCCACTAAAACACAGGGCTTGGCACATAGTGAGGGTGGGGAAGAACAAAGCTGTCACATGTTAAATGAAATGGGAAAGAATGACCTGAGGCTCAGAGCCTTCCCCTCCCCATCACCCTCTAGGTCAGGTTCTCCTAAGGCATGTTTATCTGGGCTCCTGCCCAGGGACCCCATCCCATCTGGCCAGGCCTGGGCTCTAGTCGTCTTTGTGTCTGGACAACAACACAGGAAAGGCAGCCAGAATCCCCAGGTAGTAGCCATGGACTGGCCCCAGAGCCCAAGGTAGCCCAGGTGCCAGGCTCAGGTCAGTGGCTGGCAGGGAGGGACAGGTAGTGAGTACTTCCCCACGGATAGACACAGGACACTGGCTCGTGCAGCTGACACAAAGAGGCGGCTACATCTCTTGGCCATGCTTCCCCCGACCCCAGCCCCACTCACAAGAGACAGGGGGATGGACATGATGGCATGAAAGGACAACTGGGCAGACAGGCAGGCTCGGCGGAGGAAGCGCCGAGGCTGGGTGGTGGTGTCCTCATGGAGTGGTTTATTACGATTCCATCTCACAAGGCGGTGGGTGAGCGGCTGTGGCACATGAAATCCAAGCCCCTGACAGACGCCTGCCTCAGGCGCATGCAAACGGTGCGACATGGTCAAGCGCAAACACAGGTGACCGAGGCGACACTGGACATGGAACACGGGATGGGGAACAGGCTGGGGTGACGGGTCCCTACAGAAAGGCCAGTTCCTCCCCCACCCCCAAGGGTAGGACAGGAAAAATAAGATTCGTACTTCTTGTAAAATGCCCATTTGGTGGGTACTTTCTTTCTCCTTATCTTTGAAAAATAATAAAAAATAAACACACAGAAAAAAAAATCTCAAAAAAGGATAGGAATAAAACTCTAAGAAGGCGAGCGATGGGAGGCCAGAGGAAGGCTGACTGTGATGGGGGCACTGCTTCCCCCTCCTTGGCCTCTTTCCTTCTTAAGCCCCTTCTATGGGCACCCCAAGCCCTATAGGTGGGTCCATGAGAGAAGGTGCCAGGCCTATGTGGGGTCCCTGGGGGGCCAGAAGGGACAGGCAGGTCAGAGGAAAGAGGCCCACCAGCCCACTGCAGCTCAGTTCAAGTTCAAGCCCAGCGAGCAGCAGGGCATAGATCCAGGATCTTCTTGGCCCTGTCCCTGCAGGCCCATGGCCTGGGCATAAGTGGAGGTCACAGGTGCAGCTCATGGGTTTTGATGTGCTCCAGCTGCTCTCGAAGCTGCAGGAAGGTGGGTCGCGTGGCCGCATCCAGATGCCAGCAGTTCTTCATAACCTCGTAGACTGCAGGTGGGCAGCCATCTGGGGCATCCATCTTATAGCCCTTTTCTACCCGAGGGACAACGTCCTTCAGGGGCTGTGGGCAAGTGGGTGGTAATTAGTTCAGGGCCTTACAACACAGGAGAACCCTACTTAGCATCTCTCTAGGGATCTCCTTCAGCCCTGCCTCAGGCTCAGGTCAGGAAGTAGCTAGAAGCTCCCCAGGACAGATCTGAGGCTACCAGGCCCCAGACTCGGGGAGCAGTCTCATGGGCTGCTCTGTTAACACCCCTGCCCTCAGCCCTAGCCCCATACTCACAATTCTTGGGTAAGGCACTCGCCCAAAGGAATAGATTTCCCAGAGAAGGATTCCAAAACTCCACACGTCAGACTTGGTGGAGAATTTCTGTCATGTGGATGGAAGAATGGGTATCAGATCCTAGCAAGTTAGGAAGAGTGGGTGGCCCAAGGCCTTTGCTTAGGGGAAAGTCTGTTTTACCTTCTCTCTCAGGGCCTCAGGGGCTGTCCACTTGACTGGCAGTTTGCCTGTGTCCTGGGTGCTGGAGGCCTCCTTGGTGAGGCCAAAGTCACTGACCTTGGCCACATTGTCCTCAGACACCAACACATTTCGGGCAGCCAAGTCCCGGTGCACAAAATTGTTGCCCTCTAGGTATTCCATGGCTTCACAGACGTCTCTGGGGGCAGGCCAGCCACATGTTCCTTAGATTGGAGTCCCATAGCAGGGCAGGGGTCTCCTTTTAAGCCCTTACCCCCACCCTAGGCTATTCCACTCACAGTGAGAACTTGAGGAGACAGTCTCCACCTAGCACCGACCGACCCCGTGATCGCAGATAGTCCACCAGACTACCCTGGAGGCAGGACAGAAAAGGACAGGAGGGGTGTCAGGGGAGGGCCAGCACACCTGGGATACTATGCTATTATTCATGATGTCAACCCGCACAATCTCAGAGGGAGGTTGTGTTATTATCCCTACTTCATGAATGATGAAACTGAGGCTTGGAGAGGTGTATGATTTGCCTGAAGTCAGTCAATAAATAATGGGTCAGGACAGGCAACTTCAAAGCTTATTTGGGGCAGAGTAGAGACTGAGGGAGAGGGACATGGTAGGGGTGAAGGGTGCCTACCTTTGCCATATACTCTGTGACGATGTACAGTCCACCCTTCTCTTCCACAATCACGCCCAGCAGCTGGACCAGGTTGCTGTGCCGAAGTTGCCTGTGGCAGGACAGGGTGGTTAGAGTTCACTCAGTCTCTCCTGCTCCACTCAGGCAGATTCCCCGTATGCATGTCTCAACTCACGTCATGACGGAGGCTTCTGCCAGGAAGGCCTGGGCAGTGGCATCGTTCTTAATGCACTTGACTGCAACTTTGTTCCCCCGGTAATCACCCAGCATCACATCTGGGGGAAGAATGGAAGGCTGTTCCCTGGACGCCCTGCAGCTTCTCACCAGCTCCCCCATCCCCCAGGGGTTCCTCAACTCACCTCCAAACTCCCCCTTCCCAATAGTCTGCAGTAACTTTAGTTCCTTCATGTTCAGTGCCCAGCCACCTGCAGGGAGGGTCAATGAGGTGAATGGCTAGTTGGGGTCACACCTGAGATAACAGGTGCAGGCTAGACTGTCTTGGGTGTGGGGTGTTTTGGATAAGGTGGGCCAGGAGGCCTGGGTGGAGGGAGGTAAGTGAGTGGGAAGTCAGGAAGCAGAGTGTACTCACTGCGGTAGAATTCATCCTGGGCAGCCACCGTGCCCTCCATGACCTTTGGTTTGATGAGGCGAGTGCAGAGTCCATCCGCATCTGTGGTGTAGTGCTGCAGGGAGAGGGCAGGGCCCTCAGAGCCAGAACCACTGGGTTCCACCTTTCATGGGCTCAAGCAAGTCACTCAGGTCTGACCACCAGAGGGCAGCAGAGGCTAATCCACACAGTCTTGAGTTGCTTTGTGTGGGGAGGACTCCTCACTGCCCATGTCACCTCACCCATGTTCAGCTGCTAGACACCAGATTATTAATACCACTCTGGGCCTCACCAGCACCTTAAGGTAGACAGCAAAGCCTTGCCTGGTCCTGACACCAGCCTCTAGCAAGGTGTACTCAGGACCCATACATTCCCTTGTCAGAGGCCAAGGAAAGCCAGCAGGGAGGAGATGAGAGGGAGCTGGGAGGCAACCTACAGCTACTGGAAGTCAGGTATGGTGTGGCCTGAGCTGGTAGAGCTGGCCTTGGAAGCTACAGAGATCTGTGGTACAGAAGCCCTTTGGCTCCTGACCACTAGGGTCCATAGCTTCTGTTTATATATGCACATCTGGATATGTGTCAGAGGCCAAGGAAAGCCAGCAGGGAGGAGATGAGAGGGAGCTGGGAGGCAACCTACAGCTACTGGAAGTCAGGTATGGTGTGGCCTGAGCTGGTAGAGCTGGCCTTGGAAGCTACAGAGATCTGTGGTACAGAAGCCCTTTGGCTCCTGACCACTAGGGTCCATAGCTTCTGTTTATATATGCACATCTGGATATGACATTCTTGTTTTTAATGCTAGGAGAGACTATTACAAAGAGCCTTATTGAGATTTTTAAGTCAAAGAGAGAATGTTCTAACCAGGCATGGTGGCACACACCTTTAATGCCGGCACCGGGGAGGTAGAGGCAGATGAATCTCTGTGAGTTCTAGGCCAGCCTGAGTCTATGAGTTCTAGGCCAGCCTGGTCTACAAAGTGAGCAAAGTGAGTTCCAGGTCAGCTGGGGCTACAGGAAGAACCTGTCTCAAGAAAGATTAAAAAAACAAGAGAGAGAGAAAGGGGAGAGAGAGAGAGAGAGAGAGAGAGAGAGAGAGAGAGAGAGAGTGTTCTGGATCAGACAGGCTCAGAGTCTAGTCCTGGCACTTCTGCTGTATATATAGCTGAAGAAACCTTAACTGTTCTGAACCTTTGTGATCTGATCTACAGATTCTGACACCACCCTCCTTATGGGGGCATTATGGGGACAGTGCTCGACCCTGGCACACAGCAGGTGCTCCTTTGAGTTGTGAGAACTGAGGGCTCACAGAAGTTGTCCAGCTCATCCTCTCTGGTGAGTTGGGGCTGGAGTTACAATCTAGGGTTTGTGCTGAATGTCCTCAAGTGGATTGAGTAAGTGTGTGAGTGTGGGGAAAAGGAGGAGTTCCCCAAGGTGTGCTTCCTACTCACCTCCACCAGCTGCATGAGGTTCTCAAAGTATACCTCTTCATCAATGCTCAGCTTGCTAGCATGGTACATGATGCGGTAGTGCTCCACCTTGCCTTCACAGCTCACACACAGTGTGTAGTCCCCAGGGTAGTTGGTGCTCTCCCGCACCAGGAACAGGCCTGTCTCTGGTGGGTACAGAAGCCGCTCGGCCTGCTCCCGTGTGATCTTGCCATGGAACCAGCTGGGGGGTGGGGGTGGGGTCAGCAGGGCCACAGGTCACAGTGGCCCAATACTGACCCTGTGCCTCCTGCCAGCCTTCCTCATGCTTTGCTTTCTGAAAGTGCTCCCTCTATTCAACACCTTCCCACAACTCCCAATTAGTCAGGAAGCTGAAGCTGTCATGTTCTCCCTGCCCCGTCTTTCTTCTGCCCTGTCCCTGAGATCCAACCTCTGGTCCCACTCCCAGAAAGCCCTTGCCTATATTCCAGCCCCTTACTCTGGCCCCTGATTTCCTCTCATGCTTTTTCTTTTTTTTGGAGAAAGGGTCTCCTTATAGCCCCAGCTGGCCTGGAACTTGCTATGTAGACCAGGTTGGACTCCATCTGCCTGCCTTAGCCTCCCCAGTGCTGGGATTAAAGGTGTGTACCACCACTCCTGGTAACTCCCCTGTTGCTTTTCTGGGAAACCAGAGCCATTTCCTCTTTTCTTCCAGAAACAGGAGACCCCAGCCCTCCTGGTACTCACGGCATGAGGCTGAGTTTGGTGCCCGCCTTCACACCCTCACGTTTCTGGACATAGTTGGCCGGGATGATGCCCTCACGGCCCACCTTGTTCTTGGCTTTGTACCAGTTGGGGTCCTAGAGAGAGGATAGCCTGTCTCAGGCCCGTTTCCCCCTGCAAGGGAACCAAACCCAGGAAGGAACCCCCAGAGGTGGGAAAACGACAGGCATCTAGCGTCCCCAAGTACCTTGGTGACGGCCACAATGGTGAGCACGTCTCCTTTGCAGAAGGGAAGGTCCTGCTCAGCAGTGCCATGGAAGTTGTACTTGGCAATACATTCTGTACCGGATGGCCAGGCGGCCTGTGGGGTAGGGGACAGGTGTGTGGGTGCAGCCCAGGGTCCTTTTCCACCCACCTGCCTGCCTACATGCCCTTGAAAAGCAGCCTCTTTAGCTGGCTTCCAAGAGCCTGGGTGAGGCACCCCTCAGTCCCTTCCAGCTAAAATTCCTCTGAAGCCCTGGGCTTTGTCCTGGGACCCTGGGCCTCAGGGAGCACATTGGAATTAATGGTACTTCACTCAAAGCCTGAACTGGGACAGAATGAAGGGTAGTAAGCGGCTCCAAGCTCCCACTGTTTTCACCCTGGGGATGGTGGACATGTAGGACTGCCTTATCCCCCCCTCTACTCTTTATGGTACCTGTATTGCCGACATCTTCTTAAATATGCCGTCCCCGTGCTACAGGAAGGCCGATCTGTCACTTGGTACCATTAGAGCTGTAGAGAGAAGGGTCAAGCTGAGGAGGGGTGGGAAGAGATGGCCCTTACTCACTGAGTGGGATCATCAGTTCCTTTCTCAGAGAGTGTGAGCAGAATCCAAGGCTTCCAAGAGCTGGGACATGAGGCCAGGACTGTTCTCTCCAGTCTCAGGCAAGAGCACAGAGACCAATGAGTCCCAGGGATGAGGTAACCATCAACACTATATCGCTGATGGGCCTCACAGATCCCACAGAATGACCAACGGGAGCGATGAAGGGTTGGAGGGCCGGCAGTACTGTAGCTATCTGTATACCAGTCCAAATCTGGTACATCTCACCAGCCTGGTAGGAAGCTCAGGGAAGCACTAAAACTGGGCAGATATTGTGTGGCCCAGGAAAGTCACTTGAGGCTTTACAGGTTTCTCTACAAAAGCATGTTCCAGAGGCAGCTGTATAGCCAAATGTCTGTACCCACTTCTCAGTACACATCCAAGAGAAGATAGCCCACGTTGACCAGGAGATAGGCAGGTGCCCTCCAGCAGTATGTTCTATAGTAAACCTCAGACTGGGAACTGCCCAGGTGTTGAAAATGAAGCGCACAAACCAGGGAGAAAGCTGTATGACCCACTGCAACCAACTACTGGCCTTGAATTCTTAACAAGTCAACCAAAAAGCCAGGCAAAGAAAAGCACATACTGTGGCTCCATTTGCATCAAGTTCAAAATCCGGCCAAACCAATTCCCACTTGCTGAGATAATGCCCTTGGGAGGGGGGAACTGGATAGGGTATGAGTGGACTTCAGGATGTCTGTTATGGGGACTGTTAAAGGCTCCTTGCAGGGGAGGGTACGTACTCCGCGGCAACTCACAAACTATACCCTTCTGACTGGTGCACTTGCAGGTATGTGTACCCTTCAGTAAAGGCGACTCCCGGAACGCTCCCCCAGAGCAGCAAGCCTGTCTGCACAAGCACATGTACACCACCACTACCGAACAAACCCAGGCTCACAAAACCTCAGAAGGATGTGGAGGGGCTGGTGCTACTGTTCCCTTTTTGGTGAGGAAATTGAGGCTGAGACAGGGCTAGTGATCACACTGCTGGAAGAGCCTCTTTTATTTATTTTAGTTTAGCTTTTGTCTTTTTGAGACAAAAAGCTAGCCTGGATTCCCTATAGAGACCAGGCTGGCCCTGAACTCACAGAAATCCACCTGCCTCTGCCTCCCAGTGCTGGGATTAAAGGTGTGAACCTGGCTCTAAGAGAGACTCTTTTTTTTTTTTTTTTTTTTGAGACAGGGTCTCCGTGCAGCCCCAGCTGTCCTGGAACTCACTATGTAGACCAGGCTGGCCTCGAACTCACAAAGATCCACCTGGTTCTGCCTCCCAGTGCTGGGATCAAAGACGCACGTCACCACGCCCAGCTAGGAAGGCTTTCTTTTTTTTTTTCCTGTCTTTTTGAAGCAGGGTCTCCCTGTAGCTCCAGCTGTCCTGGAACTCACTATGTAGACCAGGCTGCCCTTGAACTCACAGTGATCTGCCTGCCTCTGCCTCCCAAGTGCTGGGACTACAGGTGTACGCCACCATGCCTGGCTCCAGAGACTCTTTCATAAGCCTGGTTGCCAGGTTCATCTGATGGGATAGATAAGGTTTGTCATTGCATTGATGGTTATGTATACCATTGGAAGAGGACTTTTGAGTGTAAGTGCTGGGGTGGGTCTGTGTGTATATGTACACAGGAAGTATGGGAGTCGAGCCCTGAAGACTAGAGGGCTTAGAAAGGAAGAGGGTCTAGGAATGGATCTCAGTGGTAGAATACTTACCTAGAATGCCCTATAATCACAGCACTTCGAAGGCTGAGGCAGAAGATGACTAGCTGGAGGCTAGCCTGGGCTACACGGTAAGACTGTCTCAAGAAAAATAAGGGGGTGGTGGTGGCTGAAGAGATAGCTCAGTGGGTAAGGGCACTGGCTGCTCTTGCAGAGGACCCAGGTTCAGTTCCCAGCACCCACATGGCACCTAACAACTGCTCAAAACTTCAGTTCCAGGAGATCTGACACCCTCTTCAGGTTTCTATGGGCATTATGCTGTTGGAAGGTCAGTGTGTCAAGGTGTCAAGGTAGGAGACAGGTACAGCCTGAAGAACTGGCCTGGGTGAAAGCCAGTAGTGCAAAGTAGGACTGACTGCTCATCTGTAGGGCTCTGTGATCCGGGAACTTGTATACAGAGCCCATCCTGAGCACTTAGTTTGTGTGTTGTGAGAAGGATTCCAGTGACCCTGGCATGAACCAGGGAGGCAAGGCGCTTCCTATACCACCGAGATAACCTAGGGCTGGACTCTGGATGTGATAAACCTGGGAAGTTTTGGTAGGGACCACACAACCTCAGACCAGCAAAAGAAGAGAGCAGGGGAAATGACCATCACTTTCCCAGGTTAGACTCCTGACTAATCAGACCTGGGCTTTGAACCTAGCTTTACCAGCATGTAACTCAGGCAGAATGACCTAAGCCTTCTAGGCCTCATCTGTCCTGAAAGGGAGCACAGTGATCCCCTGCAAGGAGGCTCTAGAATAAGACCCACAGTTGGAAGCACTTCACATGCTTCCTGTCCCCTCCAGGACACACAGCCCTTCTTGCACCCAGCGGTGAGGCCAGCCATCAAGCCTATTGTTTAGACTGGGCACTGAAGCCCAGAGGGTATGCTGGGAACCCCCCCCCCCCCGCCAACCCCTTCTATACTTCCCTGACTGAGCCAGCATGAACACTGAGACTCACAACCTGGCCCCCATGGACTGCATGCTACGGGAGAACTGTGAGCTCTCCTCACTGTTTTATAGACTCGGAAACCAAGGCCCAAGCCTAAGATCACACAGCCCAAGATTGAGTTGGGGGGGGGGTGTCTCATTGTAGTTGGCTGAGACCCCAAACATCAGGCCCTTCTAGTCTTAAGACCCTACCAGCTTGCCAGCTCTCCTCATCTCCACACCTCCTCCTTCTCCAGACTCCAAACTCACTGCTGCCACCTTAGGAGGGAGTAGAAGCTGGGCACTGTTAGTCACCCTTCCAGCTGTCAGTTTGCAAACACTCCTTCCTGGCCTGCAGCTGCTGCTGCCACCTCCCTGTTGCCTTGATGATAATAATAAAAATAATAACAGGCCCTGTTTTCTGAGCACTTATTCAGTGCCAGGCCCTGTCCTTGGCACGTCATGGCTCATCCAATCCTAATGATTCTGAGAGGCAGAGGGATTATTATTATTCCTAATTTTACAGATGAGGTCCCCGAGTGAGGCCCAGAGTATTGTGAGACCTTGCCTGGGGTCACAGCTCTGTTTGCTCAAGTCAGACTCCTGATATGCTTGACCAGGCCTCCCTTCCCTCTGGTGGCCTCTGCCTTCCATGCACGATATCCCTAGGAATTGCTGTCTATCCGGGACCACCATGGTCTGGTCAGTGTGAGGAAAGGACTAGTCATGAGGGGCGGGGATGTGGTTTGAGGGAGGGGCATGCCGATAGTGGTCAGGCAGAGGGGCAGGATGCTCAGTTACCAGGATCTAGGAAGATCCCATCAGCTTAACTCTACTAGAAGTGCCTCTTGGGACTCAGTTTCCTCATGTACACAATGGCTGGGTGAGAAGCCAGCAGCTCCCAGGGCCCCTGAGGCTTGGCAACGCCAACCCCTCAGCACCAGGATCACTGCATGCCTTGCCAGAATCCTGCAACCTGCCTACCCTGGAGAGGACATCAGGTCAAGATAGGTTCCCCACAATGCCCTCACTAGGGCTCCTCCTTATGGCCTCCCCAGCCAGTTCTGAGAGTAGCAGCCAGAGTGGCTTTGAGAGGCTACTGCAAGCCACCTTCCTGCTACCAACTAGTCAGGGAGCAGGCACAGAGAAGGATCCAGTATGTGGTCATCTGAACTTAGGGCCAGGTTACTCTAGGGAGGCAGTGAAGACCACTGCCCTGGGAGTAAGGGGTGTCACCAACTTACTGTGTGACCTACGGAAGTCACTTGAGCTTTTTCCATACCTGCTGCCTTCTGAGCACCCTGCTTGTCTCCTTTTCTTACCTGCTGTTCCCAGAAACCTGCAGTCTCTCCACCTCCTTGCCCTCTCCCCATTCACCCAAGGAACTTCTGTGAAGTCTTGGGGCACAGATGGGGACTGTTTCTCTTGTACATATGCATGACACAAAATACAACAGGATAGTTTGTGATGGTGGTGGCAAGAGATGGAGAGAAACCACAAATTTGAAGCCAGTCTAGCCTATAGAGTGAGATCTTGTCTTAAAAAAGAGGAGCCTTGGGGATAGCTCAGTGGGCAAAGTACTTGCTGTGCAAGCATCAAGACCTGAGTTTACTCCTAAGTGCCCACATAAAACTGAATGTGGTGGCATGTGCTTGTAATGCCAGCACTAGAGAGGCAGACAGAGGGATTCCAGGAGTTTGTTGGCTTGGTCAGCCTAGCCTACTTAGTGAATCTCAAGTCCCAGTGAGAGACCCTGTCTCAAAAACCAAGGTGAACCCCTGAGGAACGACACCTGAGGTTGTCGTTTCTGGCCTTCACATGCACATATGAATACATACATACCACCATCACATTCACAAAAAAAGAGAACAAAACTAAAAGACTAAATTCTTCAGAGTAAGGGATCTGATGCCTGCAACCAGCACTCCAGCAAAAAACTGAGGTTAGGAAAGCCAACTTACCCGACACACATAAGGTCCTGGCATCCAACCTCAGCAATACAATAACAAAGCAAAAGAGGGCTGGTGAGATGGCAGACCAGGTAAAGGTACTTGCTGCCAAGCCTAACGACCTGACTCTGATCCCCAGAATCAGAGTCCTCTACCTCCATGTGTGCTCTGCAGCATCTGTGCACCCCTACCCCCCATTATACACAATAATGAATAAAAAGAAAAAAAGAAAAGAAAGCAAATGTGGCAAAATGTTAAGAACAGGTAAATCTGGTTAAAGGAGCTAGGAATATCCATTATACTATTATTTCCACTTTTTGTCAGGCAACCCCCAAAAAAGGCTGGTGCAGCTACAGATGACCTATGGTATAAGTTGTGGGTAGGCTTTTGTGTGGCTGTTATTATTTTGAATTTTTATTTGTTTTTGAGACAGGGTCGCCCTGTAGACCCAGTTGGCCCGGAATTTAATATGTAGACCTGGCTGGCCTCAATCTCATAGAGATCCACCTGCCTCTGCCTCCCTAGTGCGGAGATTAAAGGCATGTGCCACCACACCCAGCTTGTTTTAGATTAAAAATATATATATTTTATTCATTTTTATTTTTATGTGTATGAGTGTATTGCCTGCATGTATGTAAGTGCGCCCATGTTGTGCAATGCCCACAGAAGTCAGAAGAGGGTGTCAGATCCCCTGGAACTGGAGTTACAGGTGGTTGTTAGCCATCATGTGAGTGCTAAGGACCAAACCTAGGTCCTCTGCAAGAGCAGCCACTGCTCTTAACTGCTGAGTCATCTCTCTAGCCCTTTGTTTTAGATTTTTGACACAGGCTCTAGCTATGTAGCCCAGATTGACCTCAAACTCTGAGATCCTCTTGCCACAGTCTATAAAGTACGGGGGATTATAGGGATGTACCACCATACCCATATTATAAATTGTGCTTAAAATTTTTATTACATTCATTTATTTTGTGTGCATGTGTACATGTGTGATGCAGGTATGATAGCGCATATGTGGAGATCAGAGGATATCTTGTGGGAGTCAGTTCTTCCCTTCTACTATGTGGGTCCCAGGAATCCAACTGAGGTTGTCAGGATTGGTGACAGGAGCCTTTACCAACATTTGTATATTAACAGAAAACAAACATTCGTAAACACAGATGTACCAAGATATCTTTAGGAAGACATGGGGAAATGATAACAGAGGTTGTCTCTGGGATGGGGAGAGTCTGATCAAGCTCAAGAACAATTTATGGTTTGTATGATGTTGTTTTTTTTATTTTTTGTTTCTGTTTTTAGAAAAGGTCTCATGTAGCCTAGGCTAACCTCCACCTTACTATGCAGCTGAGGATGATCTTAAATGTCTGATCCTCCTGCCTCCACTTCCAAATGCTGGGTTACAAGTGTGTACCACCACATCTAGTTTATGTAGTGCTGGTGACTGAACCCAGGGCTTCATGCTTGCTAAGCAAACACTCTGCCAACTGAGTTACATGCCAAGCCCTTATTTTCTTTTAAAGCTACATGCATCTGTATTACCTTTCCCTTAAGAATAAAATAGAAAAATACACCTCTTTTTGAAAGCCACCTCTGCCAGGAGTCCTTCCTTGGTTCTCCAGCTGTGCTGGCTGGCCCTGCCTTCTCATATCAGTGTTCCAGCAAGGATCTCATTGGTAGTGGCCTGTGGTTGAGGGTAGAAGGGAAACTTTGAGGGGGAAAGCTAGGATCTGACTCATCCCTGGACAGAGAGCTACTGCTCAGAACTGAATGAATGAATGAACAAATGAAAGGGAGAAGCTAGGCGGCCAACGGCATACTAGATCCCATAACCATAGGACTATATTTAACCCCAAAAGGACAGAGGCTGACACCCAATCCCCTGCAAGGCTGGAGGACAGGGGTTTGGGATGTGGCAGGGCCAACATTTCACTCTGACTTCCTGCCCCAAACTCTGCTCCCAGCAGCTCTTGTGCTGGGGTCCCGGGAACAAGCTGGGCATTGTGCCCAAGCGCTGAGGTCAGTGGCTGCAGCCTCAGGCAGGCCTTTCTTGGGAGCCCAGACTGTCTGGGAGGGGGCATAAAGGAGGAAGTAGCAACGAAGACACTCCCAGGCCACGCTTTCCCTGCCCTGGAGGCAGCTGCAGACCCCCAGAGCCAGGAGCATGTGAAGGAACGTGTGGGGTAGGTCAAGAGACTCCATCCCTGCCCCCTCACCAAAACTCCACTGCTTAATGGGGCGTGGGAGCCTTCAGTAACTGTTTACACGCAGCTAAAAATACCCACTAAAAAGGGAAGTGTACCAGAGAACTAACTGGGGGGATTGGGGGCCGTGGCCCATAGAGGCTCTGGTCCTGCCACAGGACCCAGCTGGACCAACTTGGTAGGGACAACCACTGGTGGCAACAGGGAGGTCCTCTGCCTTCTCACTCTGTGCAAGTGTTTGAGGAATCTTCCTATGTACCTAGTGTCATGCTTGGTGACCAGGACGGGCAGAAGGCCCTGGAGGCCCTAGTCTTAGGAGTCCAAGCCTCTCTTCTGTGCCCAGCCTATGCTGGGGTACTGAGGAATCCAGCAAAATACAGACCAACCAAGATGTGAGCATAGGATGATCAATCATAACCTGGAGTACCCAGGCCTCAAAAAAATGAGGATTGCGGGTGTAACTTAGTGGTTAGGCACATACATAGCATGTTCGCCCCGTTCTGCACCACCTTGAGTTCCATCCCCAGAACCTCAAAAAGACTGAGGAGAGATGGGACTACCCAGCAAAGTTTGCAGGAAGGGGGAGATGGGAACTGGAGCTACGATTCCTGGGGAAATAACTGGGAGAGGGGTGCCCAGAACAGGCCAGGATTAAGATTCCAAACTGCAGGAGGTAGAGAGATGGCTCAGCAGCTAAGAGCACTGACTGCTCTTACAGAGGACCTGGATTCGATTCCCAGCACCCACATGGTAGCCAACAACTGTCTGTAACTCCAGTTCCAGGGAATCTGATGCCCTTTTCTGACCTCCGTGGGCACTGCACGACATGGGTGCACTTACACACATCCAGGCAATACTCATACACATAAAATAAAAATATTAAAAAAAAAAAAAGCCGGGCAAGGTAGTGCACACCTTTAGTCCCAGCACTGGGGAGGCAGAGGCAGGTGGATCTCTGTGAGTTCAAGGCCAGCCTGGTCTACATAGTGAATTCCAGGCCAGCTGGGGCTATAGGGAGATCCTGTCTCAAAAAAAAAAAATTCCAAACTGCAATACCTAGGAAGTTTTAAAAATTTTTATTTATTATTTTTATTTTATGTGTATTGCCTGCATGTAGTTAAGCACACCCGTGCCGTGCAAAGCCTGTGGACAGAAGAGGCTGTCAGATCCCCTGGAACTGGAGTTACGGACAGT
>NW_008341028.1:15065923-15072962 GCF_000622305.1 Nannospalax galili | reverse complement strand
ATATTTTATTTATTATTTTTATTTTATGTGTATGAGTATATTGCCTGCATGTGAGTGCACCCGTGTCATGTAATGCCATGGAGGTCAGAAGAGGGCTTCAGATTCCCCAGGAACTGGAGTTAAGGATGGTTTGCAGCTGCCATGTGGATGGTGGGAATCGAACCCAGGTCCTCTGCAAGAGCAGTCAGTACCCTAAACTGCTGAGTCATCTCTCCAGCCCCAATACCTAGGAATTTAATCAAGGCTGCCAAAGGCTCAGGGTAGAGATGTCCCCTACAGATCACAGGGCAGACAGGGGCAGAGGTAAAGTTTCAGACTTGGGCACACCCCCTGCACAGGGCAAACCCACCTGAGAAGGGCAGCCAGCTAGCAGCTGGGCTGGTTTGGTAGCTATGATGTCAGCCTCACTCCTGGTTCTACATCAAGCACTCAGGTTGACAGCACTGTGTCACCTAGTCACACACCGGGTGAAAGGGCTGGAGGGTTCCCACTAACCCCAACAGTCCACATAGCTAGACCCTCAGCACCCCCCAGTGCACAGAAGCCCCAGGAGTCCAGAAAGCACAGACCATTGGCATATTCAAAGCTCTGGGCAGGAGGGGTTAGAAAGATGCCTGGTTTGGGCTCTGAAGCACGCTGGTCCTGCTCCTACCCTCAGGCTCCTTCAAGCCATCAGCAGCCCTGACCTAAGGGGAGGGGTAAGTTTAATGACTGAAAAATGTTTAAAAAACTAAATTATGGCAACTCACTGGCTCAGTGAGACCGGAAATCCTGTCTAGCGGTTTGGGAGCAGTGAGGGTGAGTTAAGAGGAGGCTAATGGGGAGCCTCCTCCCCAGGGTACACTGTGGCTTAAGGCTGCCACTCCTGGCCCAGAAAGGTTTCTAATTACCACTCAGGAGCCTAATTACCTACATGTACTGGGCCTTTGGGCCTCCAGGCCTCCCCAGGGCCATACCCCAGCCCTCTGCCCCTCACTTCCTTAGAGCAGGCTAGGGTCTTTGCATCTTCATTTGCCTGTATTTACATACAGCCTCTGTACTACCTCCAACATCCCTTTAAAGTCATGGAATATGCTTGTCCCATATCCCAAAGTTTCCTAGACATGTAAGAGGGGAGACCGTGGCACAGAGACTGATGAGCTAGCAGTCTAGAACGTTGGGTCGCAGAACACACAGCTCAGAAGATAAAGCTACCGGGACAACACAAAGAACACAGAGACTTAGGGGAAGGGGGCGCTATCAACAACCCCCAGCAGGATGGACCAGAAAAATGAAAGCATGTGAGTAACAGCCTACTGATCCAACAAGGTTTGAAGCTCTGCATCAGTTATTTACTCCTTCCCTCTTCGTCACCTACCACAAGTCCTGGTGGATCCCTGATACACAGGAGAGGAAACAAACTTGCTAAGGGTCCCTGCCTAGGGTGCCACCCAGCTTCCAAGGGCTAGAATCGGGCCTTCAGTTCAGTTATACTGGAACCTGGGTCAGCAGACCTTTCCTCCAACTTTTCCTTGGCAGGGTCAGGATAGGGACACTAGGGATGCCACCCACAGCCTGTCCCTCTTGTTCCAGCAAGCAGAGGTACATCTGTGCTCCCTTCAGGCTGTCTGTATACCCTGGTTTACAAAGACAGACCAAGAGCTCATGCAGAGCTTCAGAGTAACCTAGAGAAGCTAAAGGCTTCTCTAAACAAGGACCTCTGCCCTTCTGTCTCCTCCTCAAACGCTTTTCATAGGCTCTTTCCTCCTTCCAGGAAGTCCTCCAAGCTGCTCCAGCCTATGCAAATCCCAGCTTCTGAGCTCACAACCAGCCTCCTCCCAGGCTTCCCTGGGCCCAGCCTTCTCTCTCCTTCTCTCTGGCCAGTAATGGAGCTCATCCTCCCCTCCTTCTCTCTGCAGTGTGCACAGTACAGCCTGCAATGCCCAGAGGCTGGGTGAGGACCAGGTGCCAGGCTGGGCAGGGCTGAAAAGCAGCAGCCAGGATGTATGGGTCAGATGACACCCAGGCTTCACCCGCCCACAAGCTTTCCAACCGTGCAGAGCGCAGGGCAGTCAGGGGGCTCCCAGCAGCTCTCTTCTTGTTCCAGACCACGGAAGAGGAGAGGCGGAGGGAAGCTGCGGTTGGAGGGTGTGTACAGAGAGTGCACTAGTGTGCTACAAGAAACTGCCCTCGTCACAGTGCCTCAGAACCAGGAAGAGAAACCAAGCAGGAGCAAGGTGGGCGGGGCTGTGTGGGGCCCTCCAGCCCTGGGGCCTAGAGGAGCTCCCAGCTAGTCCAGGGCAAGTCACTTCATTCTCTGGGCCTCAGTTTTCCAGTGGGAAAAATGGAATTCTCTTTCACATTCTGCACACCATTTGTACAGTCTACAATCAATGCTTGCGCAAGCTGCACCGCGCCCAATAAGGGAGCACCCCTGCAATTCCTGGAGCACTCCTGACTTTGGGGAGCAGGGCCCAGGCACCTAAAGCCAGTCTTTCCCTGTTTGCATCTCCCCTAAGTCATGCAGGGAGCACATGAGTTCTTCCTTCTCCAGCTCTTTATTTTTAGGTCTGAATTTGACTTTAATCATTACTTGGTGAATTCTATTTCCAGCCCTTGGATGAAGAGACCCAGAGGGGAGGAGGGAGGCAGTGCTCCCTGCTGGGCTTAGAGAGCATCCTGCTCCTCCACCCATCCTGTCCCTCACCAAGGGTGGGGGAAACTTAGAAACACCCAAAGGGCTCACCCCAGCCAGGCCAGCATCTTGGGGAGGACCCCACCCTGTGACCTCATCCCACTGAAGCTATGGGACAGAAGGGCAGTTGTAATGCCATTTTCATGCCACCAATACTGAGAGAAACATCTAGTGACAAAGTCTGGCAGCTGGAGTCCCAGGTCACAAGCATGAGGGACCTCTACATTGAAAGGGCTATCCTATGAAGGACTCCCCATCTAGGTTAGTTCTGGGCCACCCTAGGCTCATTTACGATTACACTCTCTTGGGCCCAGGGGGTGCTGCCCATGGGGTGGTCTGAAGGGCATTCCCAGTGACTTCAGTCAGAACAAGGGACAAAGTATGTCACAGAGGTATACATTCAGGTTAGCTCTGGGGAGCACCTGCCAAGGAGGAGGATGCTAGCATAAAAGCATGCTAGGTCCTTTTACATTGGGGGAGGGGGCTCTAGAAATGCCCTCTACTTCAGCCCCTAGCTTTCTTCCTTTCCCTGACCACTGGCAGAAATTGAGGCTGGCCTGGCTAGCTCTGGGCTTAGCCTAAGGAGCTCTCTATTTCCAATGGGACATGCAGAAGCTGGGGGGCAAGAAGTGGCTAGACTCTCAGAAAAGGCCTCCTCAGGATGGATGTGGTAGTGTGTATACCCTGGAGACTGAAGGAGGATCACAAGTTCAAGGCCATCCTGGGATACAGGATAAGACCTTGTCTCAAAGGAAAAAAATAAATAAATAAACAAAAACACAGGAGATGTTAACTCCATTCAACTCTGAGATTATGAAAAAAAGGAATGGGTGGGGTCAGGTCCTCAACACCAACTGGCATCCCATCTTCCTGAGGCAAGCCTCATGCCCTGAGCCAGCCAATCACATGGTGATGGTGAGGGGGTGGGGCAGTCCAGAGGGCTTCAGAAGGGCTGGTGGAGGATTCTTCTACCTATGTTGGGTGAGAGGTCAGCCACCCTGGGCCCAAGGCTCTGGGGTCTTCTTCCCATGCTGAGGCAGTCACACCAACTTCCACTTACAGAGGGTGAGGAGAGGAGCAGGTCAGTGCCAGGTACTTTCTATTTTCTTAGTAGGTTAGTTCACTGTCCTCACACCGTCCCTGTTATTTATGCTCAGAGGGCAGTGGCATGGCTAGAACTGGAACCCATATGGTTTGGTGCCAAGCTGCCTGCTCACTTCTGGTTGCTTGTGGGTCCTGTAGTAATGAGTAATGGCCCACAGCAGTGACAGATGGGATCATGGCACACTTGGGGAGAGGGTTTGGGTGATGCTGTTGTGGCAGAGCTCCTAGGAATACCCTGAAGCTTTTTAGAAGCAGTTACCTAGACAAGTACTGCCACAAGAAAATGCCCAGGGACATCGCATGTACACTTAAACAGCAGAAAGGACATAGGAAGAAAATCAGGAAAATGGGGTTCTAATAAGTTAACAGTCCTTGTCTGGTAACAGTGACTTATTTTGTTTCATTTTCTAAATTTCCTAGTGCTTTCGTTTATTTTGTGTGTTTGTGGTGCTGGCGATTGAATGCAGCATCTTATGCATACTAAACAAGCTCTGTACCACTGAGCTATATCCCTAGCCCTTGCTTTGTTTTGTTTTTTGAGACAGGGTCTCACTCTATGGCCCTGGCTTGGCCTGGACTGATTGATTGATTGACTGATTGACTGGTTGATTGATTTTAAGATAAGATCTCAGTATGGAGCCCATGCTGACCTTAAACTTGGTATCCTCTGCCCCAGTGCTGAGATTACAGGTGTATGCTATCACACATGGTCACTGCTTTCTAAGTCAATAAAATTAGTGCATACATAGTTTACATGAGTTCAGGTTGGCTTTCCTGGGTCCCACCTACCCCGCAGGTTTGTCCCAGGTATTTAGGACATTTCAGCCATGGAGCAATCCTTCCCATTTGGTACAGCCTCTTAGACATGAGAGGATATCTATCTTCTTTCCCAGACTAAATGCCTCTGTTCTTTGAAGGCTATATGTTGAGGGTTTGAAATCCCTCAAAGACAGAGCCCAGAAATGGACCTTAGATGGTCCTACCATCTCCCAGGGGAATCAAGGCGGGCTGCTTGGGGAGGTTGAATCACACTATGGGTTCCACCGGCTTCCACCCCCATCTGTACTGGCATGGAGGTGGCTGAAATCTGTCCCCTCCCCAACACCTGCTGTGGGCTACTCCACACGGCTTAGCCTCTTGGGGACAGTACTCCTGCAGTGGAGAACAGCATTAACTTCTCGTCTTTTCTTGTCACTGACCCAACAAAGAAAGAAGAGCAGCTACTTCTGAGAGGGAGGAAGGCATGAGTTTACCAAATGAAAGGTGCAGCCCAGAACATGTGCTTGGCTAAGTTAGGCTGCTTTCTACATAGGCCTGGGGACCCTGGCCACACCCTTGCAACTCAGTTGGTAAGGAGCACCCAGCCATGTCAGGCCCAGTCCCAGCCCCTGAGGCTGGACAGGAAGTTCTGGTAGAGCGTCAGACTATGTGAGTAAAGCCTCACAGGCCCCGGGTATCTGGGCCCAGGCCCTGTACAGTGCAGTGTGCTCTTTAGGGCAACAGGAGAAAACCTTAACAGAGAACATGGGTCTGAGCAGAACAAAACTGCCTGAAGCTCTAAAGGAGCCTGGGCATAGTTTAGCATCCTGCAGGGAGCTAGAGGCGCCTGCCGCACTGACTGCCAACCTCCCCCCTACTATCTCTGTCATGTTTTGTTGTAGTCACACCAAGACACCAGAACACCCAGGGTACAGGGAGCCTGAAACAGGCCACAAGGATGTCCCCAGTCCACTGATACTTTCATGCCAAGGCTTTAGGGACTGACCAGTGGAGAAAGGGTTCCTATCTTGCCCAGGCTGATCTTAATCATGATCTGAACTGAGCCACTTGGGAAAGATGTGGGGACAGTAGGGTAAGGACTGACCACCAAGCCGTCTCAAGGCAGCCCAGGAGCAAGTTTCTGTAAATCACACAGGTATCACACAGGTACTCCAACGCTCACCACCAGTAGGACCCAATCCCAGGCACCAAGAAGAAGTCTCATAGTACCCATGCTGTCTGAGTCCAGAACTAGGCAGGGGCGGGAAGCCCTTTCCCTCCTCTCTAGCCCTCTGTAGGGGAGCACGTGCTCACCCTTACAAGGTCCTTCCTGCCTGTGTCCCTGGTAGGTGCTATGCCTGCTTGTTTCCCTGCCACCCACAGCCATGTATCTCGGCAGAACTGGGCATGAAAGATGGCTGGCCTTGAGTATGACCTCCTCCTTTGGGCCTTAGTTCCTTGGTGTGCCAAATGAGCAGGAAAGTGAGCTCTTAAGCTCCAAAGATCCAGTGACTGGACACACCCCTTCCTAATACCTGGCCTGGGCCCTGAGAAGCCTGGAAAAACGGGCTGACCAGGGTGCTAGGAGGTAGGGGCATAGCACTAATGCCCCATGTCACCTCCAGGCAGCAGCATGGAAGCCCTGCCCAGTTTCTCCACCCACGGGTCAGAGGTCCTTTGCTTTAGGCCTGGACTTCTGGGAGGCCCAGGGTGACAGGTTCAGTTCAAGGACCTGGGCTAGAGCTCAAGGGAGGCGGCCGGGCCCTGGGCAGCCTGGAGCCAGCAGGACTTCAGCGCAGGACTGAGGGAGAATTCAGAACCAAGCCAAGTCAGGGTACCTGCAGGGAGGCCCTGGGCAAGAAGGGGCAAACTCTGAGGAGTTCAGCCCATTCTCCAGCCATACAGATCCTCTCCCTCCAGGCTCCAACCACTTCCCACTCTGCGCTCCACACCGGGAGGGACTCAGCTGACCTGATACAAGTCAGTGGTGCTGCAGGGCAGGACCTCCCTCGTGGCGCCCTCCCAGAAGGATTCTGACAGTGATTCCCGGGAGAATTCGAACCCATGGAAGAGGTGGGGGATGGGAGTGGACGCGACAGCGACGGTCACAGAGGGACTAGCGACCTCCAACCCTCTTCCCTCAAAGGAACGATCGGACACTCACCTCTCTCGGGGCACTGCGGTCCGGGCCACCTTGCCGCGGGCGGCATCAGCGGCCTGCAGAACGGTCCATGCGGCCAAAGGGGAGGGGCGCAGGGTCCCCAGGGGGTGCAGTACAAAGGGGTATGGATGCGAGTAAAGGGGGAGGAAGGACGGCTAGGCAGACGGGGAGACGGCGGCGCGGCCCGGGTCGGGGAGGTAAGAAAGGCGGGGGAAGGGGGCGGGAGGGAGTTGGGGGGGAGGAAACAATGTAGCCGGCGCGGCCCCGGCAGAGTTCCGCTTCCGAACGCCGCCACCGAGGTTCGATTTTGGAACGTCGCGCCGGCCACCCGGGGCCGCCCC
>NW_008341028.1:15006824-15065747 GCF_000622305.1 Nannospalax galili | reverse complement strand
GGAGGGAGGCGGCGGGCTCGGCGGTGGCGGCCAACCTCGGCTCGCCCGGGCTCCGCGGGGAGGAAGCTCGCAGGCCTGGCGAGAGGAAGCGCGGCCCAGATCCTCCGCCCGCTGCAGCGCGCCTGCGCAAGGGGGCCTGCCGGGCGAGCGGCGGGGTGAGTGCCGGCGCCCCCTGCTGGATCCCGGCGGAACTCCGGGGGGTGTGTCCGTGCCCACGCCCTGCCCCCACTGGCCGGCCAGCGTGAAGGCTTTCGAAGGTCCCTCCCAGAGGGTACCAGCTCGCTAGTGCCAACCTCCCAGCCTTCTCTGGACGAAGCTCCCCTGCAAGGGTGGAGGCCAGGTCTAGACTCCTCTCCTTGGCTCTGTGGCGGTACGCACGCGTGCATGCATCCGTTCGTGAACATTTCCTGGCACTGACTTTAAGACGGCCCCTGCCCTGGCGTCCACTTCTTAAGACCTGTATTTCTCAGTCGGGTAGAGGCAGACATAAGGCAAAGGATCATCACAAAGAACTAAATGATAAAAGTGAACGAGTAATGTACAGGTCCACAGGAAACAGGAAAGAAAGGAGGGCCCGTGGGCTGCCTGTATAGAGCTGAGGGAACAGCATGCACAAAGGCAGGGAGCATGGTGTCTTCTGGGGACTATAAATAGCCCAGTAGGCTGCAACTTGCAGTGTGGGTAGGGGAGAGTGGTGGGAGATGGGTTCCTGCAAGCTACAGGGGCTAGAGATCCTAAGAGCCTAGTAGGATTCTTTTAGACTTTATTTTCAGCCTGGAGGCAATAAGGAAGTTGTTGGGAACCATAAGACCTTAGATTACCTAACCTCTCTCTGTCCTATTGCAACCTCATTTGAGAAAATGAGCAAAAATAATACCACCAACTTTGTAAGGTTTTGTGGAGAGGAAATGAGTTAATAGGCTTAAAGTGCTTAGTGTGCAGTGGCACGTGGTGAGTCCTCAATTAAACATGGACTGTTATTATATACCATTGTTAATGAGGATTCAGGATCCTCCCTAGGCAATCTGCTTTTACCTATAAGAACAGGCAGTGTGGTCAGGCATGAGGGGGCACAGGATGGAAGCACAGTGACATGGAAGAGACCAGAAAGTCCAGCAGAACCATTAAATGTTGGGAGTACTTTCTACAAACTGGCACTCAAGGAATCGATTCGTTTAGGTGGATGGGAGGTGGGAGGTGCATTCAGGTGGGAGAAGTGAGGCCGCTGGCAGTCTTGGAATGCAAAACGAACATCGATTAGCATAAAGGGACAGTGAAGAGTACTGAGAGATTCAGCTTAACAGATTGCAAAGAACTTTGAATGCCAAGAACAGGAGTTGGGCATGCCCACACACCCCAGCTGAACTACAGGTTGTCCCTCTGACCCAGCACACCCAGGACCGGTTTCCCTGTGAAGAACCAGTTCTCTGGGAATACCCTTTGGAAGCATCCAGGAGATCTCAGAGATAGGTGTGGCATACTGGGAAAAACTCAAACCAAACCTAGGGATTTAGGGTTCAACTCTCAGGGTTGAATCTTAATTTACTAGCTCTGTGGCTGTGTGGCTTTGAGCTAGTTACCTAAGGTCTCTGAGCTCAGTTTCCTCTTCTGTAAGATCAAGCAGAGAACATGCCTCACTCATGAGACATGGAGCAGATTCACCAAGATAACCCGCCAGGGTGCTAGTGACGGGGGTGGTGTGGTGTGGTGTGGTGTCTGTGTGTGTGTGTGTCTGTGTGTGTGTGTGTGTGTGTGCAGGCTTTGCTTTGTTACTTTTGAGATCAAGATGGAATGATAACACGGGCCCATATGGTGTATGTGTGTGGGGAGGTGCTTAGCCTAAAGGAAAGCTATGCAAATGTTTCTAGAAAGGAAAGATTGCCATCTCTGGCCTTCTGAATTAGTTGGTAAAATGGGGACTGGGTGGGGGCACAGGCTGTGGAGATTGGGGGAAGAGACAGTGGAATAAACACCTGAATCCCTGCTCTAGTTTTATTACCAATCTATCTTCCTTTACCCAAAATACTCTTGACTGTCCCCCTGAGTGTGAACTTTGGAGTCAAATAAACCTGTATTTGAATGCTGGCCCCACCTCCTGTCAGCAAGGTGGAAAAAAAAATTAACCTTCCTGAATCCCAGGCATGGCAGAGGGGGTGGTGGTGGTGAAAGACTAGATGAGACAGTGCAAGAAGTAGCTAATGTCCAACTTCATATTTCATGCACTCTCAACAAATACAGAGCACCTGCTAGCTGTGATCTGCATGCTGGAGAGGAGAGGGAGGGGAGCACCATGGTTCGCCTCCAAAAGGGAAAGTAAATAACCAGTATGGGTTATATGAAGGCCAGTGGGCAGTCAAGAAACAAAAACAAAAACAAAAACAAACAAACAAAAAAAGGATCTCAATTTCCTGACCCCAGGAAGGGACTAGGCTAGTGTTGGTAGAAGGGGAGAGTAATGCAGGCAAAGGGGACAGAATGGTCAAGGATCCTGATGCGCAGAAGGGCTCAGTGGCCAGAAGGCCAAGAGGATAAGACTATAAAGCAGTGGAGAGTGCGAAAGCAGAAGGAACCAGAGACGAATTTTGACTTGGATTGCACTACATGAACAGTCAAAAGCCGTTGAAAGGTTTTGTTTGTTTGTTTTTAAATATTTTATTATTTTTATTTTATGTGTATGAGTGTATTGCCTGCATGTATGTGAGTTCACCTGTGTTGTGCAATGCCGCGGATGTCAGAAGCAGGTGTTAGATTCCCCTGGAACTGGAGTTAAGGGCAGTTCGTAGCTGCCATGTGGGTGCTGGGAATTGAACCAGGGTCCTCTGCAAGAGCAGACAGTGCTCTTAACTGCTGGGCCATCTCTCCAGCCCCTGAAAGTTTTTTTTTTTTAAATAAATTTTTAAAAATTTATGTATTTATGTTTTATATGTATGAGTGTTGCCTGTATATATGTAAGTTCAAGCAGTGTGCACAGGGGCCAAAAGAAGGTGGTGGATTTCCTGGAACTGGAGCTATAGATGGTTGTTAGCCACCATGTGGGTGCTGGGAACCAAACCTGGGTCCCCTCTGCAAGAGCAAGCAGTGTGCTTAACCATTGAGCCATCTCTCCAGCTCTCATTGAAAGGTTTTAAAGAGGGGCCTACCATTAGGAAGGGTGAAAGTTAAAAGGCCAGTGAGATGGCTTAGCAGGTAAAAGCAATTGCCTTGAAAGCCTGACAACCTGAGTTCAATCCCTGGACCCTATGGAGAAGAAGAGAACTGACTCCTGAAAGTTGTCTTCTGACCTCCACAGGTACTTTGTGGTGCTGGTGCACCTCCCCTCCCATACCCCCGCCCACAATGTTTTAAAAGGCCATTAATAGTAAATTAGCATCATTAAGGCTTAAGATGTTGGTAGAGTGCTTGCTAGCATGCACGAAGCACAAAGTCCTAGGAGCCATCCCCAGCACATCATAAACTGGGCATGGTGGCATATGTCTGTAATCCCAGCACCTGGGAGACTGAAGTAGAAAAAATGTTCGGAGTCTGAGGTCAGACTGGGCTACATGGCAAGACCCTATCTCAAAAAACAAAACAAAACAAAGACTGGGAATCTAGTTCCATTGGTAGAGTGTTTAACGTGCACAAAGCCCTGAATTCAAATCCCTGTCACCTCATAAACAGAAAATGAAGGCATATCTGTAATCTCGGCCCTTAGGAGGTGGAGCCAGGAGGATATAAATTCAAAATCATTCTCGGAAGTTTCTGGCCAGCTCAGGTTACATGAGACCTTGTCGCCCCCTCCCCCAAATACTAGGGGGTTGAGGGATGTGGCTCAGTCAGTATAATACTAGTCTAGCATGTATGAAGCCCTGGGTTTGATCCCCAGACAGCATAAACTGGGCATGATGACCTACACCTGTAATCCCAAATCTTGGGAGGTAGAGGCTTGAGGAAGGCCATTCTTGACTATGTAGCGTTTAAGGCCAGCCTGGGCCAAATGAGACCCTGTATCAAAACAAAAACAAAAGCACAAAGCCCAGCAACCAAGCTGTTGCCTGGTCCACACAGTAAAGATGCATGGGTCCTAGTAGAAGCAGCAGATGAAGAAGGGAAGAAGGAGTGTCTAGGTCAGCTCTAGGGCATTTATGAGAAATGAGGCCTCAGGACCCTCTGGTACAGCCCAGCTTCTGTGAGATGGTGGTGTGCTTTCCTGAGGGAGAGCCCAGCCAGGGAAGGGAAGGCTGGGAAACACTCAAGAATGCAATTTTGGACAGGCTGAGTCCTGAGCTGCTCGTGAAATATGGAGATGTCAAGTCAGCATTTGAGACTCACTCCCAGGCTAGGCCACTTGTTCTTGGGAGGTGGGGCTAGCCCCTAGGAGGATTGGGGAAAGAGAAAGGCTGGAAAGGGGTTGGGTGTGGGGGAGGGAAGCTGAGGCCTTCCAGCAGCATTTGGATGACAGGGTCAGAATGGGCAAACTACATGCAGAGATAGGTGGGGGGTGGTCCAGAGGTCCAGGGCTGGGTTAGGGTAAGGTGTGTTCCCATGGTTCCTTGGCAGGGAGAGCCTCTACTCCTTCTCTCTGCGTCTTCCCCTCCCCCAGCTTCTTTGCTCTGAGATGACAGTTTAGAGAAGCTGGTGTGAAGTAGATTGAAACTCTGCCGCTCTGGGCAGTCCCCCAGGGCAGAAAACAGGAAGCCAAGATTAAAGACAGATTTCCAGCAAAGTCTCCTTCTACTTCCTGCAGGGCAGGTGCTCCAGCACAATGCAGAGTGGCTGGTCTGTCAGCAGAGCACAGTGGAGGAGCTAGGCTGGCTTCCCTGGCTGATTGCGCCCCAGGCACCTGCAGAGCTGTGGCTGGCTCTCCAGCTTTGTTCTTTGGCCTTGACATCATCATTTCTACCAGCAAGGCCTTGTGGCAATGAGCCTTGTTTGTGCATAGCCTTAAGACGGTGCAGACAAGACGCAGCACCTGGAGCTCCTGGGAGGTGGAGGGACGAAGAAGGAAAAGTGTGTGTTTTGTTGCCAGGACCTGGTGTGAGCCCCACCCTACCATGGGGTCCCACTGAGCTGGGGAGGGTGGATCAAGGGCCACGAGTGATGGAAAGAGGGTCAGTGGGAAGGTGGCCAGCAAGTCCAAGGCAGTGCTCTAGCCTCAGTCTGTAGGAAAGGACAGAAACCAGGAGAAAGCCAATGGCCACAATGGCTCCTGTCATATCAATGCCAGGGGCTGCTTGGCCAATGTCCACAGCCGCCAAAGGCTCTGGGAACCAGAGGGCCAAGGTGGGCCTCCTGAGGATTGACCTCTTCCTCTTCATGGGACAGAACATGTTTCCTAGGGAAGCGAAGTGAGGGGCTGCACTTGCCTCCTGCAGAGGGTCAGGCCTCCTCTCTTCCCCTCCCCTCACAGCTACACAGAGAGCCCCACCTCCCACCTTCCATAGCTGCCACTGAGAGGAAGGGCACCTGCCTAAATCCAGAGGTGTCATACTGGAAGCCTCCCTCCAGAGATGGGATGAGTTCATCATGAGGATAAAGTGGCCCAGGAGACCTAGGTGCTGGAGACAGACCTTATCTTATATGGGGTTAGTCTTTCTACTCTGGGCCTCAATTTCCCCATGTGTATATCTAAAGGTTAGATTTGGTGATCTGCAGGTCTGACTCCTTTGTGAAAGTGGAAAGCTCTGCTGATAGACATGGGGGCTTCCAACTTCTGTTCCCTGGAGACCAAGGGAACTCTTCATTTTCTGTGTGCCACTATGTGTCAGTGATACTTTATTATTATGGATGATACTCAGCAGATAAGAGCACTGACTGCTTTCACAAAGGACCAGGTTTGATGACAGCTAATATGTATATATTTAATTTTTATATTTTATTTCTTATTTTTATTTTATGTGTAGGAGTATATTGCCTGTATATAGTAGATAGGTGTACCTGTGCCACAAAGTGCTTGTGGAGGTCAGAAGAGGACGTCGGTTTCCCCTGGAACTGGAGTTATGGACAGTTGTTAGTTGCCATGTGGGTGCTGGGAATCAAACCTGGTCCTTTGCAAGAGTAGCCAGTGCTCTTAACTGCTGAGCCATTTCTCCAGCCCCTATTTAATTTACTTTTGAGACAGGATCTCATGTATCCCAGGTTGGCCTTGACCTCTCTGTGTTGCTAAGGTTGACCTTAAATGGCTGATCCTTGTATCCCTACCTCCCAAAGGCCTAGATTACAGGTATGGGTCACCATGCCCAATTTATGCTGTCTGGGAATCGAACCAGGGCTTTATGCACGCTAGGCAAGCACTCCACCAACTGACCTCCACCCACTGACCTCCAGCTTCCCAAATTTTTTGTTTTGTTTTGTTTTTGAGATAGGGTTTCCCAGTTGACCAGCTGACCCAGAATTCCCTTTGTAGACCAGGCTGGCCTTGGTCTCAAAGAGATCTGTCTGCCTCAGCCTCCTAAGTGCTGAGTTAAAGGAGGGTGCCACCCCACTGACTAACACTTTTGTTTTTAAGTGTGACTCTCCCATTATTACTATCCCCACTGTGCAGATAAGGAAACTGAAGAGAGATTAACTCAGTTGGCCATCAGTTCCCCCTTAGGGAAGAAGGGACCCAGGATGACTGATGATGTCTTAAAGTCCTATTTTAACAGCTTCCTGGTTAGAGTGCTAGCCTTCCTCTGCATAGCTATGTGACCTTTCAAATTAAGCTTCTGAGGTACAGGAGCTCCTGCACACTAGACAACACCTCTGAGTTCACCCCTGGGTGAGACAAGGTCTCCCTGTAGCCCCAACTGACCTAGAACTCACTATGTAGACCAGACTGGCCTTGAACTCACAGAGATCTGTCTGCCTCTGCCTCCCCAGTGCTGGATTAAAGGTGTGTGCCACCACTGAGTTTCTAAACATTTTATTTTCATTAATTTATTTGTTCATTCATTTAGGGGGTGTGTGTGTTCATGTGTGTGAGTAGAGGTAAGAAGACAACTTTGGGGGGTTGGTTCTCTCCTTCTACCATATGTGTCTTGGGGATCAAACTTAGATCCTCTGGCTTGGCAGCAACAGCCTTTATCAACTGAACCATCTGTGTGGCTCACCACTGGCCTTTCTGAACCTCAGTTGCCAGTTGTTCTTTTTTTGACACAAGATCTCACTGTGTGGCCCTGGCTGGCCTGGAACCCTCTATGTAGACCTGGCAGTCCTTGAATTCACAGAAATCCCCTGCCTCTGCCTCCTGAGTGCTGGGACTAAACGCCACCAAGCCCAGCCAGACGCCCATTTCTAAAATGGCAACAAGCGCCCAGATCCGAGAGGACTTGGGCCAGACTGGGCTGATGCAGAGTGGCTTAGCCCAGTGCTTTGGCACTTGCTGGCAGCTGGATGAATATTTTTTTCTCTCACTTCTGGAACAGCTTTGTAGTCCAGCTCTCCCCTGTAGTCCTCTAAGAGATCTGTTGGTCTCTGCAGGGTGGGGCCAGGGCTTTTGTAGCTGAGCCTACAGCTCCACAATAGCTGAGGAATTGAAAAACCCTCATTCATCCACTTGCCAAATACCCAGGGCGGTTACTACTCTCAAGGCACTGAATGGTGGGGATTAGGCAGGGCTAGAGTGCCCCTGGTTTTCACTCCCAAAATCATTTGCAGGTTGGTACTCACCCCTTCATGCTGTCCAGAGGCCCCGGCTGCCAGGTGTCCTCTTAGTGATGGACTGGCCTCATCCAGAAGCTCCCAGGCTCTGCCTGCTGACTGGAAGCCTGGTAGGTGTTGCTCTAGCTTGCTTATGGTACCCGGGTGAAGGAAAGTAAGCTGAGGCCCAGGGTGCTCTGAAGAGGGAAGGCTGGAGATCAGACAGGGCGGGGCCGTTGGGGTGAGGCAGGTTGCAGGAGCTTGCTTCAAACCCAGCTTTTGCAAAATTCATGCAAATCCTTCTGCCAGGGGGGGTGTACCTGTGATACACCCACGTGACAACACCTGTCCTTGTCTGGCTGGGGATGGGGTGGAGCTGTAAGGAGGGGAGTCCCCACAACCCTGAAACTCTGGAAGTTTCCTGGGAGTGGGAGTTGAGGCCCAGACGGACCTTCTTTAGGGGTTCCAATGGGACTGGAGGGAAAGGCCTCTTTTCCTCTGTCATTAAGCCCCTTAAAGGATCCAGAGAAGAAGGATGGAGACTGGATCCTTTCCTCTCCACAGGGCAGCTGATGCAGAGCCTCTAGCAGTAAACATCTGGGGAATAAATAATCCAGTGACCAAATTCTCCTGGCTGTCATTTCTTCTACTTCTAGCTTTCAGGGCCCTCAATCGAAAGAGAAGTTCCACACCGGCCTTCCATCTGTCTGTCTCCTTGGAACCCCCCCACCCCCGGGGAACCCTAACTTCTGACCCTCCCGAGCTCCTTCCTGTCACATAGGTAGAGGCTAGGGTGGGTTGGGGGGCAAGCATCCCCAATCAATTCTCCCTTCAGCCTGGAGCAGTTGTGATTGGAGCTACACGCCTCTCAGCCTCTAGAGACTTCCCACCCTGACCCCTAGGGCAGTATACAGCCGTGTCCCCTCACCCCCTAAACCCCCAGAAGCTCTGAGCTCTTATCTCTTACTTGCCATTCTATAGCACCACCATGGAGCCAGTCAGCAGAGAGAGGCAGCTTCAGAGAGAAGGCAAGATTGCTTGTCAGGAACAGGGACCACCCAGGACTGTAGGACTTTGCTAGTGCCAAAGAGTGAAGGACTGCATGAAAGATGGATGTTGGGGTGACTGGACCACAGCTGGGGAGGTGCTAATAGTTGCTTCCCTAAGTTTGCTAGTGTAAGGATGTATGAAAAAGGGAAGCTGCGCCAGATGCACCAAGGATTTTGGAGATTATTTTCCTTGGTAGAAAACCGAGAGACCAGGGGCTGCATCCTGTTCAAACTGCACTGAAGGTTGACTGGCATCTCCCTAGAACAGTTCTCTGGTTTCTCTGCTGCTTTTTGAGCAGTGCATTTATTTTTTGCTAATGTTCTGTTGGTTGTGACTTGGAACCCTGACTGGTATTCCCTGGGCAACCCATTCCCATCTATTGAAGTTGTAGAAGATGAGTCTTCTGTGGCAAGTGTTAGAGTCATATTCTCCTACTCTCCCCCTTCCCAGGGCCTCACACATAATAGGTAAGTGCTCTACTATTGAGCTACATCTTCTGTCTATATATATATATATATATATATATATGTATGTATATTTCCAGTCCCTTTTTTTTTTTATTTTTTATTTTTATTTTATGTGTGTGCATGTATTGCCTGCATGTAGGTAAGTGCACTCGTGTCATGAAATGCCCGCGGAGGACAAGAGGCTGTTGGATCCCCTGGACCTGGAGTTATAGACAGTTGTTAACTACCATGTGGGTGCTGGGATTCGAACCTGAGTCTTCTGCAAGAACAGGCAGTATTCTTAACTGCTGAGCCATCTCTCCAGCCCTTCTAGTCCATTTTGAATTTCTAAGACAGTGTCTCATTGATTTTCCAGGCTGGCTTTAAACTCATTCTCTAGCCCATGCAGACCTTGAATTTATGAATCTTCTGCTTCAGCCTCCTGAGTGGCTGAAATTACTGATCTGTGCTACTGGGCCCAGCTCAGATTATTTTAAGTAACTATAATAATGGGACTAGAGAGATGGCTCAGTGGTTAAGAGCACTGGCTGCTCTTGCAGAGGACCTGGGCTCAATTCCTAACACCCACATGGATAGCTTACCACTTTAACTCTAGTTCCAGGGGATCTGATGCTCTCTTCTGGCTTCTTTGGTCACTGCATTCGCTTGGTACACTTATATACATGCAGGGAAAACACTCATACACATAAAATAAAAATAAAGAATAAAAAAATAAGGCCAGGCATGGTGGCGCATGCCTTTAATTCCAGGACTCAGGAGGCAGAAGCAAGTAGGTTTCTGTGAGATTGAGGCCAACTTGGTCTACATTGCAAGTTCTAGGCTAGCTGGGGCTCCAGGGAGACCTTGTCTCAAAAAATAAAATAAAATAAAATAAAATAAACTGACTGTGGTGGCACATGCCTGTAATCCCAGCACTAGGGAGGCTGAAACAGAATGATCAGGAGTTCAAGGTCATTCTCAACTATATAGTGAGTTTGAGGATAGCCTGGGCTATGTGAGACTGTCTCAAAAACAAACAATCCCCCCAACATTAACAAATAAATTAAAAACCCAATAATAGGGGCTGGAGAGATAGCTCAGTGGTTAAGAACACTGGTTGTTCTTGCAGAAGACCCAGGTTTGAATTCCAGAACCCACATGGCAACTAATAACTGTCTGTAACTCCAGTTCCAGGGGATCTCACAGCCTCTTCTGTCCTCTGTGGGCATTGCACGACATGGGTGCACTTACCTACATGCAGGCAATACACTCATACACATTAAAATAAAAAATAATAAATAAAATTAAAAAACCCCAATAATAGTAATAATTAATATATTGCTAATAGAATTAATGATGACAATGTTTTGAGACAGGGTCTCTCTCTGTAGCCCAGGCTGTCATAGAACTCACTAGGTAGCCCTGGCTGGCCTTGTGGCAATCCTCCAGCTTCACCTCCTGAAATAATGGGATTATACTTTAAGAGGAAGTGCTAGCATCCCAGCTGTGATAGGCAAAGGCCACTGTCTTCCCCTTGCGCTCCCTGCAATAACTTTCCGGTGGCTGGCTGAGGAGTTAGAACTGGGTTTGCTCTGATGACGCTGGCCTCTAGTCTCCTCAGGTCTTAGGGGCAACAGCGCCCCCTGGTGTGCAAAGCTCAGGTCGCAAGGGGAAGGGTGAGAAGGGGCCCAAGGAAGTGCAGTCACTAGACCTGACCCGGCCGGCTACGCTGGAACGTCCGCTCTGGGAAAGCTGGGTTGTTAGGAGCCTGGGGAGACTGGCAGTTAAGACTAGGAGCCAGAGGTAGCATCAGGGAAGGTGCTGGCCTTAGCTGGCCTAGATGAATGAGGGGCAGGCTGGAAGGGAAAGAGATAAAGTCCTTTCCGGAAAGTATGGCTGCGCTGATCATCTGTTTGTCTGTGCTCTAGGAGATCTTTTCTAAAGGGGTGTTACAAGGGGACAGCCAGGTCAGCACATGGGTCCCAGGACCCCTTGGGTCCCCTTCTTTGGGCTGCTTCCTGATCCTAAGACAGCCACCACACTGGCCCTGGCTCCAGCATTGCTATAATCCCAGGGCCAGGTGAGGAGGGCCTTTTGTTGAGCCCCTAATAGTATGCTCGGTTTTTGTATTAACTCTTGTTTGCCAATTGTTCTTCGAGGAAGATGGTAGGTAGCACCAGCTAGATTTCTCTGTCTCAGGAGTCTGTCAAAGCCTGAGCTCTTCCTCCTGCCCCATGATGACCCTCTGACGAAAGCTGCGCCGTCAAGGGCCCTGGGTGACTGAATGTGGTTGGGAGAGAAAAATTGTGAATTGGACATATTTGCTGACTGCCTATGGGTCTTAGACCCTCAGATGGGAGACAAAGATAGGGCATTGCGCGCGGGAGGGGGGGTGAGGAAAGAGGCACGTGAGAGGGCAGGTTGGGGCTCAAACCTCTCTGACTTTATAGTCTGCCCTGAGTCTGCTTAGCAGTATCTGGCTTGACACAGGGTCTGGATTGACCCAGGGTCTTTGAGGGGCAGCTCAGGACAGAAGTGTCATGCATTGGTTCAGGCAATTCTCCATGAGCAGCAAGAGCTGCCAGCAAACCTGGGGTCAGCTCTGTGGATGTGAAAAACAAAACAAAACAAACCAGGTCTCATCTCAAAGGGGATAAGAGATGATTTATTCTGGAGCCAAATATGAGAGGCTGTGGTCCAGTGAACTCAGATTTAGGTCACCCCAAATTCTGTGTTCAAACACTGTGTGGCAGCAGTTTCAAGAAGTTTTTATAATAACAAAACAAGGAAAGTCATAAATCCCACCTGGCTCCCCTGGCTCCCCTTTGCCCCAGTCCCTTCCTTTCCACCCTCCAGCCTGGCAGAAGATGGGGCTAGAGAGACCCTGGAGAGGCTGTGTGTCTGGCTGAGGATATACAGCTTCTTTTGGGCAGGTTCCCTTAGCACCTTGCCTCATGTTAATGACAAGGGTTTCTGGGGCCCTGATTGCTCTGCTCCCTACTTCCATGCCCACTCAGGCATGGGACACTCACTCCTTCCAGCAATAAGAACCAGCCATCCTTGGTCGTAGAGAGTACTGTGAACACAAACCCATGCGTGCACTTACCAGCAGGCAAGAGACTCTTGAAGACTATGTCAAATGAATCTTTTAAAAGTTTAAAATGAAATATATATAAAGAGAAATAAAATTAATTTTAAAGCAAAAAAAATCAACATATCAACATACCTTTTTTTTTTTTTTTTTTTTTTTTTTTTTTATAAGGGTTATTTTTAGCCCCAGCTGGCCTGGAGCTCACTATGTAGACCAGGCTAACCTTGAACTAACAGAGACCTACTTGCCTCTGTCTCCTGAATGCTGGGATTAAAATTGTGTCTCACACTTTAATATATATTGGTGAGTATATCAAGTAGGCTGAGGTTACAGCAAAGTGGAGAAATCACTGTTATAGGCCTCAGATGTTATGTAATAACATTCTTAGCCTTTGGGTTAGTGGCAGATAGGGGTCTGTTCATACATTCTAAAAAGGCTTAGTAATAGTCACAAGGATGTTAGGTCATACACAGAGGTGGACAATAAATGGCTATTCAAAAGGAGAGCGAAAGATGACCCAAGATAAATTGTAATTAGGCTCTGGACCTGCAACATTCCAGCCTCTCTACAATCCCTGGAATTCCAATCAGCCCATCAACCTTAGGAGCTTCTTTTCTGAGAACTTTGTTCACAGCTCCAACTCTGAAAATGACTAGAGGTCTCGTCCTAGTAAGTCACTTTCCCTCTTGTCTCCCTGTCTCTATCTTCCCAGTGTAAGGCAGTGTGTGTAAGGACTCAGTGGAGCAGAGCACCAAGGGGAACCCAGTGTAGGGCAGGTGCCCGCACAAGGAATTTGGCAGACATTTGAGTGGAATAAAAGGATAGCTGGACTCCAAGTATCTCTGAAATTCTAGAATTTAATTCTCCCTGATACATAATCTCTGAAAGGACGTGTGTGTGAGTGGAGGATCGGGAGAGCCCTTGTAGAACTGGCCACTCCTGTTTCTGTGCTTTGTATACCTTGTAATTCTCATTTGCTCATCTGTCACTCTTAAGTAAGTAAAAATATGTGACTCCCAGGTCAGGGATGGATGTGCACCAGTTTTTCCACTGGCCCTAGCACTGAAAAGATCATGGGATGGGCGTGTTGGTCTGCCTCAACACAAACAGAGGCAGAGGGCTCAAGAGTTTGAGATCAGGGGCTGGAGAGACGGCTCAATGGTTAAGAACACTGGCTGTTCTTGCAGAAGACCTGGGTTTGGGTTCAATTTCTAGCACCTACATGGCAGCTAACAACCATCTGTAACTCCAGTTCCAGGAGAATTCAATACCTTCTTCTGACCTCCGAGGGCATTGTATGACATGGGTGCCCTTACATACATTCAAGCAATATACTCCACTCATACACATAAAATAAAAATAATAAATTATTATTTTATGTGTATGAGTGTTATGTCTGCAGGTGTGTGGAGTGCCCGTGGAGGACAGAAGAGGGTGTCGGATTCCCTGGAATTGGAGTTAGGGATGGCTGTTAGCCACCATGTGGGTGCTGGGATTCGAACCCAGGTCCTCTGCAAGAGCACCCAGTGCTCTTAACCACGAGCCATCTCTCCAGCCCCTAAAATATTTTTTTAAAGGCTCTACACACACACACACACACACACACACACACACACACACACACAACCAACCAATGGAGCTTCTAGTGTTGAGCTTCTAGTCTTTGGATGGCTAAGAGCAGAGGTGGGACTTCCAGCAGAAGAAAGAACAACTACTTTTTAGTTGTTCTTTTTCTTCTTCCTCTTCCTCTTTTTTTTTTTTTAACTCTTCTCCCCGGCCCCTTCTTTCTTCCTTTTTTCTGTTTTTCTTTTCCTTTTTTTTTTTTTTAAGCTTTTTTCTTCTTGTGAAATGTTAATCTGTGAGTTTTCTCTGGGGAATACATTTCGGGGGTACTGGAGTGGGAAGAAATACAAATGGGAGTTGGGGGAGGGGAGAATACAGTCCAGGACATCCTAGCCAGGAGACAGAAGAGCCCAGGGTTCTGTGGTTCCCCAAGTTTCTGTGGGTGATTGATGATTTAGGTCTTTGTAAGTTATGTGGTTAATTGGTCCTACTGCTCCTTCATGAGGCACTCACTATATAGCCCAGGCTAGTCTGAAACTTGCTGTGTAGCCCAGGCTAATTTCTAGCTCACAGTAATCTTCCTCAGCCTCCCAAGTGCCAAGATGATAGGTGTGTTGTGTCATACCTGGCTGGACAAGGAATTTCTGTTTCAGGTGGGTCTATGAAGCGGGTGGGGTGTATCTTCTGGCCCTTATTAGTGGTTTCTCTGGAATTACTGGAAGGAAAGACCCGAGACTCAGAGATGCTTTTGCAAAACAAACTCACTTTTCCTTAGATTGCCCATTTGGGGTAGAGTCCTGGGGACTGGGTGGAGGGCTTCCTGTCCCTATGGGAAGTGTGAGCTTTTCAAATGATCACAAGAGGGCAGCACAGACCACATTCTGCTACCCCTCAGAGTACCAGAGGGCAGGGGCAGGTCCTGGCCTAAGAACACGGGATTGGGGCTGGAGGAGAGAACAACAACAAAAAACCCATCAGCTAGGGGAGAATTGTTGAAATAAGGTCTTGCTGTGTCGTTCAGGCTACCCTTGAGCTCTTGACTGTTCTCCATCTTACCTCAGCCTCTCGAGTGCTGTGATTACTGGTATACTCCACCATGCCCAGTTGGCCTGATTTTTCTTTTTTTCAGGTGTAATGCAAGATGGGAACGTGGGAAACTTTTCTATGAACATTGGGTCCTGATACTGGGAAAAGTACAGGATTTGAAGACTACAGTTCCAGCTTGACTGAGATTGAGTTCTCTTCTTTGGGGCAGGGAAGACTTGAGACAGGGTTGCTGAGAGGCAGGGGATCCAGTGCAGAACTGACCCCAGGTAGGCGGCATTAAGACACATGGTGAGGCCTGCAGAGATCGATCAGTAGTTAAGAGCCCTGGCTATTCTTGCAGAGGACCCAGGTTTGGTTCCCAGCACCTACACAGAAACTAATAACTGTCTGAAAACTCTAGTTCCAGGGGATCTAACGCCCTCTTCTGACCTCTGTGGGTGTTGCATAAACTGGTGCACTTAGATGTAGGCAAAATACTCATACACATAAAATTTAAAAAATGAACAAATAGGGGCTGGAGAGATGGCTCAGTGGTTAAGAATACTGACTGTTCTTGCAGACCCGGGTTCGAATCCCAGCACCCACATGGCAACTAACAACTGTCCATAAGTCCAGTTCCAGAGGATCCGACGCCTCTTCTGTCCTCTGTGGGCATTGAACAACATGGGTGCACTTACCTACGTGCAGGCAATACACACATACACATAAAGTAAAAATAATAAATAATAAATATTTTTAAATAATGAACAAATAAAAGACAGATGGTGAGAATGTGGGATATTGGAATGGGCTTCTTCCAAGAACCCAGCCCCATTAGGACTGTGTTGTGGCTTGTAGTAAGCATGTACTTTCAGAGCTCCTGCACACTTCTCCAGCAGCCACTCACCTGGGCTCCTGCTGTGGGACTGGGGAGTTGGATCCCTCTCTTGGAGTGGGCTAGGGACCCCCTGTGGCTGAAGGCTGGGGGAGAGTAGCTTAGGAAGAAGGCAGCTCCTTTTCAAACATAGCAGGTGCATCCCTGGGATATATCATAAAGAGGGCAGGACCACTTTGAGCTCCAAGATGGGGTTGCAGGGCAGGGACAAGAGCCCAGCAGACCCCAGGCTGCTCAGAAAGAGACCTACCCAGTTGTGTTATTCACGCCCTCCCAACCTGCCTGTCTGCCACCTTGTGATGAGGGAGCTGGAGGAGCCAGGACAGAACCCTTGCAGCTCTTGGAGGGCCAAGGCTGGGAGGGGGTGGGGCAGAATAGGGTGAAGCCTGGGCCTTTAGTCATGCACCAGTTTACTAGGTGTCCTCCAGGATCTCAACATCTCCATAGGTGTCTTTATATGTAATGTATTTGCGTACTGTTTGGCTAAGGATAGGGCACTCTCAATTAAAGATGTTCTATTTTTTCTTTCTTTTTTAAAAACATATTTATTTTGCCGGGCATGGTGGCTCACACCTGTAGTCCCAGCACTTGGAGGCAGAGGCAAGCAGATCTCTGTGAGTTCAAGGCCAGCCTGGTCTACATAGTGAGTTCCAGGACAGCTGGGGCTACAGGGAGACCCTGCTTCAAAAAGACAAAAAACAATATTTATTTTTATTTTATGTATATGAGTGCTTTGCCTGAATGTATATAACTGCACCATGTACATGCAAGCCTGCACAGGACAGAAGAGGTTTGACCCCCTGGAACTGGAGTCACAAATTGTTGCTAGCTGCCACATGGGTGCTGGGAATTGAACCTGGGTCCTCTGTAAGAGCTACCAGTGCTTTTAACTGTGAGACATCTCTCCAGCCCCACTTCCCCCACCCCTTTCTTTTTGAGACAGGGACTCAGTATGTAGCTGTTGGCTGTCCTGTAACTGGCAATGTAGACCAGGCTGGCTTCCATCTCTTAGAGATCCATCTGCCTCTGCATCCTGAATGCTGAGATTAAAGGTATGTACTGCCAGGCCTGATTTTCTCTTAAAAGGGATTTTATTTATTTTTATTTTATGTGTATGAGTATTTTGCCTGCATGTGTGTAAGTGTGCAACATGTGCATGACTGGTGCCGAATGAGGCCAGAAAAGGCCCTCAGATCTCCTGAAACTGGAATTATGGACAGTTGTGAGCTGGGAAGTGCATGCTGGGAACCGAACCTGGGTCTACTGTAAGAGCAGTACAGGCTCTTCACCACTGAACCATCTCCTTAGCCCCTCTTGCTCTTTTATCTTATTTTATATTTTATTTTACTTTATTTATTGAAGCATTTTTATTTTTTAGATAAGGTCTCACTGTGTAGCCCTGGCTGGCCTGGAACTCCCAGAGATCCACCTGCTTCAGCCTCCCAAGTTCTGGAATTTAGAAGCATGCACCCCACACCCAGTTCTCTCTTTAAAAAAAAAATTACACTGAAAAATTTTGTTTTGTGGGGGCTGGCAAGATGGCTCAGGAGTTAAGAGCACTGGCTTCTCTTGCAGAAGATCCGGGTTCAAATCCAGCACCCACATGCTTGCTCACAACCATTTGTAACTCTAGTTCCAGGGGATCTGACCCCCCTGTTCTAGCCTGTGCAGGCTTTGTGTGCATGTGGTACACTTACATGCAGGCAAAACTCTCACACACATAAAACAATTAATTAAAATTTGTTTTGTGTACATGTGTATGTGCATGTTCATGCTACAATGCACATGTGACAGTCAGGGCACAACTTGCAAGAATCAGCGCTCTCCTTCCACCATACAGATTCCAGGGATTGTTGTTTCTCTTCATAGATCAAACTACAGTGTGCAGTTGTGTGTTTATTTATGCTTTTACTGATTTTTGCAGTGCTGGAGATTGAACCCAGCATGTGTGAGGCAAGTGCTCTGCCACTGAGCTGTGTGTTTTTGTGTTTACTTGTTTGGTGTTGGGCTCCACTACACCATTAGATTTCCAGAGGGCAGGAAACTATGCTAACCATGTTCATCGCCTTGCATCCATCAGCCTTCACTAACAGCATCTGGTACATAAGAGTTCAAAGAGGGGGCTGGCGAGATGGCTCAGTGGGTAAAGTGCTTACTGTGAAAGTTGATGACCAGAGTTCCATCACTGGAACCCACTTATCCTCTGACCTTTATATGTGTGCTGTGGTATGCATGCTTATACACATGTACATACACACACATACCCATATACACACTAATAATACATAAAAATTTTTTTTTGTCCTTTTGAGACAAGGTCTCCCTGTAACCCCAACTGGCCTGGAACTTGCTGTGTAGACCAGGCTGGCCTTGATCTCACAGAGATCCTCCTTCCTCTGCCTCTTGAGTGCTGGGATTAAAGGTGTGTGCCACCATGCCCAACTTAAATTTTTTTTTGTCTTTTTGAGACGGTCTCCCTGTAGCCCAGCTGTCCTGGAACTTACTGTGTAGATCAGACTGGCCTTGAACTCACAGAGATCCGCCTGCCTCTGTGTCCCAAGTGCTGGGATTAAAAGTGTGCATCACCATACCCGGCCCAACTAAATTGTTTTAAAAAGGTTAATGAATAGAATATAAATTACTTTTGTTGTTGTTGTTGTTTTTTGGTTTTATTTGGTCTTTTTGAGACAGGGTCTTCCTGTAGCCCCAGCTGTTCTGGAACTCACTATGTAGACCAGGCTGGCCTTGAACTCACAGAGATCCGCCTGCCTCTGCCTCCCGAGTGCTGGGATTAAAGGTGTGCACCACCACGAAATTACTTTTTTTAAAAAAATATTTTATTATTTTTATGTGTACCAGTGTATTGCCTGCATGTATGTGAGTGCACCCATGTCATGCAATGCCTCAGAGGTCAGAAGAGGGTTTTGGATTCCCCTGGAACTGGAGTTAAGGACAGTTTGTGGCCGCCATGTGGGTGCTGGGAATCGAGCCCAGGTCCTCTGTAAGAACAGTCAGTGCTCTTAACTGCTGAGCCATCTCTCCAGCCCCAGAAATTACTTTTTTTGAAATAGGAAATCTATACACATGGTAGAAAGTCCACAAATTATTTAAGTAAAAGCTGCTATAGCTGGGCCCAGTGACACAGGCCTGTAATTATTGCTACTCAGAAGGCTGAGGCAGGAGGATCTAGAGTTCAAGGCCAGCCTGGGCAATTAAGTGAGACCCTGCCTCAAAATAAAAAGTAAAAAGAGAGCTGGAGATATGGCTCAATAGTAAAGTGTTTGCCTATCATGGAGAGGGTCTGGGATTGATTCCCAGAACTGCAAAATATAAAGTAAAATAAATTTTTTCCTAAACTTACATCCCATAGACTTAGAGAACAAGAAATATACTTTTTCTTGTCCGTCTTTCCAGGATATTCTCCACATATATTAACATAAACTCGTTTTTAAAAACATAAATGGGGCAAGGGATACAGTTCAGTTGGTAGAGTACTTACCTAGCATGAAGCTCTGGGTTCAATACCAGCACTACATGATTGGGTATTGTAGTATACACCTGTAGTCCCAGCACCCAGAATGTGGAGGCAGAAAGATTAGAAGTTCAAGGTCATTCTCTGGTACATATTGAGTTCCAAGCCAGCCTCAGCAGAGACCTTATATCAAAAGATTAAAAAAAACACTGGGCATGGTGGTGCATGCCTGTAGTCCCAGCACTTGGGAGGTAGAGGCAGGTGGATCTCTGTGAGTTCAAGGCCAGCCTGGTCTACATAGTGAGTTCCAGGACAGCTGAGGCTACAGGGAGACCCTACTTCAAAAAATAAAAAAAAAGATTAAAAAAAAAACCAAAATATAAGTAGGAAGCCAAGCACAATGTACCTGAGCTACATAAGTCCCTGTCTACCTGTCTAAAAAAGCCAAAAACTGATGGGATGATTCATCCAGATGACTCACCCTGATTACTTGAGTACAATTCCCAGACCCCACATGATAGCAGACAAATTCCTGCAAATTGTCCTCTGACCTGCACATGCACACCATTGTGTGAGTGTGCACACACACATACACACAAATAAAATAAATTTTAAAAATGAAAATATAGATGGGCAGTGGGAAGGCCAAGGAAGGAGGATCATATGTTCCAGGCCAGTGTGGGATATAGAGTGAAACCCTTTCTCGAAAAATAAAATCCCGCAATGGGTTGGAGAGATTGCTTAGTGGCTAAAGGTGCTCACTGGCAACCCCGAGTTCAATCTCAGGGACTCACATGTGGCAGGAGAGAATCAACTCTTGAAAGTTGCCCTCTAGGGGCTGGAGGGATGGCTCAGTAGTTAAGAGCACTGGCTGTTCTTGCAGAGGACCTAGGTTCACATCCCAGCACCTATGTGGTGGCTAACAACCATCTGTAACTCTAGTTCCAGGGAATCCAATATCCTCTTCTGTCTTCTGCAGGCACTGCACAACATGGGTGCACTTACATGCATGCAGGCATGACACTCATACACATGAAATAAAAAAAAAGAAAGAAAAAAAATTAAAGAAAATAGAAAGTTGTTTTCTAACCTGCACACAGGCCATGGCAAAAAATAGAAAGTTGTTTTCTAACCTGCACACAGGCCATGGCCATACAGACACACACACACACACACACACACACACACACACACACACACAGGTGTAAATGTAATTTAAAAATATCCCCAAGCCAAGCCAAAACCAAATAACAAACAAACAAAAATTCATAAGTGGACTGGGTGTAATGGTGAACACCTGCAAGCCCAGTACTCAGGAGCCTGAGGTTGGAGGATTTAGAGTTCCAGGCCAACCTGGGCTACATAGTGAGACCCTATCTCAAAAACAAACAAACATACAAACAACAAGAAGAAACCCACAAATGGTAGTGAAATCATATATGGTGGTCTGAAAATCTTCCATACTATGTTATTATTTTATGTAGCTCTATAAAATTTTTAGTCATTTTGATTATTACTGGGTTGGTGGACTGTGTCATCCCAAATAACACAGAGCTTGCAAAGATAATTTTGTTGTTTTTGTTTTTTATTTTATGTGTATGCGTGTATTGCCTGCATGTAGGTAAGTGCACCTTTGTCGTGCAATGCCCATGGAGGTCAGAAGAGGCTGTCAGATCCCCTAGAACTGGAGTTACGGACAGTTGTTAGCTGCCATGTGGGTGCTTGGATTCGAACCTGGGTCTTCTGCAAGAACAACCAGTGTTCTTAACTACTGAGCCATCTCTCCAGCCCCCTGTTTTTGTTTTTTGAGACAGCCTTTTGTAGCCCAAGATGGCCTCAAACTCACTTTGTAGCTGAGGCTGGACCCTATGCCTCCGAAGTACTGGGACTGCAGGCGTGTACCAGCTGGTCTGGCTTTCAGTACATTTTATTCAGAGTAGCACTGCCCCTGCAATACATGTGCCGTGGTAAACTGTGTCTTCAAAAAGGTTGGGGCAAAGAACACGGCTTAAAGGTAAAACGAGAAGGCTTATATAAGTTATTTTGATGCAACAGTTTTTAGCCACAGGATCGATAACAAGGGTGGCATCTGTCCAAGGCTGAACAGGCAAGTGCAGTGTTACTACACTGACATTACAATGACTGAACAAATAGCCTAACTCTTAAATTTAGTTTTTTTATTTATTATTTTTATTTTATGTGTATGAATGTATTGCCTGCATGTAAGTGCACCCATGTGCAATGCCCTAGGAGGACAGAAGAGGGCATTGGATCCCTTGGAACTGGGTATATGGGCAAGTGTGGCCAGGTGTTTGTGTGTGAGTGTACCAGAGGTGCCATTCTAGGTCAGATGCCAGAAAGGTGTGTATGTGCTTGAAGATGGGCATGTGTTTACAAGTATGCTTGTCATCCTGTGTCCTCAGGCCCCAGGAGCCTCTTGCTGGAGTGCCCAGTAGCCCTTCCTGTCATGAGAACCAGGTGGAGGGTGGCTGTGGGAGGCAACTGGCCAATAATTGAGCAGCTTTGGAAAACACTGTTCCTCCTGCTTCCTGGCAATGGTCAGACTTGAGGTTGGGGAGACCTGTACCTGATGATGCCAAGTCCACGACAGGGAAGTAGAGTTCCTGCCGAGTTTTAGGGGTGACAATGGGGGAAATGAATAAATGGGCAAGATGCAGGTAGACTTCAGTGTCTGCTTATATACCCTGGGACTGTGTTCTGAGCCAGAGTCTCCACCACCTGCCCCATCAAGGAGGATCCAGTTGCAGGGAGAATTTTGGCCAGTCCCTAAGCCCCCACCATGTCTTTTAGGTGAGGAAATGGAAGTCCAGAGCCCCTTGATCAGCAGACTGCCTAGTAGAGATCCTTTGAGCTATCAGCTGGGTGTGGTTAGGCAGAGTGGGAGAGCTATCTCCACCCCCACCTTCTCCACCAGTGTCTCCAAGGGCCCCCAATCTGACAGCAGAGGTGCATGAGACAGCTGGGGATGTAGATTAAAGTACTAACACTATTATACATATGAAATGGTGAGCCAAGTGTTGGAAGGATCTGAGAGATGAATATCCCATCCCCAGACATGGACTGTATAACCTGGAAACATTTGGGGGACCATAACTTCATCCCTATGTGAAGGGCAGGAACTTTGACCTCTCCTAGCTGGATCTTTCTTCTCATCTTTCCTGGCTCAACCTTCGGGCACCAACAGTCCTCAGACTTAACTTCCTTTACTAGGTCATTCTTGCTATTGGTGCATGTTTAGCACTTATGGAGGCTGCTCTGGCCCAGGCTACATGAGAGACACATAGACAAATGGGAACAGGACCCTGGACTCCTGAGAGGCACCCAGCTCAACTGTAGAGAGGGGAGCCAGCACTGCCTAGCTGGGATGCTCTTTTTTGAGAGACTGGGGGAAGCCAGTCCAGATAGTATGGAAAGGATGCACCAAGTGGGGGGAAAGGCCTGGAACGCATAGAAGGGGTCCTCAGGCTTCTCTGGGGCAGGCGTCATGGGGGTGGTGGCCTGTCCCACTGGGAGATGAGTTTCCTTCCAGCAGCTCCTTCTCACGCAACAGGCAGGAAGGGGTTGGGGGGCCCATTGTTCCCTGGCACGCTAGCACCCTCCCTAGCCCTCCCCAGCTTTGGGTGGGGAGGAATGGGAGGAAGTGAACTGAGCCCAGGCCCTGGCAAGACCCCAGTGAGAGGGTGCAGAGTCCTGGGGAATGCTAGCTCACATGTGTGCCTGAGGTGCACACAGCCACACATGGTAAGCATGTGGGTTTTGCTCCTGCACTTAATACACATTTTCTAGCGTGTGTGAGTGTGTGTGTTGTGCATTCACCTGGGACCCGACCTTATCTCATTAAGCCTCTCACCATCCCACCAGCCCTGGGAGGTAGGATTATTCTTCTCAATTATAAAATGAGAAAATCCAGAGTCAGAAATGTTATGCAACAGCTTAGTGGATTTCAGCCAGCCACCTGCTTATCATCTTTCCACTTCCCAATCCCTGCTGAGTGTGAGCTCCTCCATAGCTACTGACCCAGGATGGAATGGGAAGTACAGAGGTGAAAGAAAGAGGTGGCAATGGTGGGAAAGCCAAGAAGCGTCACCTCACTGTCCTTCTAAAGTCACAAATAGGCAAGAGAGAGGGCCCAGATGATGGTAGCAAAGACCAGAGGCTGCCTCCCTCTTCAGTATGAGGTCAGGTGCACCAGGTGGGTTCCTTCTCAGAAATGCCCCTGCTGCATTACCTGAGAGCTGCCAGACAAGCAGGTTCCTGGTTAAGGGACAGAGTGCATGGACTTAGGGTCTAACTGTCGGGGGGGGGGTGTCTCTGAGGGATGGGGAGTTTGACTCAGGATGTGACTACCTCTTCTGGCAATCCCTGCCTAATAACAAAGGCCTATGACAGTAATAATTCAGAGGGCACACTCGTGCATTGACTCTTCAAACTGTAATCTCTGCTCTAGGAGACCCAGCCTCTGCTTGGTTTTCCCTGAGCAGAGAATGTACTCATTCCTGCTTTCAGACAATCTGCTCCATCCACTGATAACTTTGCCATCTAGAAAATTCTTGCTGGGGGAGCAAATTGCTTTAGAATGAAATTTTTCTGGCAGAACTGGGTGAACCTTACATCTGAGAGGAAGCTTAATGACTGAGTTCACTTGCATAGGGACCAAGAGAATCTTAGGAGAGAGATGACTCTGAGGGTAGAAGGACCAGGAAGGGCCAGGTGATCCAGTGTCACAGCTGCTGTGGAATAAAAACAGTAGTAGTCTTGTTTATTTATATCTTGGGGTCACAGGAAAGGCTGTGAGCCAGAGCGAGCTTGCTCCCACTGGTAGTGGGAGGGGCAGAAAAGTGACAGATGGCAACCCTTGAACAGCTCTGCTGGCTTCTGTGTCACTGCCTGTCTCGGGCCTGTTATATTGGGCTCATCTCCCAAGGTAGTCAGGATACTGTGACTAGCCCCTCACTAGTTTTCACCACTGAGTTGTATCCCAAACATTGCTGCTCCAAGGACACCCAATTCCAGATTGACCTTTGATCTCTGACTTGTATGGCCTGGTTCAGAAAGATGACTCAAGCCACTCAGACTTGGGCTATAGCTCAGTGGTAGAACACTTGCCTAGCATGTTCTAGGCTTTAGATTTGATTCCCAGCACTGGAGTGGGTGTAGAGGCTGACCTAAGCCATCCAAAGGAAAGACCTGGTGGGAGGCCCTTGAGATAAATAACTGAGGATTTGAGCTGTAGAGGCTGTGCGGTCTAGAGAAGTCCCTCTGTCTCCACTGGGAGAGAGACAGAGGCAGGATTCCACCTTAGGGCATTCTCTACCATTTCATCTTTGCCAAAATCATCCTTCCCTATGTGACATATTTCAGTGGAGTGAGAACAGCCTGAGATGACACATGTCCAGGACCTGCTCAGTACAGGGCAAGAGAGAACCAGCCCCATTTGCCACTCCTGTCAGAGTCAGGAATGGTGAGCAAGGGAGCAAAGTCTGTATGTTCAATTCTTCCTACCTTGGCTCTGGCCAGCGGGGAGCCTTAAGCCACCTGGTTAAAGATTGGTCAGGTAAGCATGAGAAGCTCAGGGTAACTCTAGTCCACATGTAGTCATATGGGGCAGTGACCACTGGGTGACCATTAACAGACCTGTCCTGAAACTCTTCAGGAAGCTGAGCTTTGCTGACTCTTTTTTTTTTTCCGGTCTTTTTGAGACAGGGTCTCCCTGTAGCCCCAGCTGGCCTTGAACTCACAGACATCTGCTTGCCTCTGCCTCCTGAGTGCAGGCATTAAAGGCATACACCACCACACTGGGTGCCTTGCTGAATCTTGGACTGAAGAAGTGTGGGATGTCTGCCTGCTGCTTAAATCACAGAGAGAATGTATATATATATATATATATATATATATATATAGTGATATATATGATATGTATTACATTGGCTTGTACAATAGGGGCTAAGTAGCCCAACACTGGAGAGGCTGAGACCCTGGTAATTCCTCAGTAGTCCAAATATGGCTTTGAAGGCCTGGAAGATTCCAAGAGCACTATTGATATTTAGTCCATGTTGGAAGGCCAAAGAAGATGTGTTCTGATGTTAGTGAAGGATGGTGACAGCAGTAGCAGCAACAACAGGATGAATGCACTCACCAGCAAGAAGCAAAGGTGGGCAGGCAAAGCAGCATTGCTTTCCCCTGAGACCTCCTTATATCAGGCTTGCTGCTGGAAGGTGCAGTCCACTCTGGGGGCCTGGTCTTCTCCCCTCAGTTAATTCATCCTGCAAATGACCTCATAATCAAATCCAGAGGCATGTCTCTTAGTGGATTCTAGCTCTAATAAGTTGACAATTGAGATTAACCATCAATATGTGCCCACTTGTGCATGGCTGTTCTGGGTCAACCACTTTCTGATTGAATTGGAGGCCTGCTTCACAGGACAGAATCCATGACTATTAATAGCTCGTGGCTAGGGAGCTCATAGGCCTTTTTTGGGGAAGTTGCTATTATAGTTTTGCTGAATGGACATGTCATTAAATATTTTGAAGATTAGCTGCTTTCAGCTTTGGTGAGAGAAGCTTCTTTTTGCAGTAGGCAGCTGTTACTGCAAAGACTCTTAATGGTCAAAGTGCTGATAATAACTAACTAACTAACTAACTAACTAACTAACTAACTAACTAACTAACAACTAAGTGTTAAATGCTCAGCCCTAAATAGGAGATCTATATCATCCCCTTGAAGGCTCATAAAAGAGGAGACAGAAAGACTGGAAGACTGGAAGGCGGGGTGGAATGTTGTGGAATACTGTCTCCCAAGTATAACATGGCCATTGCATTCATGAACTCAGCAGTTATAATTACCTGCACAAGATCTGCAGAAGATTATGCCAGCCAACATTCAGTCATGGATGGGGAGGGGCTCACAAGGTCCCACCCTTACCTTATATTGGCAATAAATACTTACTGGGGAAGAAAGAGACATTTTCTTCAGTGGGATAGCCACTTGTAAGTTTCTCATGGTCCTGTAAATAACTCATCACCTATGTTCATGTGAGTAACCCTATTTAAACACACTGGGACACAGATAGACAGACATACAGACAGATAGACAGACAGACAGACACACACACACATAGAAAGAGGACTAGCTGGGAAGAGGAATGAGATCAGTGGGGGCAGAATGACAAGTGAGTGTAATGGGAGGATGAATATAGTCAAAATACATTATATACATGTATGAAGATGACTTAATTAAAATCCATTGTTATGTATAATTAATATATACTATGAAAAGATTATACCCATACCCATCAAGCTAGAGGCTCTGGAGGAGAGGTCCATGCCGCCTCAGACTGGAGCTTTCAAGACCAGGTCATGCATGTCTCTTCTCTTGAAGGAGTCTAGGAACAAGGTCATTTTTTCTAGAACTCCAAGGGCTGGGCTCCATCTTTCTCCTCAAATGGGTGTCTCTGGACTGGGGAATTTCTTCCTCAGAGTGGAACTGTGTCTTCCACTCCCATTTTGAGCTCTTCAAGACTGGATTATGGCCTGCTCAGTCTTGGGATTCTGGGGCATGACCCTGTCCCAGATGGGTTGCCTGGGGCAGAGCTGTGCCTTTCTGAGTCTGAGAGATGAGCTAGATCTTCTCTTAGTTGGATTTCTATGAGGAGTTTCCTTTAGGTTTGAGGCTAGGCAAGGCACAGACAGGTAGCGCTCCAGAAAGATGCTTCCTATCTCTAGAGTTTGTCACAGACTGTACCTGCTTTTTTACTTCCTAAGCATTTTTTTTTGTCTTTTTTTGGAGACAGGGTCTCCCTGTAGCTCCAGCTGTCCTGAAACTTACTGGGTAGACCAGGCTGGCCTCAAACTCGCAGAGCTCTGGCTGTCTCTGTCTCCTGAGTGCTGGAATTAAAGGTATGCACCACCATGCCTGGCCAACATTACTTTTTTTCAAAGTCACAGACAACCATGGTTATGACTGTCTAGATTGTTAGGTGATCAGAACCATTGGGTAACCTCTTTGGAGATAAGTCTGCCCCATTTTTATGTTAGCTCAGAGAATCATGACTTGTAGGATAGATACGGTTGAACCTTGATTAGCAGTAAAGAAAGAAAGAAAGAAAAAAAAAGAACTGAGGGAGTTCTGGCAAGAATGAAAGTGGCTCATATTAGATAGCCACTCTTAGTGGTCAGGGGTGACATGGCAGTCTAGCACTATTGGTCTTTGCAGTTACGTCTGGGAGTGGGAGGAACTGAAGTCTGCAGCTATGCATTTGGGATTGCAGAGAGCTACTTGAAGAGAGGTGCTTGTGGGGCAAAGCCCTGTAAACTCCTAGGAGTACACCACTCAAACCATTGTCTACTGAATTTTCAATTTGAACCATCAGTGTCTGTTTTTCCTTCAGAGCCCATCTCTATTAACAGTAGTAAGAAGACAATGGGGGGGCAGGGAAAAAAAGAAGACAATAAGCAAGCAGGCTTTATTGTTGTAAGTTCATATGAACATGGTCCCAAGTGCCTGTAAGACTGTTTCCTTATGGTCATATAAACTCTATCAGACAAAAACCTAGCATAAAACTGGGGAAATGGGCAGCAAGCCCCAACCTATTGGCAGCTGATTACTGCTGGGTGAGGGACAGATAATCTTTAAAAAAAATTAATAATAATTATTATTATTAAAGAAAGGGTTTCTTTAGCTTAAATCTCCCAGGTCACAGTTCATCAGGGAGTCCATGGTAGGAATTCAGGGCAGGAACCTGGAGGTAGGAACTGGAGCACAGGCCGTAGAGAAATGCTGCTTAGTGGCTTACTCCCCTGCCCCTGCTGAACCTGCTGTCTTATACAACATAGGCCCAGCTGCCCAGGGGTGGCACTAATCACAGTGGCTGGACCCTCCTCCATCATTCAATAATCAAGAAGATGCCCCACTGACTTGGTCACAGGCCAGTCCAATGGAGTCAATTCCCAATTGAGGCTCCCTCAACCCAGTATGTCAAATTGACACTAAAACTATCCAGCACAATTGAGCCCTTGTCAACTTGACATAAAAACACATCACTATTAAGCCACAACCTTTCCATTTCTTGTCCCCAAGATATGATGTTAACATTACTATCACAATATAAGACAGTGCATTAAAAGCCCCACAGCCCTTAAAAAAATCTAAACACTTAAAAATTCAGTCTCTTTTAAGTCTCTTAATTGCGGGCTCCTGTAAAATCCAAAACAAGTACTGTCTTATTTCAAAGGGGAAGAATCAGGCACACTTAAGCAAAACCAAAGTCCAGGCAAGTAGTTCAAGGCTGAAAATCTGGGATTTGCTCATGATTTTCTGGGCTCCAAAGGGTTTTGGCAGCTCCACTTCTCTGGCTCTGCTGTCCACAGCATACATAGCTCATCTCAGACCTAGGCCAGCTCCATTCCACACCTGCTTCTGCCCTTGGTGGTCATCCTGGCATCTCCAAAAAGCTGGGATCTCCACTGAAACTGAAGTTGTACCCTCACCAATGGCATTTTCTGGAATCTTTGGGTGCAAAGCCTCAGATTCTCTCCATGACCCCTTCAATCCTGGGGCCTTCACTGCAATTGAGGCTGCACTTTCACCAATGGTTTTTCCTGGCTTCTGAGGGTGTCAAGTCTCAGTTGCTCTCTGTGATCCCTTCACACTTTCAACACCAGAACCATGCAGAAGACCCTTACACATCACCAAGTCCTGCTTCCAGCATGAGATAGATTATCAGGCCCCTTTTGGGCCATAACTTCTGTGCTGACCCTGAGGAAATACTTCACAGAAGATTTTGCCAAAGTGATGCTGATCTCTTTTTACTTACAGCTGATTTTTCAGCCCCAGGTAACCAACATCAATTGTCCCAGTAAAGCAAAGGTTTAATTTCAGTGTTTTGGTCTCTTAATCACACCTGATTCTTCAGGCCCAGCTGACCAGAAACCACAGGTTCTCAATTCAAGAGATCAGACAAACAGTCCTGATAGTCTCTGCTTCCCTTTGAAGCTGGACAAGCCAGCCCTCCATTGTGTACAACTCTTTCAGCATAACTGTTTCAAGCTCCACAGCAACAAACTCTAAGCACTCAATGGCTTTTCCAGCCCAAAGTTCCAAATGCTTCTGCAATCCTCCTAAAAACACCAAGGTCAGGTCTGTCACAGGAATGACCCACTCTCTGGTACCAATTTCTGTTCTAGTTTGTTTCTCCATTGCTGTGACAAAATACTTTGACCAGTACCAACTTGGGGAGGGGGGAGGTTTATTTTATCTTATATCTCCTAGATCACAGTTCATCAGGGAGCCCGAGGTAAGAACTCAGGGCAGGAACCTGGAGGTAGGAGCTGGAGCACAGGCCATGGAGGATCACTGCTTCCTGGCTTGCTCCCCTGGCCCCTGCTCAGCCTGCTTTCTTATATAACATAGGCCTACCTGCCTAGGGGGTGGCACCACCCACAGTGGGCTGGACCCTCCCATATCACTCATCAAGAAGATATCCCACAGACATGGCCACAGACCAGTTCAATGGAGTCAATTCCCCAATTGAGGCTCCCTCAACCCAGGTTGTCATCTTGACACTAAAGCTATCTAGCGCATATACATAACATAAAAATAAATAAATAAAAATCAATTTAAAAAAGAGTCAGGAGGTAGACTATGAGTTCTCAAACACAACTACATAAAAACGTCTACCGGAAGAGCATAATCACAAACCTCAGAGTAGCAAATACCTCAGAAAAGGTTAGGTTAGTTTCAAAAATTTTCAACACTCTCATGTCACATTTCCCAAGTGAAACGAGTCCCTAGATAATGATAGTTGACACTTTGATTATAATAACTTATTTATTTTGTGAAATGTGCTATGAATTTGTGATATGCATCATGATGTTTGAAGAGTAGACACACCATACATGACTCATGCTATGCAGTGAACACACACATTCCTTCACATTATTAGCATTCTTTGATCAGAGCATATTACATCCATTCTCTTGTTATTTTCCAAGGAGAAAGTATAGTGATAACTAAGGTTAATCTCTTTTTTCCTTTTTTGTCTTTATGAAACAGGGTCTCCCTGTAGCCTCCAGCTGTCCTGGAACTCACTAGATAGACCAGGCTGGCCTGGAACTCACAGAGATCTGCCTGCCTCTGCCCCCCACTGCCAAGTGCTGGGATTAAAGGTGTGTGCCACCATGCCCTGAAACTAAGGTAATCTCTATCTTTTCAGTTTATTTCAAATTTGAAACTGAATTTTATCTATTTTCTCTCATATTACTACACAGTCCATTGTGGATTGTTTTCATCTGATCTACAGCTGAGAAAAATTATTCAGCAGATTAATATTAAATTTTGGCTCCATCTTTAGTGGTTTCAGTCCAATATCCATGGGGCTCAGAGACTAAAAGACAATGGCAAGGCTGAACCATGAGATGGAAGGTCATGACATAAGAAATCTCATCTCATGGCTGACAAGAATTATAGAGAGAAGGAAGGTGCCTAAACAAGATAGATCCTTCAAACCACTGCTCTGTGAACCGTATCTTACCTGTGATGAATACTGAAGCCAGGAAAATTATGAATGAACAAGCATATGAATAGCACAAGAAAACATGGATCCCAAAGAAGCCTAGACTGACTCGCACACACACAACAGGAGGATATGCAAATTTCCAAAATCAAAGAACACTTGCAGAACCGGACTGGACAATAGAATATGCATCCTGTTCAGCATGGAAGAAGCCAGAGTGGTCTGTGTTCCTATTCCCTATTGGCAATTTGGGTAACCCCTTCAGAGGATGCTGTGATAAGAATAGGAGATAGGAATTAGCTAGGCAGTTACGGTTAAAAGATCCCAAAGAAACGTAGCCAGTTTCCTGGCTAAAAGTCAAAATGTCCTTGGGCCTGTTAGCAACATACTCTGTTCCAAAGGCCAAAAATGTCAAAAGTATTTGGGAGCTAGTATCTAATCCTTAAAAGATTTTAGGGTTACCTCTTCAGAGGGGGGAATGTTGGAGGGGAGGGAGTGGGCATGGATTTGATCAAAACACCTTGCATGTATGTATGAAATTCTCAATAAAGGTTTTGTAAATTTTTTTAAGTCTTAAATATTATGCACGATCAATGTTTCACAATCTCTTTTCAGACCAAACTGGAAAATAGACATCAATAGTAGGTAGAAAACAGAGGAATCCCCAAATGCCATGTAGACAGTCATACATATTTAACACATTCTTATTTAAAATGGGAAGAGAATATAGATTTTCATGCTATGTAAATATTCTACATGAATCTCATCAAAGTCCTATGATCATTTTCAGGAAGAAAACAATGAAAAATCTCAAGAAACACAGGTGTGGTGGCACACGTTTTTAATCCCAGCACTTGGCAATGCCACGGAGGTCAGAAGAGGGCTTTGGATTCCCCTGGAACTGGAGTTAAGGACGATTTGTAGCTGCCATGTGGTGCTGGGAATCGAACCTGGGTCCTCTGCAAGAGCAGTCAGTACTCTTAACCGCTGAGCCATCTCTCCAGCCCCAGCCTCCCCTCTTTTCACATTCTAAGGCTCTTTGCTTTGTTCCAGACAGGAGACCAGAACAGGCTTACACACAGCAAGATCTACAGACACCAGATTGCTGTAGTTCTCCAACATCAACTCATTGTACAAAACCCTCTGAGCAGAGTCTAGGCATTTCCTCTCCTTCTGGGAGAAGTCTATGGACACATCCTTGGATATCAATGGATCCTGAAAAGAAGCCATCGTTCTCTTCCTTCTATGAGTTTCCTTTCCAGGAAATATATAAACAGTTTTCTCTTTCTTTTGCTGAAACTTCCTTTCAGTTCACTGAAAATCTGCCTCACCAACAAAAACAAGACAGCTGTAATTCTCCACCATCAGGTCTCTGTGCAAAGCCCTCTGAGCAGGATCTAGGAATTCCCTCTCCTCCTGTTAGAAGTCCACAGCCATGTCACTGAATGTCAGCACACTGGCTCTGCATGGTTCCTGTGACTTTGGTGAAGTTTCGTATCCCATTGAGACCCGGTCTCCCTATGTCTCTGTGGAGTTTTCCAGGCCCCAAAGGCCCCAGAGAACCACCAGACTTTGGTGCCTCTCCACCTCTGCCTTATTTATTATTTTTATTTAATGTGTATGAGTGTATTGCCTGCATGTAAGTGCACCTGTGTCATGCAATGCCCGTGGAGGCCAGAAGAGGGCATTGGAGCCCCTGGAACTGGAGTTGCTGATGGTTGTTAACTGCCATGTGGGTGCTGGGAATCAAACTCAGGTCCTCTGCAAGAGAAGCCAGTGCTTTTATCTGTTGAGCCATCTCTCTGGGCCTGAGTTAATCTTCATATATATATTTTAACTTTATTTTATGTGTATGCTTGTATTGCCTGTAAGTAGGTAAGTGCACCCATGTTGTGCAATGCCCACGGAGGACAGAGAAGCTGTTGGATCCCCTGGAACTGGAGTTACAGACAGTTGTTAGCTGCCATGTGGGTGCTGGGATTTGAACCTGGGTCTTCTGCAAGAACAACCAGTGTTCTTAACCACTGTGATGGTTTGAATGAAAATATCCCCTATAGCCTTCAAGTATTTGGATATTTTGTCCCCAGATGATGGCATGTTTTGGGAAGTTTTAGAAGGTGTGGCTGTCCTGGAGGGAGCATGTCACTGGGGGTGGGCTTAGAGAATTCTTAAGCCTTGCTGGATCTCTAGTCGCTCTCTTGCTTCCTGTGCCTGTGTGATTGATGTGAGAGCTTAGCCTCTGCCTCTCCTGCTCCAGCCACCTCCAACCACCATGCCTCCCTGCCATGATGGACTGTAATTCCCCTGGAACCGTAAGCTCAAATAAACTCTTCCTTCTATAAATTGCTTGGTTCAGTATTTCTATCACAGCAACAGAAAAGTGACTAATACAACCGCTGAGCCATCTCTCCAGCCCCCGAGTTAATTTTCTTTAAGGAAGAGACTCTAGATAGACTGACTAGACTGCAGTGGATGAGCTTGCACTGAGGGATGTCTGGGTACATCCCTTGACTTGACTTGATGGGTCTTAACATATATTACAGAATGCATGAAATCAGGTTGGGGGGAGCTAGAGAGGGGTACATGTGGAGGAAGGGAGTATAAAGATGATTAATATGTTTTGTATGAAATGCACAAAAATTCAATAAAAATATACATTGAAAAAAAAAAGGAAAGCCGGGCATGGTGGCACATGCCTTTAATCCCAGCACTTGGGAGGCAGAGGCAGGTGGATTTCTCCGAGTTCAAGGCCAGTCTGGTCTACATAGAGAGTTCCAGACCAGCTGGGGCTACAGGGAAACCCTGTCTCAAAAAAACAAAAACAAAAACAAAAACAAACAAACCCAAAACAAAAATGGTGGACAAACTTGCACTGAGGGACATCTCGAGACACTGATTTTACATAATAGGCCTTAATACAAATGACAGAATGTATGAACTCCCATGGGGGGGCCTGGCTATGGGAGGGTGCCAAAGGGGAAGAGGAAAGGGGGTATAAAAATGATTTTATGTAGGAAGTACACAAAAATTCAATAAAAAATTATGAAAAAAAAGAAAACATGTTTCAATTTGCAGGGATACACTCTACTATCTATGTGGCTGAGGTAGGAGATCATTTGAGTCCAGGAGTTCAACTTAAGTCTGGGCAACACAACAAGACTCTCAAAAAATAAATTTAAAAGATCATGAGATATCATGGCACATCTAATAGGATGGTATCCAAGTTTGCTTTCTGTTCCTATCATAAAACAATGACAAAAAGCAGCTTGGGGAGAAAAGTATTTATTGAATCTTACACTTCCAAGTGACAGTCCATCCCTGGGAAAAGTCAGGCAGGAACTCAAATCTGGAACCTGAAGTCAGGAACTGGCTTGCTCCCTCTGGCTTGCTCAGCTTATACAGCCCTGTCCCACCTGCCCAGGGATGGCACCACCCACAATAGGCTGGAACCTCCTACATCAATTAACAGTTAAGAAAATGTGTCACAGACATGCCACCATAATACCTTACCTCATTGTTGTTTTGACTTACGTTTCCCTAGTTAAACATCTTTTTTTTGTGTGTGTGCTTATTGATCAATTGTGTATCTTTTTTTTTTTTTGAGACAGGGTCTCCCCAGCTGGCCTGCAACTCACTATGTAGACCAGGCTGACCTTGAACTCACAGAGATCCACCTGCCTCTGCCTCCTGAGTGCTGGGATTGAAGGCGTGTGTCAACATGCCTGGCCTAATTGTATGTCTTTTTAAAGATGATTTTGTTTATTTATTTTTATTTTATGTGTATGAGCATTATGCCTGCATGTATATAAATGCGCCTGTGTCTTGCAATGCCCACAGAAGACAGAAGTGGCCATCGGATCCCCTAGAACTGGAGTTATGGATAGTTTGTTAGCTGCCACATTGTACTGAGATTCAAACCCAGGTCTTCTGTAAGAGCAGTCAGTCCTCTTAACTGCTGAGCCATCTCTCCAACCATAATTGTTATCTTTTTTTTTTTTTTTTTTGGTCTTTTTAAGAAAGGGTCTCCCTGTAGGCTGGCCTTGAACTCACAAAGATCTGCCTACCTCTGCCTCCCAAGTGCTGGGATTAAAGGCATGCACCATCATGCCTGGCACAATTGCATATCTTTTTGTTTGTTTGTTTTTTGTCTTTTTGAGACAGGGTTTCCTTATAGCCCCAGCTGTCCTGGAACTCACTATGTAGACCAGGCTGGCCTCAAACTCGCAAAGATCCACCTGCCTCTGCCTTCCAAGTGCTGGGATTAAAGCAATGTTCCACCATGCCTGACACAATTGTATATCTTTTAAAAGAAATGTTTACTCAAGTCTCTTGCCCATTTTTTTAAATCGGGAAGTCTTTGTTGTTGAATTGTGGGAGATATGTATATGATAAATATTTATATATGTGCATATGTATATACTTGATATTAACCCCTTATCAGTATATGTTTTACATTCTCTTCCATGTTATGAATTATGTTTTTACTATTTTTATTCTTTTTTGTGTATGTTGTGTTGTGTGTATGTGTTTGGTGGGTGGGTATGTGCACTTTTGTGTGCAAGTATGCATGCCCAGCCCATGTACTCATGTGCAGAGGCCAGAGGAGGACATCTGGTGTCTTCCTCTATCACTGTCCAACTTATTCCCTTGAGACAGGGTCTCTTGCTGACCCTGGAGCTGGCTGTTTGACTAGGCTGACTGATCAGCAGGGTTCTAGGAACTAGCTCTCTCTACCCTGTAGCTCTGGGGTTACAGGCACATGTGGTCATGTCCCCTGTTTTACACAGATTCTTGGATTCAAACTTACGTCCTCATGCTTGCACCAACCATATTCCCAGGTCTCTATTTTCAGTGTCTTGATACTGTTTTTTGTGAGACCTGGCCTTTTGCAGTCAACCCAAGTACTTCTGGGGAAGTTATTTTCCTCTGACTGTGGATGAAGAAAGAGTCCTGGCGAGAAGTCACACATTCTATTTTTTGAGGACAAGACTTTGGAGCTACCTATTCACCCAGCTGGGTTTGGCCCAGAATGCAGGATCCCTTCCTCTCTTTCCCCTTCTCATGTTCAAAGACAAATCATATAAGAACAGTATAAGGACAGAAGTATCCACCATTGACTACGAGGAAATAGACTCAGGTCTGGTGTCAGGACTCAAAACACAAGGCTTATCAACACACATGACAGCATGAATAAACCTTGAAATAATTGTGCTAAGTGAAAAAAGCTAGCCATAGACCATGTTTTATACCATTTGATTTATATGAAATTCCTAGAGTAGGTCAGTCCATTGAGAGAAAACTAGATTAGCATGTGCTGGGGTAAGAAAGCCAGTTTAGGGGGGAATAGTTACAAATGTCAATGGGTATGGGTTTGGAGAGGAACATGACAGAGAATGTAAAATTGATTGGAGGTGAATTAGATGATGAAAGAATTGTATGTTCAATAAAGATGTTATTTAAAAAGAAAGGGCAAGAAACAAAGGCTAAGGCTCCATGGATGCCCGCCTTTTCTGCCTTGGCAGGCCAGGGCTTTCTTCACTTGGAAAAGCGAGTCCATGCCTGGATGTCATGGCAGCGGGGAGGCTTCATGGTCAGCCCGTAGGTAGGTGTAAGATCCACCTTTAGGCCTGGTGGCACACTGAACTCCAGATTTTGCAGCAGGATGGCTAGGAAGAGGAAAACCTCCCACTTGGCTGGGGTCTCCCCTATGCACCGGCGCTTGCCCAGGCCAAAGATCATCACCTTCTCACTCAAAGTCTTGTTGATGGCTGTGTTGTTGTCTGTAAGAAACCGCTCTGGGCGGAACTCAAAGGGATCCCCCCATTGCTTCCTGCAAGAAAATCAGAGGAGATGGGATCTGAGCTGGGTGGGCTCTGGAAGGAAAGGCTGGCTGGGAGCAGATTTCTGAAGACCTTCTGTGAAGTACAAGATTGACAGTCACAAAAGCCTAGTGGGAAAGGGACCAAACACTGCTTATTTCTTTTCTTTTCTTTTTCTTTTTTGGTCTTTTTGAGACAGGGTTTCCCTGTAGCCCCAGCTGTCCTGGAACTCACTATGTAGACTAGGCTGACCTTGAATACTTATTTCTTTTTGTTATTGCTCATTTTGTTTGTTTGTTTTGAGGTAAGATTTCATGCATCCCAAGTTGGCCTTGAACATGTAACCTGTTTGAACTTCTGATCCTCCTGCCTCTGACTCTAGAGTGCTGGGATTTCAGACAGGTGCCACCAGCTGTTGTGCTGTGTACATAGCAGGAGTGTGCTACCTGGTTTTTTGTGGGGCTGAGGATCGAACCCAGGGCCTTGTGCGTACCAGGCAAGCTCATTACCAACTCAGTTACACCCATAGCCATATTAGAGCTTGTCTCTTTCACAAAGCTCTCTTTAAAATGATCATCCTTGAAGAGAATGTTTTGTTTTGTCTTTTTTTTTCGGTCTTTTTGAGACAGGGTCTCCCTGCAGCCCCAGCTGTCCTGGAACTCACTATGTAGACCAGGCTGGCCTTGAACTCACAAAGATCCGCCTGCCTCTGCCTCCCAAATGCTGAGATTAAAGGTGTGCACCACCGAACTCAGCTTGTTTTGTCTTTTTAAGACAAGGTCTCCCTGTAGCCTCAGCTGGTCTAGAACTCACTATGTAGACCAGGCTGGCCTTGAACTCACAGAGATCTGGCTGCCTCTGCCTCCTGAGCCACCATGCCCATCGAGAATGGATTTTTACTATTACTTTGTATTGCATTTTTATTTATCTTGTGTATGCATGTGGAAATCAGAGGACAACTTGCAGAAGTCAATTCTCTCCTTCCCATGTAGGTCCTGGGGATTGGACTCAGGTTGTCATATGTGGCAACAAACACTGAGCCATATCACTGTCCCAGGGTAGTTGTTTTTAATATTCATTTATTTTAGCCATTTGTGTGTGTGTGTGTGTGTGTGTGTGTGTGTGTGGTGCTAGGGATTGAACCTAGCTAGGACTTTCCACAGGCTAAGCATATACTACTGGTGAGCTATACCTCTAGCTATAATGTGTTATTTTAAGAAAATAGCGCTTGGGGCTGGAGAGATGGCTCAGTAGTTAAGCCAGTAGTTGCTCTTTTGGGGGACCTGGCCTTGGTTCCCAGCGCCCACATGGCAGCTAACAACCACTAACTCCAGTTCCAGGGGAATCTGACACCCTCTTCTAACCTCCTTGGGCATTGCACAACATGGGTGCACTTACATACATACATGCAGGCAATACATTTATACACATTAAAAAAAAATAAAAATAAGCCAGGTATGGTGATGCATGCCTTTTATTCCAGCACCCAGGAGGCAGAACCAGGTGGATCTTTGTGAATTCAAAGCCAGTCTGGTCTACATAGTGAATTCTAGGCCAGCTATGAAAGACCCTCTCTCAAAAGACCAAAAACAAACAAACAAAAATATTTAGAGGAAATTTTAAATGCGTGTTTCTTTCCCTTCTTTCCCCAGTAGCAAGGGAGATCACCAGTGTGCCTGGCTTATGTTTATTGTCCCTAACTGGTTATCATTATTGACAGCACAAATATGGATGTCACTCTCACATTCAATATGCCCCAATTTGGATGGTAAATTTCAGGATTGCCTACCTGTACACTACAGTAGAGTTTTCCAAGCAGGTCTTTAACCATTCTCATGAGTCTCTTGAGGTACCCCCCCTCCCATCTATCAAATTGGAATCTTGGGGTATGGGCATAACCTGTAACAGACTTCCTAGTTAATTTCCTTCCTTCCACCCTCCCCCTCCCTTCCTTCTTTCTCTCCTTTTTCTCTTTCCTTTCTTCCTTCCTTTTTTTTTTGAAATAGGTATGTATTCCAGGCTAACCTTGAACTCATGAATAGCCCAGAATGGCTTTGAGCTCACTACAGTCCTCCTGCCTCAGCCTTCTGTGTAGGTTGGAATGCAGGCATGTGTCACCATACCAGACATCAAGTCAGTTCCTCTGTGTGTGTGCTAACATCTGAGAAATGGGTCTAAATTAGCCACTTAGAGGAGATTATCTAGGGACTAGAGAGATTTGCTCAGTGGTTAGGTGCCCTGGCTGCTCTTGCAGAGGCCTAGGGTTTAGTTGTCAGCACCCATGTGGTGGCTAACAATCACCTGTAATTCCAGTTCCAGGGGATTCAGTACCCTCTTCTGACCTCCATGGGCATTGCACACAAGTGGTACACTTACATTCATGGAGACAATACATTCATACACATAAAATAAATATAAATAAATGTTTGGAGTAGATTATCTGGCAATTGGGGTGCTGTTCCTTACATTATCAGTTCCCACAGGGACAAAGGGCCTTTGTGGTTGCTGAGCACACGTCTTTCCCCACAAGAGCTGTGTACTCACTTGTCATGGTTGACCTGCCATTGGTTTATGAAGATGCAGTGCTCCTTGGGAATGTAGAAGCCATTCAGTGAGGTATCCCTCGTTGTGCTGAGGAGAGAAGAGGGCTCTGCCAGGCTCATGCTTGGGAAAGTTGAGCCATGTCTTGTTCCTCCCTCCACTCTGTCCTGACGTCTGTTTACCACAGTCTTCAAACCTCATGCTGGGAGGTGGTGTGAGGAGCAGGGAAGAGGGGAAATTATCCTTTCCCTTCCTTGGCTCCTGTTTTTCACCTACAACACTTGTTCACTAGGCTTTTTTTTGTGCCAGCTGTGCACTGGCTGGTCTCTGGAGCCAGGCAGCAGGTGGTCTGGGCCAACCCTGGGGAGTCTGCAGCCTCTTACACCAGGAATAAACAGATCAAGGTGTGGGCAGAAGTAAATGTTTACTCTCACAATCAAAGGACAAGGGTTGTAAGTCCCAGAAGAGATCAGAGGGTCGGCCAGAAGGGAAAGTAGGTGTCAGGATTGACCTTAGGTAAGGACAGTGTGTGGAAGCCAGAAAAGTGGGTCCTCCTGGACAGAAGGTTCGTAAGCAAAGTTGGAGGGTGGCTGGATCCCACTTGTAAGGGTCAGTGAGGAGGGCCTACCTGGAGCAGAGGGCATGCAAAGGATGCAAATATGAATGGAGGTGAGTGACAGCTGAGTCCACAAGGGATTAGACTGGTAGGGGTAGACTGAAGGCTGAGTCTAAAAGGAAGCTAACAGGAAGGTTCCAGGAAGGAGACACAGGCCTGAGTCAGGGACCAGGCTGAGAAGCTGGCAGGAGGGGCAAGGTGCAGACTTGGAGTGCATGGAACAGGGGTCTCACCTGTGGGGGATGGTGAAGGGGACGAAGGAGGTGTATCGGTAGAGTTCCAGGATGAAGGCCTCCAGATAGGGCAGTTGGGGTCTATCAGAAAGCCGGGGCCTCCGATTCCTGCCAATCTCTGTGTCTGCAAAGCACAGACAGGAGGTCATGGGAGGCTCTGACAGCTCATACCATGTGTCACTCTATGTTGGATTATACTCACATATCTAGGACCCCACAAATCCCCCCACATCTTCTGGACAAGGGTGGATGCCATATGTCCAGAACTTATACATAGTAGTTATATAAATAGGTATTTTTAGGTTGAACAGGCGACCTGGAGCCTAATGCTTCTCAGACTAGAGGGATGGGGACACCACGCACCCATCTCCTTCTGGATCTTCCTCTGCACCTCAGGCTTTGTCACAAGGAGTAAAAGGCTCCAGGAGATGGCGGTTGTGACTGTGTCAAACCCTGAAAGGCATGGAGTGGAGTGGAGGAGAAAAGAAAACAGGAAGGAAAACATCTTTAGCAAGTATCTGTCATAAATGGAGCAGGCTTTATCTTTCTCTAGCTCCCACCATGTGTTTCCTGAGGGCAGGGGCTTATATCTCTTCAATAGAAACTTGAAAGCCAAGCATGGCAGCTCATTCCTGGAATCTCAACGCTAGGGAGACTGAGGTAGGAGAATAGCCACAAGTCTGAGACTAGCCTGGGTTATGAAGTGAGTTCCAGGCCAGTCTGGGCTACAGAAGTGGACTTTGTCCTCCCACCAAACTAAAAAATAAATAAATAAAATAAAACCAGAAAAACAAAGCAAAGGAAAGACCCACTAGACACTGCTTCAGAGTTAGCTGCTAGAATGACATGGCCTAGACTGTCAAGTTGAAGACCTCTTTACTGTTCAGATGGGAGAACTGAGAAAGGGACTAGGTTGAGTTTCCTCAGAGTTGATGGCACAACATGAGGTCACACCTTGATCCTAGGCCAGGTATCTGTCCAAACCACCTGACATGTGTTGGTTGGTTAGCTGATGAGCTGGATATGGGGGAATAGTAGCTGATGGATGGAGGGTCGGGGGTATGGCTCATACCGGCTCCAAAGAGGTCATTGACAATGTTGACGATCTTCTCTTGAGGGATGAGGCCACCACTGTTTTTGGAGTCCTCACTGTGCTTAAACAGGGCACCTGTGATGTCCTGGATACTGTTCTAAGGGGACACAAGTTTAGGGGCACCTTGGTGCTTCCATGGTCAAATGTCACATCTTGCCCCATCCTATTTGATACGTCCCAGGCACTGGGCTAAGGCTCAGACCTTGAACTGCATACAGCATAACAATCATTTCCTGCCCCATTGGCTCTTTCTTCCCATAACCCCAGGGGTCCAGTTTCAGAGGAGGAAGAGGTTGGTGTGAACAAAGGGAAGAAAAGTGACATGGAGCTGGAGATTAGCCTCTGTTGGGGTTCAGGTTTCCACAGAACAAAAGCCTCTATATGAATGCCCCCCAACACTTCAGAGCTCTGCCAAGGCTTCATTCACAGGCTTTCTTCCTGGGACTTTGAGCAGTCCCCAGAGGGGAGCTGAAAGGAGGTAAAAAATGAGGCTCAGAAGTGGGGAGGTGACAGCTGCAGGTCACACTGCTGCTTCTAGGCTTTGGCAGCACATGACTGTCTAAGTACCTCTGAGCAGGGTGGGAGGGGACACACTCCGGGCTGTGGGGGGCAGGGTGGGAGGGGGCTTGCTCAGTCTTACCTTGTCAAAGTCCTGATAATGCTTCTGGACCGTTTTCTGCAGGAACAGCACAAACTTATCATTGAAGGTCTTAAACCTCTTCAGGGAAGGGTTGGGTAGGTAGCGAAGGATGGGGAAGAAGTCCACAGCATTTCCAGAGGAGACATTCTCTACGAAGTCACTGCTACTCTTCACAATGCTGAGCATCTCCTCGCTGTTCTGGGGGAAGGTCTTCCCAAAGCACATGGCACCAATGACATTGACCACTGACTCTACTATGTGGTTGACAGGTTCGAAGTACCCAACCTCTGCCATCAGCTTCTGGAACTTGCTGACCAGATGTTCAGCCTCCCTGCTTGCATGCTCCTCCAAGTAGCAGGAAGATGTGGAAGTTGGGTCTGAGGCTATGGAGAAACTCTTCAGAGCATCCTGGGCCAGGCGACGTCGGGCAGCCCATACTGGTCCAGAGTCTGGGTTGAAGGTCATGCTCTTGCCATTAGTGATAAGTGTGAAGCTGTAGAGGTCTGGCCGACCTTTGAAGTCATCTCCCTGCTGCACCAGGGCCTTTCGTATGGTGTCCATGCCACTCAGCACCACCACAGGGGTGGAGCCAATGCGGATCTGCAGCACATCCCCGTACTTTTGGCTCAGCTTTGTCAGTGATAGGTGGGGGTTCTTCCCCAGGGTCAGCATGTGACCAATAAAGGGAAAACTCCAGGGTCCTGGTGGACTTTTCAGACCTTTGGGGACCTGGCTCCTTGAGGCTCTGATCACCCAGAATACTATGCAGAAGATGGCAGCAACCAGAAGTAACTCCGTGGCTGAGGAGATATACTGGAACAACGCCATTGGCACCAGTTGCTGGGGGAAAGGAAACGAAGGCCGGTTGGGGATGGAAGTGGAGCCATCCATTTACTCTCTCACTCACCTATCAGTAGGCACTGACACACATGCTGTGCTTGGCTCCCAGTTGGACACTGGGAAAATGAAGATATTCCTGTCATGAATCCTGTTCCCCCAGGAACTCACCCTTACTCCATCACAGAATCCAACGGCTGAGAAGGAGTCTTGAGATCCCAACTTTTATGCCAAAATTCTCAGCCCAGCATCTCTCTTCTCCCTCCCCACATTTCCAATTCTGAGACTGGAATGGAGGTAAGTGACCACTCCAAAACAGGAACACTAAAGACAGCTCCTAAACAGCCCCAATCACAGGGCATATGTTGGGCATTATGCCAAGGAGTCCTTATCAGTGTGGGTTCCCTGCTGGCATCTTCTGTACATCCAGAGAACAAGAACTGACCCCACTCACAGCAACATTGAGGAGGCCAGAGTCCTTGAGAGAGGTACCAATGGCCTATGATGTCCCCTTCCCTTGATAACACTCTTATCGATACCAAGCAGGGTACCTCCTCCAAAGATGAACCCCCATCCTCTCCCAGGACTGGAGGCTATGGTAGGCTTCATCCAGTGCCAAGGTTACCCAAAACCTGGTGGGGGCTCCCTCCACCTACTCCAAGCAAGGGTCCTCAGAGATGGCATAGTTCAAAGTGCTCAATTAAAGATAAAGTGAGGTCCAGGACTGAGCAGCAAGAAACTAGAACTCAGGCCTATTTCACCTCCCATAGGGTCCCTATCTCTCCATCTCTCTCAAGTCTCAGGATATAAGTGGAGAATGCCAGTTTCTGGAAAACAGACCCAGAGAGGTACCTATAGAGGCAGGTGCTTGAGATCTTCAGGGCTGTGGGAGACCGTCCAAGGCTTCTGGGTCCAGATGAGAGGGCCTTTATAATCCCACCTCCTCTGGACTGGCCCAGAAGTCTTGGTCACCTGATAGCAAAATTGGATACTAAACAAAGTCGGAAGGATCAATTGTTGGCTTCAGGCCATGATCCCTCAGCTCCACCTTCTACTCAAGGATCAGGGATAGCTTTCCGGGCCAGAAAGGGTTTCGGGTATTAGGGATAAATGTTCATGTCCTTTCAGGGGCTAGGGTAGAAGATGCACTTCTCTCAAGGACATGTCAGGATTTGGGATGTGAAAATTAGGCCTGTGTCCATGAGGAGAGACCACGCCTGGCCTGCAGTCGAGGCCAGCCAGGGGCAGCTTATGTTCCCTATTCCTCTCCTCTCCAGAGGTGTGCTCCTGTGAAGACCCACAGGAGAAGCATGTATGAGCCACTTTCCTCATCGATGTGACGAAATAACTGACAAAAGCAAGGTAAGCAGGAAGGGTTTATTTTGGCTCATAGTTTTAGGGAACAGTCCATCGTGGCAGGGGAGTCGTGGCAACAGGAATGTGAGGTGACTGGTCATACTGCATCTGCAGTCAGGAAGCAGAGAGCGATGAATGCTGGTGCTGGGCTTGCTTGCTTCTTTTAATCCAGTTTGGCACTCCAGCCTAGGGAAGGTGCTGCCCACATTCAGGGTGGATCTTCCCTCTCAGTTAAATCTTTCTGGAAAGGTCTTCACAGACACGCCCAGAGGGGTGTCTTCTAGGTGATTCTAAATCGATCCCAACAGGTTGACAGTGAAGATTAACCAGCACAAGCATGTTCTGGCTCTCTCAGAATCTCTACCCAAGTCCTCAGTCTGAAGAGAGGACATGAGGCACTCTCTGCTTCCCTCCACCCCTCCATCCCTTCCTCCTTCCCTCCCTTCTTCCCACCATTACTCCCTGCTGTGTGAGATGGTGAGAAATTAGGAGCAAATGAGGAGAATTCATGCTATGGGTTGTTCTTTATGGCAACTGGCTTGGACTCTTTTAAATAGTCAACATCATTGGAGGGGAAAAAAACAGACAAGTTCTAGGGCCAAGAGACTAAAAAGAACTAAAAGCAATGGAGCCAGGTACATGGTAGCGTAATCCCAGCAGAGGCAGGCGGATCTCTGTGAGTTCAATGCCAGCCTGGTCTACATAGTGAGTTCAGGTCAGCTGGGGCTACAGGGAGACCCTGTCTCCAAAAGACCAAAAACAAAAACAAGCAATCAAATGGCTCTGTTACAAAATGTGTATTCTGGGGCTGGCAGTAAAGGCTTGCTGCCAAGCCTGAGGACCTGAGTTTGATTAGAGTCCCACGTGGTAGAAGGAAAGAACCAGCTCCTGAAAGTTGTCCTCTGACCTCTGACATCTGTCTACGTCTGCACATATACATGTGTGTACATGTGCACCTTTGCAAACACACACACAAATAAATAAGTGTCATAAACCAAAAATTTGAAAAAAATACACTGCATTTTATTATAGTTGGCATGTACTTGTAGTATAATCTATTTAGGAGACCAAGGCAGGAGCATTGGTTTGAGCCCAGGAGTTCAAGGCCAACTCGGCTAGCATAACAAGGGACCTTGTCTTGTCTTTTTTTAAAAATATTTTATTATTTTAATTTTATGTGTATGCATGTATTGCCTGCATGAAGTTAAGTGCACCCATGTCGTGCAATGTCCGAGGAAGACAGAAGAGGCTGTTGGATCCCGTGGAACTGGAGTTATGGACAGCTGTTAGCTGCCATGTGGGTGCTGGAATTCAAACCCAGATCCTCTGCAAGAACAACCCAATTTTTTTAAAGTACATTTCTCCCTCTCCTTCTCTTCTCTTCCTTTTTCTTTCCATCTCTCTCAAAAGTACACATGAGGGGCTCGTGAGATGATTCAGTGGGTAAAGGTGCTTGCTGCACAAGCCTGATGACCTGAGTTTCATCCCCAGGACCCACGGTAGAAGGAGAAAACTGACTCCTGAGAAGTTAGCCTCTGACCTCCACATGTGCACTGTGGCACGTTCCCCCACCAATCATGCACACATACATACGATGATAATAAAAATAAAAATTTTAGTGTACACATGAGAAATTTCAGCTAGGTGAAGGCACGTAGGTGGTCCTTATGGGGACCCAGGTCTCAGCCAGATCTAAGAGGAAAATGGAGACAGTCTGAAATTGCGAGAAGTAAATTTTGATCTAGATTAGGCTGAAAAAGACAAAGCTGCAGGATCAACTTATGCAGGTGTCAAGGGTTAAGGATGGGGACTCTGACAGTGTGACCCCAGGTTTGAAATCAGCATCAAGGGAAGGAGAGGTCTGTGTCTGCACTGGGTTCAGTTCACTCAATGACAAGGGTCAATATGGAAGCCAGGTTAGGTTTTATACAAATTTGACTTCTTCTTATTAACTAAAGCCCACCATTTATTTAAATGCCCTTGGTGTTTATTTAATGTTCTTTATTTGGTCCATGCTCCCTTTGGGATACCAGGTGACATCTCGGCATCATTCTGGACAGTTCTTGGTTGTTGCAAGGCTCTCAGGAGGGCCTCAGAGGAAAAGTGCCTTTTTTTTTTTGTCTTTTTGAGACAGGGTCTCCTGCAGCCCTAGCTGGCCTGGAACTCGCTGCTGGCCTCGAACTCACGAGCTCTGCCTGCCTCTGCCTCCGAAGTGCTGGGCTCAAAGGCATGCACTACACACCCAGCATAAAGTGTCATTTAAAAACAATTATTTTTATTTTATGTGTATCAGTGTGTTACCTACATGTATGTAACTGCACCTGTATCGTGCAGTGCCCTTGGAGGTCAGAAGAGCGTGTCAGATCCCCTGAAACTGGAATCAAAGATGGGTCTTTTGAAAGAACAGCTAGTGCTCTTAACTGCTGAACCATCTCTCCAGCCCCTAAAGTGCCATTTTGACATGATATTTCAACATAATCCATCACTGTCTTTGTGGCTTGGATTAGTTGACTGAATAGTGTTTATTAAGTTTCTCCAAGGTACACTTGATCTTAGCCAAAAGGCAGAGAAATGATTTTTATTTGTACAAGTGTTTTGTTTTGTTTCATGGGTTTTTTTTTTTTTTTTTTTTTTTTTTTTTTTTTTTTTGTCTTTTTGAGACAGGGTCTCCCTGTAGCCCCAGCTGTCCTGGAACTCACTATGTAGACCAGGCTGGCCTTGAACTCACAGAGATATGCCTGCCTCCGCCTCCCAAGTGCTAAGATTAAAGGTGTGTGCCACCACCCCTGGCTCATTTTATGTTTTCTTTAAGACAGGGTCTCCCTATAGCCTAAGCTGGCCTGGAACTCGCTATGGAGACCAGGTTGGCCTTCATCTCACAGAGATCTGTCTGCCCCTGCTTCCCCAGTGCTGGGATTAAAGGTGTGTGCTACTATGCCTGGCTGTACAAGTGTTTTGATTGCCTATATGATACTGGTAAGTATGTAGTGCCCTGGAAGCCTGGAAGAGCCGCCATGTGGGTGCTGGGAGTTGAACCTAGTCCTCCGGAAGAATAGCAAGTGCTTTTAACCCTTGAACCATCTTTCTTCTCTAGCCCCCAAAGTTACTTCTTTCTCCTGTTTCCATTCTGCACTCCTTGGAAGGAAGTCATTGCAAACAGTCCACGCCCAAGAAGTGGGGAGTAGCTACTTAAATATTTGGACATTTCTCTATGAGATTGCTTTGTTTTTAATGTTTTCCTACAGCTTTTTGGTTGTTTGTTTGTTTTTGAGACAGGGTCTCCCTGCAGCCCCAGCTGGCCTGGAACTCACTATTTAGACCAGGCTGGCCAAGAACTCACAGAGATCCGCCTGCCTCTGCCTCCCGAGTGCTGGGACTAAAATGTGTGCGCCACCACGCCCGGCCTTCTTACAGCTTTTAAATTAAACTATAAGAGGGCTACGGTAAAGATCAGTTGGTACAGTACTTGCCTAGCATGCACAAGGCCCTGTGTTTGATCTCTAGCATCTCACAAACTGGATGTGGTAGCCCGTGCCTGTAATCCTAGCACTTGGGAGGTAGAAGCAAGAAAATCAGAAGTTCAAGGTCATCCTTGGCTACATAGAGAGTTTGAAGCCAGCCTAGGCAACATGAGAGCCTATCTCAAGAAACAAACAACAAACTACAAGAGGCAATAAAGAAAAGTGCATATATCATACGTATCTCAATGAAGTGTTTTATTTTGTTTGAGACAGTCTCACTATGTAGCCCAGGCTGACCTGTAATTCAAGAGCCCCTACTTGGGCTCCTTAGGTGCACCAGGCCTGGCTTCAATTAATCTTTACAAACTTGACAAAGCAGTGTAACTGACTCTCAGATGAGGAGATGGAACATCACCAGGCCAGAAGTCTCTGTGTATGCCCTCCCCAAAGTAGCTCGAATCCTGACTTCTAATTGTGCGGATTAGTTCAGTCTGTTTGTTTTTTTGTCTTTTTGAGACAGGGTCTCCCTGTAGCCCCAGCTGTCCTGGAACTCACTATGTAGACTCGGCTGGCCTTGAACTCACGGAGATCTGCCTCTGCCTCCCGAGTGCTGGGATTAAAGGCATGTGCCACCACGCCCAGCCCTTCAGTCTGTTTTTAAAAAAGATTTTATTTATTATTTTTAAATTTTATGTGTATGTGCATATGCCTGAGTGTATGTATGCATGCAGGTGGCCAAGGAAGCCAGAAGAGAGTGTCAGATTGCTTGGAATTGGTGTTACAGGTGGTTGTGAGCCATCTGATATGGATGTCAGGAACTGAATCCAGGTCCTCTGCAAGAACAGCAAGCGCTCTTTAACCTTAGGTACAGTTGAGGTGGCAGACAGGGTTGCAGAGATCTCAAGGACAGCTGAGAGAGGAGCCACTTCCAAATTCACGCATGCGGGGTCTACTTTGGTGTCCTGGAGTGTTTTGCTCTCATTCAGGCTGCAAAACAAATGTTCACTTCTCTGGCTTCTAGTCCAATACACCTTGGGACTGGAAGACCTTGAACAACATCTTTCACCTTCTCGTGTTTCCAGGGGTTTAGGATCTGATTACTTTCTCCTCTCCCTTCCAGCTCATTCTGGTTCTTTCCATTTGCCTGGAATCCATTTGGAAATACTTATAGAACTAAGGTCTAAAATACTGGATGTTGATTAAAACACCTTTCATTTCATTTATTTATTTTTATTTTGTGTGTGTATATGTGGCATATGCTTGTGTATATGTTTATGTGTGTGTGTGTATGTGTGTGCATGTATCTATGTATGTGTGTATAACAGCTAGAGGTCAATGTTGGGTATCTTCCTTTGGTGTCATCACACCTGACTTTTTAGATGGATGCTGAGGATTCAAACTCAGGTCCTCATGCTTGAGTGGCAAGCGCTTTACCAAATGAGCCATTTCTCTAGATCCTAAAGCACCTTTAAAAAAAAATTTTTTTTTGGAGACAGGGTCTCCCTGTGGTTCCAGCTGGTCTGGAGCTTGCTATGTAGACCAGGCTGACTTTGAACTCACAGAGATCCATCTGCCTCCACCTCCAGAGTGCTGGTATTAAAGGCATGAGCCACCACGCTCAGCTATAAATAAAAAATTTAAAAGACACATTGTCTTTCCTTTATGTAAATATTCACAGAAGGCAAGCCATTCCTGGGCCTGATAACACAGGCCTGTAATCTCTACTTGGGAAGCTGAGGCAGGGGGATGAAAAGTGTAAGGATTGCCAGGGCTACTGTGTGAGTTCAAGGCCAGCCTGATCCTCTTGCCTCAGCCTCCCATGTGCTGTCATTACAGGAATAAGCCACTACTCCTAGTTTCACTACTCCTAGTTCCACTACTCCTAGTTTCACTACTCCTAGTTCCACTACTCCTAGTTTCACTACTCCTAGTTCCACTACTCCTAGTTTCACTACTCCTAGTTCCACTACTCCTAGTTTCACTACTCCTAGTTCCACTACTCCTAGTTTCACTACTCCTAGTTCCACTACTCCTAGTTTCACTACTCCTAGTTCCACTACTCCTAGTTTCACTACTCCTAGTTCCACTACTCCTAGTTTCACTACTCCTAGTTCCACTACTCCTAGTTTCACTACTCCTAGTTCCACTACTCCTAGTTTCACTACTCCTAGTTCCACTACTCCTAGTCCCTGTAGCCCCAGCTGGCCTGGAACTCGCTATGTAGACCAGGCTGGACTCAAACACACAGAGATCTGCCTGCCTCTGCCTCCTGAGTGTTGGGATTAAAGGCATGTGCCACCACACCACTTCTTTTTGTTTATTTATTTATTATTTATTTATTTATTTATTTATTTATTCTTTTGGTCTTTTTGAGACAGGGTCTCCCTATAGCCCCAGCTGTCCTGGAACTCACATGTAGACCAGGCTGCCTCCCAAGTGCTGGGATTAAAGGCGTGCACCACCACGCCCAGCCACCACTTCTTTTTAAAAAATATTTTATTTATTATTTTTATTTTATGTGTATGAATGTATGCATGTGTGTAAGTGCACCTGTGTTGTGAAATGCCCATGGGGGCTAGATGGGGGTGTCAGATTCCCCTGGAAATAGAGTTACAGACTCAGTTGTTAGCTGCTATGTGGCTGCTGGGAATTGAACCTAGGTCCTCTGAAAGAACAGCCAATGCTCTTAGTCATCTCACCATCTCACTAGCCCTTCTTTTTGTTTTTTTGTTTCTTAAATTACTTGTGTGTGTGTGTGTGTGTGTGTGTGTGTGTGTGTGTGTGTGTGTGTGTAATTGCCATGGTACAAGTGTGGGGAAATCGGAGGGCAACTTTCAGGAGTTAGTTCTTGCCTTCTACCATGTGAGTCCTGAGGATTGAACTCAGGTCATCAGCCTGAAGCAACTTCTTTTACCTGCTGAACCAGCCTTCTTCCTTTTTTTTTTTTTTTTGACAAGGCAGGGTCTCATGTAGCCCAGGCTGACCTCCAACTCATTAGGTTACTAAAGATGACCTTGAACTCCTCATTCTCCTGCCTCTACCACCCAAGTGCTTGAATTATAGGCTTGTTTCACCGTGCCTAAATTATGTGATGTTGGGGTTTAAACCCAGGGCTTCACACATGCCAGGCAGTCACTTTGCCACCTGAGCTAGATCCTCAGCCCTATTTTAACCATTTCAAAGTGTATAATTCTGTGAGCTTCTGCTTCTCAGCATTCTTTTTTTATGCTGTTCATCCACAATGTAGAGCATGGTTGCAGTTTGTAGTTGACTTTCATGGCTGCATGGTGTCTGTTACTATGAATGGTATTGCTTACACTTATATATACAATTGGATGTTGCTTTCTGTACTGGGCTCTGAGCCCTGATGCCATGAGCCTTCTTGCTCATGTTTTGAATGCATGTTTGTTGAGTGTAGACTGAGGGCAGAATTGCTAGGTCACAGGATAGGTGAAGGCCTATCTTTTGTAGATTCTACTAAACAAGTTTCTAAAGTAGTTGAACCAATTTATACTCTCTCTAGCTTAATAGGAGGGCTCCAGTTGATGTTAATCCTTACCACCACTGAATATTTGGATTCTTTGGTATATAAGCCATTGTGTTGAATTTTTTAAGGCCTTCAATGGGGCCAGATGTGGTGGCACATACCTTTAATCCCAGTATTTGGGAGGCAAAGGTAGGAGAATCTCTGTGAATTTGAGACCAGCCTGGTCTACATAGTAAGTTACAGGCCAGCCAGGGCTACAAAATGATACCTTCTTTAAAAAAAATAAACAGGGGATGGAGAGATGGCTTAGTGGTTAAGAGTACTGGATGCTTTTGCAGAGGACCCAGGTTTGGTTCCCAGAACCCACATGGAAGTTTACAACTCCAGTTCCAGGGGATCTGACATGCTCTTCTGACCTCTGTGGGTATTACACGGATGCACTTACATACATGCAGGCAATATACTCATAACATAAAATAAAAATAATAAATAAAGTAAAAATAATAAAAAGCAAGCAAACAAGCTGGGAATGGTAGTGCACACCTGTTATCTCAGCATTAGAAGACTCAGGCCGGAGAATTTGGAATTTTAGGGCAGGCTAGGCTATATAATAAGTTCAAGGTATATATCCTGGTAAGTATAAAACAAACAGAGGCTAGAGAGATGGCTCAGTGGTTAAGAACACTTGCTGCTCTTGCAGAAGACCTGGTTCAATTCCCAGCACCCACATGACAGCTCACAGCAGTCTGTATTTCCAGTACCAGGGAATCTGGCACCCTCTTCTGGCCTCTGCATGTACCAGGCACACAGAGTGCACATACATAACATGCAGGCAAAACATACACATAAAATAAAAATAAATCTTTAAAACAAATAAAAAACAAAAAGAAAAGAGCAAGCAAACAGCTGACCAGACTCAGGTTGTGCTGACCAGCCTTTGCAACACCTGGGCTCTGTGCCCTGTGAACCTGACTCCTGCAGGCTGTCAGTGCCTTCCACTCTGGCTTTTTTTTTTTCTGGGTTCAACCAATGAAAGGCTCTGACATGAGATGGAAGGGAAGGAGAATGAAGCTGGGTTTTTTCCCCCGTCAGACTACTTCTGTGAAGATACCTGCCAGGCTCTCTCCCCACCCACTGAGTGTTCCTCAGAGTTCTGGAATGGAGTAGATCTGAGGGAGGGAGAGTAAGAGGCTCTGAAGTCAGAGAAGGAATGGGAGCTCAATCCAGAATTACCTCCCAGGCCATTGTAAGAATTTGCCCCCACAGCCTTATAAACCTGAAAACTTCAAATTTGCCCACCTACAGGCAGGAGCTGGAGGGCTGAGGGTTGAGAGAGGGTGCAAATGAGAAAGCAGGAACTTGACAATAGCAGCCTACTTCCCAGGGCATCCCTTAGCCTAGGAGCCTCCAGTCAACATGGTAGTAAGTTTTGGAAGAGCAAGAAGATCCACACAGTCAAGTCTTGAACAGACTCCGCTGGTCAACTGCTGTGAGCAAGGGCTCTCTCAGAGATAGTTATCAGCCAATAACTCAATCCCATCATAGGCTTCTGGAAATATAGTTAGCCCCACAAAACTGTTGATGGGGGGCAATGGAGACCTGGGAGTTAGGAATAACTTCTTAGGACTCTGCCCAGCCTCAGTAGGCTTTGGGGGGACATGCATTACATGCTGAGGCTTATTCAACACTCAGAGAACTCTGGTGGATTTGGGTCCCTGGCTGGCAGATTTGAGATAGAATTCTTGCACAAGTTCTCAAAACCCAACTCATATTAGAAGAGGGAGAGGAAAAGAGGAAGAAGGGTTGGAGGGGAGGAGAGAGAAAGACAGAGGTGAAGAAGATGGGAAGAGGGGTGTGGAGGAGGGTCTGGTGGGGCTGATTTGAGTCATATAACAGAGATGCAGGCTAGGGATGTAGCTCAGTGGTAGAGCACTTGCCTAGCTTACTAAGGCCCTGAGTTCAAGGCCTGATACTGCAAAACAACAAGAAAATCTTCACAAAACAACAACAAAAATCCCACACAAATATGGGGCTGGAGAGGTATCTCAGTGTGTATGAGCCCTTGCTTTGAAAGCATGAGGTCCTGAGTTCAAATACCAGCACCCACATAACACTGAACCTGAACCTTTAACCCTAGTACTGTGGAGGGCAGACATAAGGGGATCACACTGGGGCTTGCTGGTCACCAATCTAGATTCAGGTTCAGTGAGAGACACTGTATCAAGGAATAAAATAGAGACTGATAGATCAGGACACCCAATGTCCTCCTCTGGCACACAATTGTGCACATATCACACACACACACACACACACACACACACACACACACACACCACAGGACAAACACACACAAACCCCAAACAAACAACTCCCAAACAGAAACAGGGATTTTCTGTGCATAAGTTGTACTAGCTTTAGGAAAAACTGGATCTAGGTAGAAAATGTCATCAGTTCCTTCCCTTTCTCCCTCTTCTCTGTGGTTTTTTGTTCATGTATGTATGTATGTATGATCTATCTGGCTAGTCCTGTTTTTTTAATGTTTTATTTTATGTGTATGGATGTTTCACCTGCATGTATGTAAGTGTACTATGTGAGTGCAATGCCAGAAGAGGATGTTGGAGCCCCTGGAACTGTTATTTACAGCTATTAGCCACCATGTGGTGTTGGGAACTGAACCCAGATCCTGTGCAAGAACAGCCAGTGCTCTTAGTCTATGAGACATAATTCCAGCCCCGTAAAATAGCATTACTTTAACTATAGCAGACAAGAAGCAGGGAGCAGATGGTTTCCCCATCTGAGCCCTGGGTCCAGATGATTGAATTTCTCTGTTGATCTGGCACAGATAGGGGAGGAGGGGAAGGTACTTGGGGCTCATATCTTGGCTACTCTAAAGAGTTGGGATGAAGCCACATTGAGAGACACACATCCTAGTTTTCCATAGCTATCCAAATTTCTCTCTTCCCAAACTGCATCCATTCTTTTCTTTTTTGAGACAGGGTCTCCTTGTAGCCCCAGCTAGCCTGGAACTCACTATGCAAATCAGGCTGGCCTCCATCTCACAGAGATCTGCCTGCCTCTGCCTCTGCCAAGTGCTGGGATTAGAAGTGTGTGCCACCACATTCACCATTGTTCTCTTCTTAAGTTCCTCAAGGTCTAACAGTTTTCCACTCTCCAGAGTCCCTTTGTTCTCCATCCCAGCATTCTCCAGCTCCTGTAGTACCTCTGGGTTCCACACAGGCTTTCTTAGGGGTGTGGTGCCTGTCTCCCCTGAGGGGTAAGGATTTTTGCAGGGTCTTGCTTGTCTACTGACTGCTGCTACTTAGCCCTCAGCAGTACTGACCAAAAGCTTCAGGTTGATGACTCTGCTAGGTTGACTCTCAGCTTTCTGTGTCCCTCCAGCCCAGAATCCTCTCCCCTCCCCACTGTCCCTGCTCCTGATATCAGTCACTAGGGAAGTCAAAGAGCTTCTCACGCAAAGGTGTGTAAACTTTGACCCAGGATTGGGTGTTCAGCTCTGGTTCAAGGTCCTTGAACGTCCTGCTTGTCAACCTCCTTCTCTGCTTAGGAATTAATAAGGGCCACATTCCTGCCACTGTCGCTGTTAGCCCAGACAAGGCTTGGTGATAAGTGAAAGCCCCCCACCCCCAACCCCCTGTAACCTCAGTGCACCTGACTCCTATCCCAGGGTCTGGGGAGATGAAGGCCCTGGCTTAGAGCCAAAACCTGTCCCCCGAGGCTTCCCTTAGCAGAAACAGCCATGACCTGGAAGCAAGATACCAGAGTTCTAGGCCCGGCTTTCATCTGCTGTGTGTCACTGGGCCTTTTCTTTTCTGGCATCAGTCTCTCCAACTGAGAAGTGGGATATAAACTGGTTTTGTTAGCTAATAAACTCTTTGAAACCAAGAGCCCTTTAGAGAACAAGCCAAACAGTGGGGCTTCCTGAGCTTCTTTCTGATTAAGAACCTCTGCCCTAGATGGTCTTCCAGCCACGGTGAGCAGGCTGCCAAGACTGTCTGGAGGGAGGGCATTGCTGGAGATCTGGAAAGTGAATGGAGAGGGTGGCTACAGAGCAGGCTAGGGGATTTGGAAGTGTCTTGCTCCCTGAATCCTTGCAACGATTGATTTTCACATAGGTTCTTGCTCCAAAGTACGTGCTATGAAATTCCTCAGGCTGAGTCAGAGATGCAGCAAGTGGCTGCAAAGACACCGGGAAAGCCAAGCTTCACCTCCTTGTTCCTGCCTGCTGCCCATTTTTCCTCTTTTTTTCTCTCCATTTCTCCTTTCCTTTTTCTTTTTTGCCAGATTTGCTATGTTCCCCTGGCTGGTCTACTGTTACACTTTATATAAGTCAGGCTATACTTGAACTCATGGCAATCCTCCTGCTTCAGCCTTCCAACTAGGCATGCACCATCATGCCCAGCACTTGCTGCCTATTTTCTACCATTACACATGGAGCTCAACATCACTGTTGCTATGCACCCCATGCGTAATGCAGCTATGTCAAACATTTATGCTTTACAAGGACTTGCTTATCTGATTTAATTTTCCACAGGCAGGTTTTTTGTGTTAGGGTACAGAGGAAGAAGAGGCAGATTGGATGAGTAAGGGTCAGATGTCCTGAGAATCACTATGGTGAAGAGCTGGAAGGGACACCAGGAAGAATCTACCCTGCTGTGGAGAGCCTCTAGGAGGGGATGAAGACGGAGAAGTGATGTTTTATTTGAGACTCAGCCAATTGGAACCATTAGAAGCCGAGGTAGGTGGGCCTGCTGGATCCTGATAGAGGTTCTGGTCTCCACCTTCAGATACTCAAGAAGTTTTAAGCAAAGGTGGTGACAGAAAGATTTAGGTCATATGTGGTGGCACATGGCTTTAATCACAGCACAGGCTGTCTGTGAGATTGAGGCCAGCCTGGTCTACATAGCAAGTTCCCGGCCACCTGGAGCTGCAGGGAGACCCTGTCTTGGAAAAAAACAAAAAGGTTTTATACATTCTGGATGCCACAGGGGAGAGAAGGAATTGGAAGGGTCAAAGGCAAAGGGGAGCAGTTCTCTAAGGAGTAGTGATGGGAGCCTGGATGATGCTGTGGCAGTGGAGCTGGACAGATGTAAAAAACAGCCAAAAGTACCCATGCCCTTCAGTCTGTTTTCAGCACAGCAGCCTGAGTGATCTTGCTCAGCTCAGACTACAGCCACATCTATGCTACACAGAGTCAATCTTTCTCAGTGGGGCTCTTCTACATAGGGGCAAATGCCAGGAGAATCCCCCAGTCCCACAGCCCCTGCACATATCCAGCTCCTCTGGTATTCTTCCTCCCTCAAGAACCACTGTGCTGGGCCTTTGAACTTGCTGTGCCCTCTGTAAGGTGCACTTCAGTCAGACACCCGAATACCTGAGTTCTCATTACATCCGGCTACCTCTGTGTTGTCTCAGAGAGCCCTTCTCTGCCCACCCCATTTGCAGTTGTAATCCATCCTCTTCCAGTTCCTACTCCTTTTCTGCCAATCTTTCTTTTTTCTCTAGCACTTTTGACACTGCCACTCTGCATTTTGTTGTGTATCCTGTCTCCCCCTCCCCCATCAAGGTGTGAGCTACATCAAAGGAACAGCTGCTAGTTTTATTCACTTCTTCATTTATCACCAGCGTTGGGCTCATAATAAGCGCTTAGCAAATACTTGTGCAATGCGTGAGGGTGGGATCCCTGACTGCGGTGGGAGGTGAGGAGATAGATGAGGTTGTTTTCCGGCCTTGGGCATGGGACAGAGGGCAGTGTTATTTCTGGGCTTGGGACCTCACAGGGAAAAGTGGGCGATGATGTTAATTAGGACAGGCTGAGCTAGACACACAAATTTAGCTTTCTCCTCAGATATTTTACTTTGGGAGCACTCGCGTCAAGGGTGGAGACCGCGTGCAAAGCAGCCAGCCAGGCGTGCCGGGTGGTACTGCGTGTCCTGCCATCAAAATGTGGTCACAACGCTGGCAGGCCTTGGCTCACAGGCAGGAGCGGAGCTCCGCACGCAAACCCGGCCTTTTGCACCATCTAATAGCGCCCTCGCACTGCTTAAACAGCTTCCGCACAGCTCCGCCCCCGGCTCCCTTCCCCCAGCTAGCGTGACAGCTCTGGGACCCGCGCCCGGCTCGAAGTTGGATGGTAGGGTGGCCGCGCGGGCCTCCAGGCTCTTCTCACGCAAGCCCTGGGCACCACGCCGCCAGGCAGGTAGGGCGGGGAGCCGCCGCCCGACCTCTGTCCCCAGGAGGATGGAGCAGGCGCACGCATGCATGCCCGCCCCGGGAGCCCGAGTGCCAGGTGCCTCCTCCGTGGCCCCGGGCCCGCTCCTTCCACCTCGCGTGGATCCTCCCTCCACCCTTTCCTCCACCACCCGCAGCTACATCCTCAGTCACCCACCACCCGATTTCTTGCTCGCACCAAGTGAAAACGCTAGCAGCCCTGGGAGCTCAGACCCGCGACAGCGCTGTCCCAGGCTGACAGCTTGCTTGAAGGTGACCCCAGCGCAGCTCTGCAAACCAGCGCTCAGTTGGGAGATCTGCATGTCCCCCATCCATTCCCGCCCCTGGACCAGGCAGCTCGAACTTCGGTCGGTCTCGGGGCTCTGGGGCACAGAATCAGCGGAATGGCGCCACTCGCCTTCCGGTCCGTGACCTCGGAGCTGGGGTCGTTGCGCTTCTCACGCGAGCCTGGACTCAGCAACCCGGGAAAGGAGGTCACCACTCAGCAACCCTGCCTTTGCCTTCCTGGCACCCATTGGCTTGTTGTTGTGGGGGAAGCTCTTACAAACCCAGTGTTCTGGGGGCCCAAAAATAATGGAGAGGGATCCTCGTGGCCCGAGATGGAGCCCCAACACCCTCTCTTCAGGCTGTCCCAGTACTTTTTCCTCAAAGCCCTCCCTCAGCAGGGTTCTGGACTGTGCGCGGGGTGCATGGAAGTGGGGGTCTCAGGTGACCCCAGTCTTCACTTTTTTACATGCCAGCACTTTTATCATGTATCCCCAAAGTGGGTTCTTGCCTATCTCACTCCCTTCCTGCCTAGAGCAACCCTCCCCCCAGCTGTCCCTCCCTTTATACCACCACTGGGCTCCAGGGAAGGAGGTGTGGCCATAGGCACAGTCTCCTATAAAGGTGGTGGTGCTTTCACCCTCATCCCGAAGGTGACAGTCTTTGGAGCCTTCCCTCATCCTCTTTGGGTCCCTGGCCAGGGAGACCACTCTTGAGCTCAGCACCTCATCACAACCAAAGGTGAGTGCTGGGGATTCCTGGCTTACCTCTTCCTTCCCCTCAAAAGGAAATTTTTGGTGCCTCTAGATCTTCCTGGGTAGCCACTGGCTTAGCCCCTCCAAAATTGGAGAAAATAAAAAGTGACCAGGCAGTTTAGCTCCTTAGGAGAGAAACTGAGGCCAGAGAAATAATAGGACTTGCCAAAGGTCCAGTAGCTAGTACCAGATGTCTAGATAGAGATGAGATGCCACTCCACTTTCAGGTCTCCACAACCCAGTCTCCAGCTTCAACTCCCAGGGGCTCACTAACCACCTGGGGCTTCCCAGTTCCTGCATGTGCAGCTCATCCCTTAGACTGTGTAATGGGGAAGAGGGCTCCTCCCTGGTGGGTAGGGTGAATAGAGGGGATGAGTTGGGTTTTCCTATCTAAAAACTACCCCTGGCAGCCTCTACCTTCCCATAGGGTAATATATCAGAGCTGACAGTTCCAGGCTTGGGCTAGAGAGGCTGATCTGAGCAGGGGCCCTTGGTGCTATCCAGGGACTTCTCTATCTGGTTGACTATCTCCTCCATCCTTATTGGGAGACCATCAGCTTGACATATTGCCAGTTAAAGGGAGAAAGAAACACCACATTTCCCTTGTCCCTTTCATCTTACAAAGGCTAAAATTTCTTAGGAACACCAATTTTCTAGAAAGGAAAACTTTTCATGGCACTTTAAGGACTGGCAGAATCCCCAGTTCACTCAGAATTGAGGTGTTAATGTGCTTTGGGATTTGCTCCACCAGGAAGCTGCTCTCCCACTCCAAGGCAATCTGTAGTACTTGAGGTAGGAATTATACATCCCCTTGTCTTGTGTGGTTCTCCCTAGATTGTCTCTTCCTGGGATCACACCCTCTAAATTAGTTAATCGTCTCTTTCTGTCTCTGTCTCTCTG
>NW_008341028.1:14962484-15006774 GCF_000622305.1 Nannospalax galili | reverse complement strand
CTCTCTCTCTCTCTCTCTCTCTCTCTCTCTCTCTCTCTCTCATCATGTAATTGCAACCCTGACTAGTCCAACACCATCTGGACTGTACTTCACTGGAAAGTGCCTCTCCTGACCACCAAGTACTAGGCAGAGCACAGTGCCTTGGAAAGAGTGGTCTGTGAATTTGCATGTCTTTTCTAGATCAAGCCTAAAGGGAAAAATTTCTTCCTAGATATGGTTAAATTCAGATCCATTTCTGATTTTTTTCCAGTCTGGAGTTTTCTTTTAATCCTAGCCTAATGGGAATCTTCCATTTATTTTCTGCTTTCTTATGACCTGTAAGAGGTGGGAAGCCCCGACTATTCATTCATGAGACTTGAGCACAGCAAAAAGCCTGGCCTAGATTCCCATTACTGGGAACTCTATTTAGCTGATCTCCAGGTGCTTTTAAAGCAGGTTCAGTTGAACTTGGACCACAGGAACTGAGAGCAGTGTAGCTTGGGCAGTGGCCTTCCTGCATTCTGTCTCCTTCCTACCCTCTACTGGGGTTTGGTGGGATTCTCTAGGTCCTGAGATTGAACAGTAGAGAACTGAGGGTTCTAGGACAATTGATTGATTGATTGATTGATTGATTGATTGATTTTCAAAGGGAGACACCAGTGACAGCAGCAGGCCATTCCATGGACTAAGAGCTCTGAACTCTGGCTCTGTCATAGGTTGCTGGGTGACCCTAGGCAAGTCAGTGTCCTATTTGGAGGTTAATGTACCCTGAATGCAAAATGAGACCAAAGCAACAAATGACCTCTAATTTCCCTGATAGAATACTTTTCTTTCTACTTTTCTCTCTCTATTTTTTTTAAAAAGGCAGAGTCTCCATGTAGGCCCAGCTACCTCTGCTGCCCTAGTACTGGAATTAAAAGCTTTGGATAATTTTCCCAAAGGTGGTAGGTAGGACCCAAAGAGACTTGGGGGTGATGTATGTTGATTATGTGTTTATTTGAATGTGTTAGGGGAAAAAAAGATCAAAGCTGTACTTTGAAACAGATATATTAGATAATATTTTGTGGATGTAAAGTGGAGTTTAGGAAATACAAAGAAAATAATAGCATTGGGGTTAAGGAAACCATAATCTGAGATTGGAAATTGCTTTTGAAATTGGCACAGTATAGCCAGGCGTGGTGGTGCACGCCTGTAATCCCAGCACTTGGGAGGCAGAGACAGGTGGATCTCTGTGAGTATGAGGCCACCCTGGTCTATAAAATGAGTTCCAGGCCAGCTGGAGCTACAGGGAGACCCTGTCTCAAAAAGACAAAAAAAAATTAGCACAGTGGTGAAGGGAGGTTTTCTACAAGTAGGCAATTTGAGTTGAAAGTATATCCATCATTTCCACTGTGTGACCTTGAGCATGCTATGTATTCTCCCTGAATCTCACTGTAGCCTTCCTCATAGGTTTATGGCTAGGACTGATGGAAAAATGACTGAGGGGGCTGGCAAGATTGCTCAGTGGGTAAGGCACTTACTGCCAAGCTTGACAACCTAAGTTCAATCACCAGGACCCACATAATGGAAGGTGAGGACCAACTCCTTTAAGTTATCCTCTGGCCTCCGTACACAGTTCTTACATACATACATACACACACACACACACACACATATAAAAGACTTTTTTTAAATGATTGAAATTCTTGACACAGTAGCAGCTCTACAAACATCCTCTGCCCCTCCCTCCTCCCCCTTCCCTCGCTCCTCCCTTTCTTGTCCAGTGAGCAGCTCTGGGTGGAAGATTGCACCTTTCTTGACCAGCATGCTGACACTTTAGAATATTAGTCCCTCTCATCCTCCATCTGATGGCTTGTATTTTCTTTCTTCTTGCTTTACTCTCCGCAGTCACTTAAGATCATGTCTTCTCTGTATGGACTCCCAGTCTCCATATCAGCCACAGAGCTGCTCCTGGCTACCGTCATCTTCTGCATAGTATTCTGGGTGATCAGAGCCTCAAGGAGCCAGGTCCCCAGAGGCCTGAAGAGTCCACCGGGGCCCTGGGGCTTGCCCCTTATTGGGCACATACTGACCCTGGGGAAGAGGCCTCATTTCACACTGGCCAGGCTGAGCCAACGGTATGGGGATGTGCTGCAGATCCGTATCGGTTCCATCCCTGTGGTGGTGCTGAGTGGCATGGACACCATTCGACAGGCCCTGGTGAAGCAAGGAGATGACTTCAAAGGCCGGCCAGACTTTTACAGTTTCACCTTCATCAGTAATGGCCAGAGCATTGCCTTCAGCCCAGACTCTGGACCAGTATGGGCTGCCCGGCGGTGCCTGGCCCAGAATGCCCTGAAGAATTTCTCCACAGCCTCAGACCCAACTTCCACATCTTCCTGCTACTTGGAGGAGCATGTGAGCAAGGAGGCTGAATACCTCATCAGCAAGTTCCAGAAGCTGATGGCAGAGGTTGGGCACTTTGACCCTTATAGGTATTTGGTAGTGTCTGTGGCCAATGTTATCTGTGCCATGTGCTTTGGTCAACGTTATGACCATGATAACCAAGAGCTGGTTAGCCTAGTCAACTTGAGCAATGAGTTTGGGGAGGTGACTGGTTCTGGATACCCAGCTGACTTCATCCCTGTCCTCCGTTACCTGCCTAACTCTGGCCTGGATGTCTTCAAGGACTTGAATAAGAAGTTCTACAGCTTCATGCAGAAGCTAATCAAGGAGCACTACAGAACATTTGAGAAGGTAGAGGCTGCAGAAAAGCAGGTGGGTGGTGGGAAGCAGGGGTTAGGAGGTGACAGGTAAGCTTGAGGCCAGTACTGGACTGCACTCCACCTTTGGTGGGGCAATAGGACTTTTTGTTTGTTTTTTGAGACATGGTCTCACTATGTAGTCTTGGCTGTCCTGGAACTCATTGTATAAACGAGGTTGGTCTCAAACTCACTGGGATGAGATCTGCCTGCCTCTACCTCCCAAGTGCTGAGATTAAAGGTACGTGCTATCACTCCCAGCTAGGGCAAAAGAACCTTTTCTTAACTAGTCCTTTTATGCTTTCATTACACAAGAGCCCCTGATTAACTACCCCAAGTGTGCAGAGCCCTGCTCCAGCTCCTACTGGACTAGAAAGAGTGAAAGAACCCGTCTCCAGGCCTCATGATAGAAAAAAGTTAAAGAGCACATGTAGGTGATAACAGGGTTAGGCTTTGTGCATCAGGGATCCCTCTGTTTGGCTACCATTCTCTAAGGAAGGATGGAGACTTAGAGAGGCAGAGCGAAACTGAGACAGCAGCCTCGGCTGTCACCTCTTGTACAAAGGTTATAGCAACAGTTAGGGGCCTAGAAGGAAAAGTAGGTCTGGACTTGGGATATTTTTCACCTGTGCATCTTTGCCTCCCAGGGCCACATCCGGGATATCACAGACAGCCTCATTGAGCACTGTCAGGACAGGAAGCTAGATGAGAATGCCAATGTCCAGTTGTCAGATGAGAAGGTCATTACTATTGTTTTGGACATCTTTGGAGCTGGTATGTACACTTCAATGTACCATTTCTGTGCTCAGGTGTCCCAAATGCCACATGCCTAACTTTTCCCTCTGTTCTTTCCTGTGCAGGGTTTGACACAGTTACAACTGCCATCTCTTGGAGCCTTATGTACTTGGTGACAAACCCTCAGATACAGAGAAAGATCCAGGAGGAGCTAGGTAGGTGGTGGTTCTATTCAGAGGGCTCCACGCAGGGATCCTGACAAGATCTGGGCAACTCCTTAAATCCTTTTGGATCTCTTTGTTCTGCAGACACAGTGATTGGCAGAGAGCGAAGGCCTCGACTTTCTGACAGACCTCAGCTGCCCTATCTGGAGGCCTTCATCTTGGAGACCTTCCGACATGCGTCCTTTGTCCCCTTTACCATTCCCCACAGGTGAGGCCATAGATCTACTTCTGTCTGAGACTGGGTCTAGTGTGCACACCCCATTAGGATTTGTGGGAGGGGCATGGCATGGGGGACAGGAGGGAGTTCCTCTATGGCCCTGAGCCTGACTGTGCTTCCTCTTTCCCCAGTACCACAAGAGATACAAGTCTGAATGGTTTTTACATCCCCAAGGGCCGTTGTGTCTTTGTGAACCAGTGGCAGATCAACCATGACCAGTAAGTTGTCAGGGGCAGTGGAAACTTCTGGGTGGGCTGGGCTTCAGACCCTCCTGTCTTTTGAGGCTCAACCTACTTGATAATTCTAAGTCTCTGAGCTATTACTTTAGCCGCTTCCCTCTGCTTTCAGGGAACTGTGGGGCGACCCTAGTGAGTTCCGGCCTGAGAGGTTTCTCACCCCCAGTGGCACTCTGGACAAGGTCTTGAGTGAGAAGGTCATTCTCTTTGGTTTGGGCAAACGGAAGTGCATTGGGGAGACCATTGGCCGCTTGGAGGTCTTTCTCTTCCTGGCCATTTTGCTGCAGCAGGTGGAATTCAGCGTGTCACCAGGTGAGAAGGTGGACATGACCCCCATCTATGGGCTGACTGTAAAGCATGCCCGCTGTGAGCACTTCCAGGTGCAAATGCGCTCTTCTAGAACTCATGAACCCTAGGCTTAGACTGTTGACCTGTCCTCTCTGGGCAGCAGACCACGGGGCTGTTCTTGGGATTTAATTTCAATCAGAAACACAGATTCTGGGGGAATTGCGCCCACCTTCTACCCTGGACTTGCCTCTTTGCATGCTGATTACAGACACTAGACATGGAAGAAGTCCCACAGGCATTCCCAAGTTGAGCATCAACCAGGAGGCCTGAAAGAGTTATGAAGTCCTGCCAATGTGGTAGCACTTGCCTTTAATTCCAACACTTGGGAGGCAGAAACAGGAGGATCCTGTGAGACCAAGGCCACACACACACAAATATATATAAATAAGTAAAAATTTCAGAAAGAAAGACACAGGGAGACCTTGTCTCAAAGAACAAAACAAAGAAACAAGAAGAGTTAAGAAGTCCTTAGGCCTCCGAACACCTCTGAAGAACTCTCTGAATGCCACTGGGCCCAGTGGCTAGCCAGTTTGAGAACTACTTAGATCATGTTGTGCCAAGATCTTTCTGGTCTCTTTGACACCTGGGAGCTGCCCAGAGTAGAGGGAAAAGACTGGCATAGATGTGGTCACATCACTTGCTTAAGATTAAGCAACCTGCCCACGTGGGTCTGGGACACCACCTGTGGGGATCACTTTGTCTACCCTATGTAGAATAAACAGGGTGCCTTGGCCTTGTAAAGTCCCTGTTCCTATCTAGGAAGGGCTGGGACTTGTGTCTAGGAAAACCATAGACCAGGAGGTCAGACTCTGGGCAGTAGGACCACCAAGACTAGAGTGAAGGGATGACTTTTGGAGACAGTCTCATGTAGCTCAGGCTGAACTTGCTATGCAGGCATGGAGACCTTGTGCTCCTTATTTGCCCTTCACCTCACAACAAAGTACTGGAGTACAGAAATGGACTGCTATTCCTGGCTCTTGGTTTCCTTTCTTTACTGTTATAAAATGTTCTTTTTAAACATTTTTGTACATAAGACCTTTTTATAATGACCTGTATTTTGTTTGTACATTTGCATTAATCATATCTTAAAAGATTTAGAATCATTTATTTAGTTCAACAGAGAAAAATTCTAATGCAAGAATCCAGAATGTATAGGAAACACCTACCTGAACTAAATAAAAATATTTTCTGTGTCCTGGTTAGCTTTTTTAAAAAATATTTTATTATTTTTATTTTATGTGTATGAGTGTATTGCCTGCATGTATATAAGTGCACCGTGATGTACAATGCTGTGGAAGTTCAAAAGAGGGTTTTGGACTCCCCTGGAACTAGAGTTAAGGATGGTTTGTAGCCACCATGTGGTGCTGGGACTCAAACCCGGGTCCTCTGCAAGAGCAGTCAGTGCTCTTAACTGCTGAGCTGTCTCTCCAGCCCCCATGGTTAGTTTTTATTGTCAATTTGACACATCAAAAGTCATCTGGGAAGTGGGAGTCTCAATTGAAGGATTTCCCAGATCAAACTGGCTTCTGGCAGTGTCTGTGATTGAGGGTTGATGATTGATGTGGGAGGGTCCAGTCAACTGTTATATGGTAGGTGGTCCTGTGTGGTATAAGGAAACTGGTTGAGGAGTTGGAGAGATGGCTTAGTGGTTAAAAGCACTAGCTATTCTTCCAGAGGATCTGAGTTCGATTCTTAGTACCCACATTAGGCAGCTCACGACTGCTTGTAACTTTAGCTCCAGGGGATCTGACACCTTTTTCTGGTCTGCTCAGGTACCTGTACACATATGTACACATGCACATACACACAGACAAACATACACAAATATATATAAATAAATAAAAATCTCAGAAAGAAAGGAAGAGAGAAAGAAAACTAGTCAGCTTTCTACCAAGCAGAGGGAGGAAGCCAGTAAGCAGCGTCCCTCCATGGTCTCTGCTTTGGGCTTCTGCCCTGGTTTCACCTCGATGACGGACTGTGACCTTTAAGATTAAATAAATAAACCCTTTCTTCCCCCAAGTTGCTTTTGGTCAGAGTGTTTTATCATAGCAACAGAAAGCAAACTAGGACACTTTGGAAATCCTACAGGTGGTAGTTTTGAACCTGGAGTGAAGCCATCACTCTGCCACATGAGTGTCTCAGGATCAGTCTTACACTGAGTTTTCCTGTGGGGAAGAGGGCAGTGGCATTGGAAAGATGGAGTGATTGCTTTCAGGCAGTCTGTTAGGGCTCAAGACCTCCCTGTCTTCCTTTATCTCTAACTTATCACATGTTGATGAAGAGTGGTCTCTAGAACTCTAAAGTAAAAAAAAAAACAAAAAACAAAAAACAAAACAAAAAAAAACCAGTCTGCTTTCAGAAACCTTCACAACTGGTTGAGGGGTATGACTCATAAGCCTATCATCCAGTTTATGGTGATCAGGCTTTACTGGCCTGGTGGGGAACATGAGTTCCAGAACTAGGGATGGGGCTAGGTGGGGAATGTGCTGGGAGAAGTCCCTAGGTCTTTGGGGTGTCTGAGCCATCCCTTCCTTGAAGAAGACGAGGTAGTCTCTTATATAGCTCACAGCATTAGAGGCTGAAATCCAAGAAAGTAGGCTGTGATTACAGTTTAGGGGAAGAGGGGCTCTGAGCTCAGAACTTGTAACCTGCTCCTCTCTATTCATACCTGGTTCAAGGTCTGTAGCTATGTTAGAACAATCAGGGCTAACCCACAAGGTCTTTGACTATGTGGTTCTGATAAACAGATTGTGGCTCACATTTCAATGCAGAAAGCCCAGTCCATCAAGAATGACAGAGTGAAGTGTCAGGTAGGGGTGAAGGCTAGACCCATAGAGCCAGCAGCTGTATGACTAAGGGGTTGAGGGGACATGTGTTCTTGGATGTCATCCTTCCTGGTATCACCCCACATAGCCTTCTTCCTGTGTGTCTTATAGTAGACAGCCGTTATTATTTGTATTAGTTACTTTTCTGTTGATGTGACAAAACACCATGACCAAAAGCAACTTATGGAAGAAAGAGTTTCTTTGGGCGTATGGTTTCAAAGAGAGTCCAGTGGCAGGCGAGGTATGATGGGAGGCCACCAGAGCAGAAAGCTGACAGATCATATCTTCAACCACAGACATGAAGCATTACCTCCGAAAGGTTCCATGATTTCCCCTAAACAGTACTACCAACTGGAGGCTGTGTTTAAATACTTGAACTTATGGGAGACATTTCTCATTCAAACCGCCACATTCCTATCACTGCCCTCCATAAGCTCAAGGCCATATCATGATGCGAAACTATTTAGTACAACTTCAAAAATCTTCATAGAATTTTTAAAAATTTAATGTGTATGAGTGTTATCCCTGCACGTATGTAAGTACATCCATGTTATGCAATGCCCGAGGAGGTCAGAAGAGGGAGTCAGATCCCCTGGAACTGGAGTTATGGACAGTTGTTAACCACCATGTGGGTGCTGGGAACCAAACCTGGGTCTTCTACAAGAGTAGCCAGTGCTCTTAACCACTGAGCCATCTGTCTAGTCCCCAAGTCTTCATATGTTTGTAAAATTTATTTATTTTTTATGTTATGCGTATGAGTGTATTGACTGCATGTATGTAAGTGCACTCATGTCATGCAATGCCCACGGAGATCAGAAGAGGACATCAGATTCCCCTAGAACCGGAGTTATGAATGGTTGTTAGCCACCATTTGGGTTCTGGAACTGAACCTGGGTCCTCTGCAAGAGCAGCCAGTGCTCTTAACCACTGAGCCATCTCTCCAGTTTTTAATAATCTCAGCATTCTGTTTAAAAGTTCAGTCTTTTCTGAGACTCAAGGCGATCTCTTAACTGTGGCCCCCTGTAACATCAAAAAGCAAACTGCATACTTGTAACATACAATGACACAGAATACACATCGTGTGTTTGAATCCATACATTATTAAAATACTCTTTTAAAAGGTTTATTTTATTTTTATTTATATGTATTTGTGTGTGCCTCTGTGAGTGTATACCATATGTATATGGGTGCCTTTGTGGACAAAAGGATTACAGGTGTTTGTGATGCACCTGGCATGGGTGCTGGGAACTGAACTTGGGTCCTCTGCAAGAGCAGCAAGAATACTTTTTTAAAAAAAATTTATTATTTTTTATTTTATGTGTATGTGTGTATTGCCTGCATGTAAGTAAGTGCACCTGTGTCGTACAATGCCCACGGAGGAGAGAAGAGGTTGTTGGATCCCCTAGGACTGGAGTTATGGACAGTTGTTAGCTGCTATGTGGGTGCTGGGATTCAAACCTGGGTCTTCAAGCAGCAAGAACTCTTAACCGCTGAGCCCAACTTTTTTTTTTTTTTGTTTTTTTTAGCCAGGGTCTCCCTGTAGCCCCGACTTCCCTAGAACTTATTTTGTAGACCAGGCTGGCCTTGACCTCACAGAGCTCCGCCTGCCTCTGCCTCCCGAGTGCTGGGATTAAAGGCATGCGCCACCACACCTGGCCCCAACTATTATTTTTTAAAAAGAGAACTAGGGGGCTGGAGAGATGGCTCAGCAGTTAAGAGTACTTGCTGCTCTTGCAAAGGATCTAGGCTCAGTTCCTAGCACCCACATGGCACCAGGTTCACCCAGAGTGCAAATACATACATACAGGTACTCACACATAATATAAAATAAAGTAAAATTTTAAAAGAAAGCTGATTCATGGGGCTGGAGTGATGGCTCAATGGTTAAGAACACTGGTTGTTCTTACAGAAGATCTGGGTTCAAATCCCAGCACCCACATGGCAGCTAACAACTGACTGTAACTCCAGTTCCCAGGGATCTGACAGCCTCTTCTGTCTTAACACGAGTGCACTTACTTACATTCAGGCAATACACTCATATATATTAAATAAAATATTTTTTTAAAAAAGAAAGCTGATCCTTTATCTGAAACAATTCACTAACTTGGGAAGTGAAAAACAAAGGTAAAATTCCTACATTTTCTATATGAACTATAGCTGTGGGTGACCAAGCAGTAGATTAGAAGAAGCATCTTAATAACATTATTCCAGTTAAATGAAAAAGAAATAATAGAATTCTAATGTCACTGTCTTGTTAATAAATTAATGGATCTGGGACTGGAGAGATTAAGAGCACTGGCTGCTCTTGTAGAGCACCCACATGGTAGCTAACAACCATCTGAAACTCTAGTTCCAGGGAATCTGACACCCTCTTCTGACCTTCGTGGACACTGTACCCAATTGGTAAACTTACATATATGCAGGCAAAACACTCATACACATAAAATAAATATAAAATAAAAAATTAATTAGTGGATCTGGGCATTATTGTGCCAAATAACTGCTAACATCATAAAAAGAAAGAAAACCAAACATTATGTGGCTTCTGCTGAAAGAGTTCCAGATCACCTAGAGTATTTGTGAAGGGACTGGACCAGAGACTAACCAAGCCTCTGGATCCAGCTGCCAATTTGTAATAAATTCAAAGGATTAAGAGATATGTTGAACTGCAGCATGAGTGTGCAACCAGGAAAATTCATTTTCTTGGGTACTCCACAGGTTGAAAAACCTGGGCTCTTCAGCCAAAATTATTTTCTAATAAAAATGATGAAGGGGAAACCTAGAACTTAAAACAGACTAAAAAAAAAAAACAGATCAAATGTTAAGTAATGAACAACACTAATCGATAGTTGGGACTGTCAAGATGGTTCAGCAGGTCTAAAGGCACTTCCTGCTAAGCCTGATATCCCGAGTTTGTTCCTTCGGACCTACATGGTGGGAGAGAACCAACTCCTGAGAGTTGTCCTCTGACCTCCACAGGTGTGCCATGGCATGCACACATGCATGTGTGCATAAATAAATAAATAAATAAATGTAAAATAAATTTATTTTTTAATAATTAAAATTTTCTATTTATTATTTTTATTTTATGTGTAAGAGTGTATTACCTGCATGTAAGTAAGTGCAGTGTATTGCCTGCATGAAAGTAAGTGCACCCATGTCGTACAATGCCCACAGAGGACAGAAGACGCTGTCAGATCCCCTGGAACTGGAGTTACAGACAGTTGTTAGCTGCCATGTGGGTGCTGGGATTCGAACACAGGTCTTCTGCAAGAACAGCCAGTATTCTTAACTGCTGAGTCATATCTCCAGCCCCCTCAAATTTTATTTTTAAAAAAGAAAAAAAATAACTAATACTAAAATACATGGTATAAACTATAAAGTATAAGAAGATCTGGAAATGTAATTCAGTTAGTAGCATGCACGAAGCTATGGGTGTGATCCTTAGCACTAAATAAGGCTGGGTATGGTGGCACGGACCTTAAACCACAGTAGGTGAAGGCGTGAGGATCAGGAGTTCGAGGTCAACTTGGTCTAAATTAAAAATAAAAACAAAACAAGGCATGTTTTATAAAGTGGTTACTTTGGGGAGAAGAGAAGAGGTAACAACGGAGATGGAACATGTGGACAGCTATTGGGATGGTTGATCATATTCTTTTGACCTGAGTAGGGTTATCACACTGTTTGCTTTATATAAATGAAGGGAAAAATAGGTTATATTTCTTTTAGAAATATAATTAACATGGGCTGGTAAGATGGCCCAACAGATAAAGGTGCTTGTTGAATAAGCCTGCTGAGCTAAGTTCAACTCCCAGAACCCATGTAAAGGCGGAAGGAAAGAACCAACTCCACAGAAACGTCTTCTGACTGCCACATGTGCACTGTGGCATGAGTGTACCTGTATACACACAACATGCATACATTCACACATAATAATAACAATAATAATATAAAATTTAAAAAGAAATACAATTAACATATGTGGATAATGCATCTAGTCAATGACCACTGGAAACATACCTATAGTTAAGCAAGTTGGATTTGTTCTCATTGCAGTGATGAACTCTCACCACAGCAAACCATGAGATGCCTCAATGAGAGGAATTTATAAAGAAATGATTATAGGGTTCAACTTAGTTGGGAAAGTTCAACTTGGAGGAAAGTATAAGCAAGTGGGGTTAACTCTGGATTGGACACATCAGGGAATAGGTCAATTCTCTCACTGGGTACTTGGTGGGTAGTATAGGACTTCAATCTGATCTCTGTTTAGCCAGAATGATGAAGTAGCCCTTGCTTTGCTTCATTTTAGCATGGTGACAGAATAACTGTGAGGTTGATACTCTGTGAGAAAAGAAATGAAGAACGGGAGATAGTCTGTGAGCATCTTTTCAGCTTATGATAATGTTGTGGTCTTGCTGTGAACATTACCTCAGTTCTCATTGCGGGACTGGTCTTTCTCAGTCCAACTTTTTCAAGGATCGAGTTAGATCTAAAGATGTCAATCCATTTATCCAGGTTTTCATCGTTGTCAAGATTTTTCTGGTAAAAATCAACTTGCTGATATTAGGGCTCTCTAGATAGAATGATATAATTAAAATGTCTTTATTAGTTTGGCTTACACAATATAGTCTGGGTAGTTGCATCAATGGAACCCATCAATAGTCCTTTACACTACAGAGGTTGAGAAACTGGTACCTGCCCAGTCCATGAGATTGGGTGTCTCAGCAAAAGTCCCAGTGTGGAGCTATGGGCCTAGAGGACTTCTGGAGAGCCACTGGTCTTCAGTTCATATTGGAAGCAAAAAGAGGCTGGGTTCTGGTAGCAGCAAATGAATGTAGTAGCAACAACAGTGGCAGCAACAGGGTAGATGAACATGCCAGCCAGTGAAAGCTAAGACAAGCAGGCAAAAAGCAAAGCTGTTTTTCTCAGACCTCCAGCAGATGGTGCAACTCACATTTAGGGTGGGGTTTCTCACTTAACCCTATCAAGAAAATCCCTCTGAGCTGGAGAGATGGCTCAGCAGTTAAGAACACTGGATGCTTTTACAGAGGACCCAGGTTCGATTCCCAGTACCCACATGGCAGCTAACAACCATCTATAAACTACAGTTTCAGGGGATCTGACATCCTTTTCTGGCCTCTGTGGGCATATCATGCATGTGACACACTTATATACATGCAAACAAAGCACTCATCACATAAAAAATAATAATAATAAAAGAAAATCCTTCATAGGTATACCCAATGACTTGCTCTGCTGTTTAGTTTTTATTGTCAACTTGACATAACCTGGAGTTACCAGGAAAGAAGGAACTTCAATTAGGGAATTTCCTAGATCAAATTGGCTTGTGGCCTTGTCTGTGAGAAATTGCCTTGATTTTTCATTGATGTGGGAGGTCTCAGCCCACTCTAGGCAGCACCAGCCCTGGGCAGGTAAGCCTGGGCTATTTAAGAAAGTTAACTAGGGGCTGGGGAGAGATGGCTCAGCAGTTAAGGGTATTGGCTGTTCTTGCAGAGGACCCAGGCTTGGTTTCCAGCACCTACATAGCAGCTAACAACCATCTGTAACTCCAATTCCAGAGGATATGACACCTTCTTCGACCCTCCACAGGCATCGCATGACATGTTGGCACTCACATGTAGGCAAAACACACACATTAAATAAAAATCAATAAATCCAAAAAAGATTTTAAAAGAAAGCTAGCTAAGTATGAGCCTGTGAGTGCACCAGAAAGTGAGCCAGTAAGCAACTCTCCTCTGTGGGTCCCACCTCTGCTGTTGCTTAAATTCCTATCCTCACTTGCCTTGGTGATGTGACGGACTGTCAACTGGAAGTGTAAGCTGAAAGAAACCTTTCTTTCCCCAAGTCCTTTGGTCAGTGTTTTATCACAACAGAAAAGCAAACTACAACACTTGACTTTTAGTTGATTCCAGATCCAGTTATGTTGATAACCAAGGTTACCATCACACTGATCAAGCAGAGCATCTGGGTCTGGAGAGATGGTTCAGCGGTTAAGAATGTTGACTGTTCTTGAAGAGGACCTGGGTTTGGTTCCCAGCACCCACATGACAGTTCACAACTGTCTGTAACTCCAGTTCCAGGGAGATATGACTCCCTTTTCTGTTCTCTATGGGTCTTGCACTCACAGTGCACTTACATACATGCAGGCAAAATACTCATACACCTAAAAATAAATTATTTTTAAAAAGAATAGCATCACAGAATGTAGTACGTAACTGAGCCATAATTATTCTTCTTTTGCTGTACGATGAGTTACTGGACCATCTGTTGTGACAATGGCTGCTGGGAAGTAGCACTTAAGATTCTGGATAGGTTACTCTACCCAGGTCAACTTTACAGTGGCAATTACCAGAATGAAAATAACTCCTGATCTAGAAACCAAGGCTCTAGATGATGAAATTCAGGTGATAAGAACAAGTCCCAGAACCTAGTTGGATTTGTTTTAGAGAGTCAGGTTGCGTTTTCTATTTACTTTGTCCTGTCTGTATAGGTGCCGTGAGTAGTGTTTGCTATAGCACGAATTCTATAGACTGGCTAAGAGGAAATCATGGACTGTGCGGTTATCTTTAACAATTACTTGGTGATGAATTTAGAGTGGTGTGCTAGACTTTAAGAGCAGAAGTGATGTCATATACAACAAAGTTATGTCTCAAGACATTAATCCCAGAACTGGAGGGATGACTCGGTTAAGAGCACTGGCTGCTCTTGCAGAGGACCCGGGTTCCATTTCCAGCACCCATGGGTGGCTAACAACTATCTGTAACTCCAGTTCCAGGGGAATCTGATGCCCTCTTCTGACCTCTGTGGGCATTGCATGACACAGATGCACCTATATACATTCAGTGAATACACTTATACACATAAAATAAAAATAAATAAAAAACGTTTAAAAAGACATTAATCCCTTATTTCTATATTTTCATCATTTCTAAGGTTTTGAGCATTAAAACAAATTTCTTGTTCAAGAATAATGTCTACTGTGTGTGGTTTGTAATTGAATTAGAATTGGTCTTCTTTTGTTATAGGATGAGTTACAGGGTCATCTCAGGTGACAGCGGTAAGACAGAGACAGGCTTTGAGTCTTACCTACATGTACCATGGGGACTGTCGCTGGCAAAGTACATATGAAAAGGGAATATTTTATCCCTCTGAGAAATTCTTCTGAACACCCATTGCTTACCTCAGTTTTGGAGACTTCTGAGTGTCTTATTAGGGTTTTAGTACCCTTAAACATAAATATTCATCCATTGATATGGAAATGTCAGGAGATGTAACTACTCTGGAAAAATCTTCAATTCCTCAAATGGTTAAACATAGTTACCACACAACCCAGCAATTCTACCCCTAGGTATATATCCATGGGAAATGAAAACAGCGATCTGTACAAAAACATGTTAATGTCTGCTTATTCAGTGTGATTCATAACATCAAAACAGTTTAAAGGACCCAAATAAATAACCTAAATCACATGATGAAGGGATGAACAAAAATGTGATACAATGAAATACTATTCAGCTAAGAAAACAATGAAGCACAAGGGAGGAGTGGGCATAGGGGAGGGGGGATGAATAAAAACAAAGTAAAATGACATATATGTATGAAAATTCCCATAACGAGGCTGGAGGAGTGGTTCAGTGGAAGAGCACTTGCTTAGCATTTATGAAGCCATAGGTTTGATCCCCAGCACTGAAAAAAAGAAAAAAAATCCGTAATGAAACCCATTACTCTGTATGTTAACATATTGCATAAGACCAGGCATGGTAGCACATGTCTTTAATCCCTGTACTTGGGAGGCAAAGGCGGGCAGTTCTCCATGAGATGGAAGCCAACCTGGTCTCCATAGCAAGTTCCAGGCTAGTTGTGGCTACAGGGAGACCCTGTCTCAAAAGGACATCTATCTATCATCTGTCTGTCTATCTATCTATCTATCTATCTATCTATCTATCTATCTATCTATCTATCTATCTATCTATCTATCATCTATCTATCTGTCTGTCTGTCTATCTATCTATCTATCATCTATCTATCCATCTATCTATCATCTATCTATCTATCTATCTATCATCTATCTATCAATCATCTATCTATCTGTATGTATGTATATGTATACACATATACATACATGTATACATATATCATAACGCCTCCCTAGAATGTGGACTGGGGCAAAGGTCTCTTTGGCTATCATCTGCTCTCATCCCTTAAGAGTGTGTTCTGGGGCTGGAGTGATGGCTCAGCAGTTAAGAGCACTGACTGCTCTTGCAACGGGTCTGGGTTTGAGTCCCAGCACCCACAGGGTAGCTAACAACTGTTTCTAACTCCAGTTTCAAGGGCTCCAACACCTTCTTCTGACCTCTTCAGGGATTGCACAGCACAGGTGCACTTACATACATGCAGGCAATATACTCATACACATAAAAATAACAAAATCAGAAAGTTTGTTCTATTCTGTAATAAGCTCTGCCTAGAGTTTGGACATGGTAGCACATGCCTCTGAGCAACACTCAGGAGGCAGAGACATGTTGATGTCTGTGCGTTCAAGGCCAGTTTGATCTACGTAGCAAGTTCCAGTCCAGCTGGGGCTATACTGTGAGACCCTTTCTCAAAAAACAAAACAAAACAAAACAATAACAACAACAACAAAAGCCCAAAACTCTTTGCAAGTGTGTGTGTGGGGGTCTGGGGTACAGTGTGAGATCATTTCAAAAAACAAAAACAGATCTGGGTGTGGTGTCACATACCTGTAGTCCTAGGATTTAGGTGAGGAAGGCAGAAGGATCAGAAGTTCAAGGGGCCAGTGAGATGGCTCAAGGAGTAAAGGAGTTTGCTGACAAGACTGACAATCTTAGTTCAATTCTTGAGACCCACATCGTGGCAGAGAACTGACTTCTACAAGTTGTCTTCTGATCTACACACACACACACACACACACACACACACACAATATAGTAAAAAATTTTAATAAAAGGATCAGAAGATCAAGGCTACCTCCAGCTACATAGTGAGTTCACGGACAGTCTGGGATACAGACTCTCAGAAAAACAAAATAGGACTCTAAGAGTCTAATATGTGCTATTCCTTTGAGGAAGTGATTGTAAAAATTGGGCTTTCATTTTAATTCCATTGTACATCTAATTAAAAATCAAAAAATATTTTTTCTTTTTATTGAATTTTTGCAGTTTTCATGCAATATAATTTGATGGTGTTTAGATTCCCTCACCTATCCATATCTAGTAGCATATAAACAGGCACACCTATAATTTTAGCACTTGGAATGTAGAAGCAGGAGGATCACAAATTCAGGATCATCCTCAGCTACACAATGAGTTTGAGGCCAGGCTGGGTTGTATGAGATCCTGCCCAGCCCCCCGCCCCAAGAAAGCAAGGGAGATGGCTCAGTTAAAGCCATTACCATATAAGCAAGTGGATAGGAGTTCAGGTTCCCAGAATCCATGTAAATGTTGAATGGCATGGTAGCCTGCCTGTAATTCCATCTTTGGAAGGCAGAGATGGGAAAACTCAGAGCAAACTGGCTAGCCTTATCAGTGAGCTCTGGGTTTGATTAAGAGACCCTGCCCCAATGAAAAAGGTGGAAGAATGATCAAAGAAGATCCTAACATCAACCTCAGACCCATATGCATACGCATGCACACACCACACATACATATACATGAAAAGAAGAAAGGAAAAAACAACAAAAAACCTCTACTAAGAAAGATGCCAGACACAGAGTCCACAAACTGCATGATCACATCTATGTGAAAAACAGAGTCAGCAAATCCAGAGACAAAGGACAGATTAGTTGATAGGCACTGGCTGAGGGAAGAATGGGGTGTGATTATCTAATGGGAGTGGGGTTTCCTTTTGGGATAATGAAATGTTCTAGAACTAGGTAGTAGTCATGACTGTTCAGTGTTGTGGATATGCTAACTGTCAGGAACAGTAAATTTTATATGTATCAGTGAAAAATAAATGCTAAAAAATCATACCAAAGGCTAGGAGTGAGCCATCACAGGACCACCCTAGATGAGGCTAGAACAATCAGATGCAGGAACAGGGCCCTGCAGGAAACATATCTGTTTTGTGCTTTCAACAGCAAATTCAAATACCGACCCGAGAACCTGACTGGTCATCGCTGTTGATCACTGAGCTCCCTCAACCAAGCCCAGACACTGACCAGTCAGGACCTGACATTCGCTGCAAATATGAATCCCTCTTTGTATGGGAGACCTGGCATTGACTGGTCAGGACTGGATCCTCTCTGCAAACTTGCAAACCTTATTTGTATGGGATCACCTAGACAGAACTGTTGGCAGGGATTTTTTTCCTTTGTCAGGGATCTGCTGTCAGAGCTGTCTTTCATCTAGCTTAAGGAGATATCTAAATAAAGAAAACTTGTGTGTATTTCTCTGGGAATGGACTCATTTTACCATTTTCTGGACCCAAGAACCTAGTTCTAGTAGTGGAGAGAGAATAGATCAATTATGTCGAATACTGAAACTGCTCAGGTTTGTTCTAAGAGCTAGTCAGAATCTTCCACATTTACTCAGCATGAAATCTATCAAATCTGCTCAAGCAATGATGGAGAGTCCATTTTCTTTCTTTCTTTCTTTCTTTCTTTCTGTGCCCTGAGCGGTTAAAGGAACCAGCCTCAAGAAGTAGATGGCTTAGGAAAGACAAAATTCTCCCATAAATATTCCTATAACTCTTCAAACGCTACTCCTCATCACTGTCTATTCTTTCTTTCTTTCTTTCTTTCTTTCTTTTTTTTTTTGTCTTTTTGAGACAGAGTCCCCCTGTCTGTAGCCCCAACTGGCCTGGAACTCACTATGTAGACCAGGCTGGCCTTGAACTCATAGAGATCCACCTGCCTCTGCTTCCTAAATGCTAGGATTAAAGGGCTACACCACCAAGCTCAGCTGGGAGAGTCCATTTCTGACAGAACTTCCCTGCCTAGCAAGATTAATTCATTCAGATTCGTCTTTCTTTTGGCCTTATCTACAACGGTTCCAGTATAAGTTCTTCCATTTACTGTATGGTCCAAGTGATTTACTATCCTTGAATCCACTTTTTCGTGATGTAGATAATACTTTTGAATTCATAAACTTTCTGTGAAGATTAAATTGTATAACTACTAATTCAACAGTGAACCTAAAAATGTTATAGCCACTTTTGAAAGAGATGTATCTTTGCTCTGGAAACTGTTATTGAGTACGTTAAAGCTGTAATGAAATGCTTCTTCTAAAAAAAAAAAATCAAGCACCAAATGAATTAGAATCATGGATGGCTTACAGTGGGCACATAATGACTGTTATTTCATGTATTACTTTATAGGGATCAGAACTGAAAGCCAGGTATGGTGATGCATGCCTGTAATCCCAGCATTTGGGAGGCTGTGGCAGAAGGAACAAAAGTTCTAGGCCAGTTTCAACTATATTTTGAGTTGATGCCACCCTGGGCTACATGAGACCTTGTCTCAACAAACAAAACCCCAAACTCAATATAACACAAAATATCAGAATTGGAAATATATGAAGTCAAGTCCTCAGTGGCATGGGATGAGGATGGATGACAGCGTACAATCTGGTCATCCAGAACTAGCATCTCCTTACAGCAGCTTTTCTCTCCTTCCCTGGGAAGGTGAAAAATGAATGCTTATTTGACATGTGGGACATCAGAAAGGGCAGGAGTTAGCCTGGAGGATAGAGTAGGCCTCCATTTCCCACCCGGATGATCATTAGCTATGCGTAATCAAACCCCAATCTGAGTGGGGTGGCCATGGATCTGTGCCACTTTTTCCTCCTTCAGGAGAACCATGTTGGGAACATAGCTGGCTGATGGTCCCCATGGCAACACTTCTGCCTTTACACCATGACCACACCTTCCTTGGGCTGCTCCCAAGCAGTGACAGAGCACATTGGGGTCCTAAATGCTAATTTGGTCCTGGGGACTAGAGGCTCTTCTTTGTGTATTCCCAATTCTGATATTTTGGGTATTACTGTGTTTGGGGTTTTGTTTCTTTGTTTGTTTGTTGAAACAAGGTCTGATGTAGCTTAGGCTGGCCTTAATTTGACAATTAACTGAGACTGGCCTGATTTTTCTCACCACTGACCACAGTCTAGATCCCTCCTCCTAGAGATTTTCCTTTCCCCATCTCCTTTGACAGGCATTGGAATGCACTTCCACATGAGGTCTCAATTTCACCTGTCCCTCAGGGCCTTCTCTATGCTGACCTTGGGCTTTTAGCTGACAGAAAATGTCAACTGTTCCTCAAAGAAACTAAGAGCAGTAGTGAGTGTTTTGTTTTGCTTTTTTGAATTCTGCCAAGCTAGGCTAAGGTATAAGACCTGAGGTCTGGTTAGCTTCTCCCCAGCACTGAGTGGCCCTTAAACCACTTACTGTTTTGTTTTGCTTGTTACTCCTTGTGTGACTATGCCCCCAATTTTCTTTCCTTCCTAAATCTGTGCCCCTTATAAAGTGATTTTATAGTTTCTCCTATGAAGAAGTGTAGACCATTTTCTCAAGTCTTGTGACTTGCTTTGGTCAATTGAATGCATTGGAAGTGACTGTGTTCTAGTTCTGTGGCCAGGCCTCAAGAGACTTGATCTGCCTACTTCTGTAACCCCCCCCCTTTTTTTTTTTGGCTTTTTGAGACAGGGTATCCTTGTAGCCCCAGCTGGTCTGGAACCTTCTATGTAGACCAGGCTAGCCTCAAACTCACAAAGATCTGCCTGCCTCTGCCTCCCAAGTACTGGGATTAAAGGTGTGCATCACCATGGCTGGCTCCTTTTTTTTTTTAAATACAGGGTCTCCCTGTAGCCCCAGCTGGCCTGGAACTCACTACATCAACCAGGCTGGCCTCTATCTCACAGAGATCCACCTGCCTCTGCCTCCTGAATGCTAGGATTAAAGGTGTGCCCCACTATGTCTGTCTTCTGCCCTTTTTCTTTTTAATCCCTCCAGTATCATGGGAGCAAACTCAAGGAGTTTGTGAGAGAATAACAGACAGCACTCTGGAGAACTGCCACAGTTGAGGCCATCTTACATTGTCAACATCCCTGAATGAGCCCTGCAAAGATCAGTCAGTCTGATCCATTCAGCAGACGACCCAACTAATGCAGTCTTGCAGGTTGAGTAACATTCCATCCCAGCTTCTAGCTCTGGCTGAGCATAGGCTGGCATTCCATAAATCCTTGATGATGAATTAGCTCTTTCCTAGAAACCTTGTTTGACTGGATGACTGAGCATATCACTTGCTTCTCTGGTTTTATTTATTTCCTGTTCACATCTGTTTACTCTTCCTCAAGGATTGGATTATGAGCAAACAGAGATTTTGATCTCTGTATCAGGACTTTTCCTGATCATATTTTGGTTGGTTCTTCACAAGAATGCTCAATCTAACTTTTAGAGATGTAGAACTGTAGAGCAGGATAACAAAGGTTTTAAAAATTGTTTTACCCTGCATGCAAAATTATGCCTTTACTTTTCACTTCCCTTTGTTCTTCCCTTTCCAATGCATTTCACCGACCTGCTATTGCAAGGGTATCTTCAGACTTAGGACCCAAGTCTTTGGTAGTGTAGAGGAAAGGGTATCTCATAATGAAGGAGTGAAGAATGACATAACTTGGAATTTTCATTCACTTGAGCTATGGGGAGCACACAGTGGGTCCCTGGCCTCTTGGACATTCTGCACCCTTGAGCTGTCCTTAAGGAGGATACCTGGCTGACTTTGAGACTCCCCAGGATTGCACACAACTCTGAAAGGAGCCTGTTCTAGGCTGGTAATGGAACTCAATGGTAGAGCATTTGCCTTAGCATACATGAGGAATGGTAACTCGAATCCAGAGTCTCAGCACCAGTAACTTAAAACAAAAAGATAAAGGAGACATAATAATTTGGGAGGCTTCTCCAACAACCCCATCCCCACCCTAGACAGGATCTTATTTTCTAGCCCAGGCTGGCCTGGAACTTGCAGCAAGCCCTTCTGCCTCAGCTTCCTGATTACGGGTGCATGCCTCCATGCTTTGCTTCTACATATTTCAAGAGTTGACTTGCAAGTTCAGGTAAGGAATATGGGAGCCACAGTGTCTGCACACAACTCCTTAGGCTTGCCTGGGAACCTGAGGGGAGATTTTGAAGCTGGCATTCCTGAAGCTATTAGTAGCTGCAGTACCCCAAAGGCCAATTATTGCAGAGCCACGTGCTCTCAAAGTGGATACTCCAGAAGCTGGCAAGGAGAGGGAGGATAGAGGAGGCTGAGCAGGGCTGGACCTGTGAAGAGGTCTCACGCCTCTGGGCGGCAATTCCCTGTTCTAGACTCGAGCTTCCCAATTTGAACTTTGAGGAAATTCTGTGGATGGGGTGGTGGGACAATTCCTGTAATCAATCAATAGACACTTATTTTAGTCCTTACTATACATCAGGATCTGTGTTCAAGATGACAAGGATGAAGAGGAGCCAATAGCCACCTGACCCCTGAGGATGCAGCAGTGCTCACAACATACAAGAAACTCATGATGGAAAACTGATTCTTGTGTGAGTTTTAAAAAAAGCATTTGTAATGGGATACAGAAAATCAACCAAAGGAAGGCACAAAGAACTAAACACATTTTAAGAAATTTCAAATTCAGGTGTACATGATCTCATTTAATTTCATAGTACTTCATTCCCACTTCATCTCTAGAGTGGCATAACTCCGGTTGTTTTCAATTTTAATTTTTAAAGGAATAATGAGAATTGAATCCTGAGTCTGATACACCAATTGCACTCAAATCTGAGGTGTATACAGCATTGATTGGAATGAACACTATTATATTTTATTTAATTTTATGTGCATGAGTGTTTTACCTGTGTGTATGTAAGTGGACAACATGCATGCAAGCCCACAGCGGTCAGAAGAGGGCATTGAATCCCTGGAACTGGAGTTATGGACAGTTGTGAGCTGCCATGTGGGTGCTGGGAACTGAACCTCAGTCCTCTGCAAGAGCAGTTAGTAATCTTAACCTTGGAGTCATCTCTCCAGCTCCTGGAAAGAATATTTTAAAAATGGGCATTATTGCTGGACGTGGTGGCACATGTCTTTAATCCCAGCACTTGGGAGGCAGAGGCAGGTGGATATCTGTGAGTTCAAGGCCAGCCTGGTCTACATAGTGAGTTCTGGGCCAGCTGGGGCTACAGGGAGACCTGGCTCAAAAAAAGACCAAAAAAAAAAAAAAAAAAAAAAAAAAAAAAAAAAGACACGATTGCTGACTTCCTGTGTGGCACCTAAGGAATATCCATCCTGTTCTAACAACAAAGCAAAAGCTGAACAAACTGAAAACTCTACAAGGATAACTGATATGCTGACAAGGAGAGAAAATGGAATTGTATTAAATGCTCAAGTAAAACCACAAAAAGGAAGGGCAGGAGAAATGGCTTAGGGCTTAAAAAGCTATACTGCTGAGGCTGGAGAGATGGTTCAGCAGTTAGGACCACTGGCTGTTCTTGCAGAAGACCTAGGTTTGAATCCCAGCATTCCCATGAGAGCTAACAACCATTCACAACTCCAGTTCCAAGGGATCCAAAGTCCTCTTCTGACCTCTGTGGGCACTGCACAGTATAGGTACACTTACATACATGCAGGCAATACACACACGCATGTCGGGAGCCATGCTTGACTTAAGCATTGGAAAAAGTAGAGTGCCTCTTTAAGAGCTTCTGAGCTCTCTGCTTCAGTGGTCAGAACCGACAGGCTGTGCCACCATGATTAATTAGGGCTCCTAGAAACTTAGTTTCATTTCGGTCTTCGGGCACCGGAGTTGGTGAGGTAATGCAGCAACTGGCTGCGTCTGCAGTTACTTTCTGTTAGTAAAATATCCATGGTGATTCCTTGGTTATCCCAACTCTGATTCCTATATAAGCTTTGTGTTCCCCACAACGATAAGCCTTTCCTGTATTCACTCACCTACCTATACGACTTTTTCTTTGAATAAATTCATAAACTCAAGACTTTTGTCTAGCTATTTTTCTTGTTGAAAACCCAAGCCTGGTGGGCTTGGGGGGCATTCGACACACACACACACACACACACACACACACACACACACACACACACACACAAAGGCTATACTGCTATTTTAGAAGATATGATTTCAGTTCCCAATACCCACATCAAGGGGCTCACAACAGCCTGTAACTTTAGCTCCAGGAGAACCAATACTCTCTTCTGGCCTCTGTGGGCACTGCACTCATGAGCACATATCCACATTCAGACATACAAATATACACATACTTAAAATTAAATCTTGCAAGGCATGGTGATGCATGCTTTTAGTCTCAGTACTCAGGAGACAGTGGCAGGCAGATCTGATCTATAAAGCAAGTTCCAGGACTGTCACCAGAGCCATATAGTGAAACTCTGTCTCAAAAAACAAACAAAATTCATAGTGATTTGAATGTTTGCTACAAATAATTTTGCTTCATAAGTTTGCAGCTCTCTCTAGGCATGATATTTTTGCTATTTAATTTCTCAAACCTCTGGAATATGAATGGGAACAAACTATGCATTTTAATTTAATTTAAAATATTTTATTTTTTATTATTTGTGTATGAGTGTTTTGCCTGCATGCATGTATGTGCACCACATGGATACAGTGCTCGCAAAGGCCATGAGAGGGCCTCAGATCCTCTAGAACTGAAGTTACAGGTGACTGTGAACCTCCATGTGGGTTATGGGACCCCAACCCAGGACCTCTGTAAGAGCAGAAAGTACTCTTAACTACTGAACCATCTCTCTAGCCTCTATTGTTATTTTTTTAAAAAAGCGTTATCTGGGCTGGCAAGATGGCTTGGTGGGTAAAGGTGCTTGCCACTAAGCCTGATGACATGAGTTTGATCCCTGATATCCACATGGTGAACAGAGATAACCAACACTCACAAATAGCCCTCTAACCTTCACATGTATTCCACTGCATGTATATGCATGTGTATGTGCACACACACACAAAAACAGATGGTTCAGTGGTTAAAAGTACTGGCTGCTCTACAGAGGACCAGGGTTCGGTTCCCAACATCCACATAACAGCTAACAATCATTTCTAACTCCAGCTCCAGGGGATCTGATGCTCTCTTCTGATCACCACAGGTATTGCAGGACATGGGTGCACTTACATAAATGCAGGCAATACACTCATACACATAAAATAAAAATAAAATATTTTAAAAAATTGTTTTTGTCCTTTTGAGACAGGGTCTCCCTGTAGTCCCAGCTGGCCTGGAACTTGCTATGTAGACCTGGCTGGCCTTGAACTCAGAGAGATCCACCTGCCTCTGTCTCCCAAGTGCTGGAATAATGCATGCCTGGCATAAAGTATTTTAAAAAGCTTTTGCCAAGATGGCACTGAAAGCGAAGAAGTAAGCTTCTGCCCCTCCCAAAGCCAATGCCAAAGTGAAGGCATTGAAAGCCAAGAAGGCAGTGTTGAAAGGCATCCACAGCCACAAAAAGAAGATCCACATGTCACCTACCTTCCAGCGGCCCAAGACCCTGTGGCTCCAGAGGCAGCCCAAATACCCTTGCAAGAGCACCCCCAGGAGAAACAAGCTTGACCACTATCATCATCAAGTTTCCCCTGACCACTAAGTCAGCCATGATGAAGATAGAAGATAACAACACACTTGTGTTCATTGTGGATGCCAAGGCTAACAAGCACCAGATCAAACAGGCTGTGAAGGAACTCAATATTGATGTGGCCAAAGTCAATGTCATAGATCAGACTTGATGAAGAGAAGGCCTGTGTTTATCTTGCTCCTGGTTACAATGTTTTCTTTGTATGTTGCTAACAAAATTGGGATCATCTAAGCAGTCCAGTAGTCTAATTCTAAATACAGATTTTTTTCACCATAAAAAAATATTTTAATCTGGGCATGGTCGCTCATGCCTTTAATTCCAGTACTTGGGAGGCAGAGTCAGGTGAATCTCTGTGAGTTCAAGGCCAGCCTGGTCTATATAGTGAGTTCCAGGTCAGTGGGGCTACAATAAGACCCTGTCTCAAAAAGACCAAAAAAAAAACCTTGAGGCCTGCAAGCCCTGGGTGGCCAGGTGGTTTGGCACCATGAGCTCCATTGGTACTGGGTATGACCTGTCAGCCTCTACTTTTTCTCCTGACGGAAGAGTTTTTCAAGTTGAATATGTCATGAAGGCAGTGGAAAATGGTAGTACAGCTATTGGGATCAGATGTAAAGATGGTGTTGTCTTTGGGGTAGAAAAATTCTTTGCAAGCTTTATGAAGAAGGCTCCAACAAACAATTTTTTAATGTTGATCGACATGTTGGAATGGCAGTAGCAGGTTTATTGGCAGATGCGCGTTCACTAGCAGACATAGCAAGAAAAGAAGCTTCCAACTTTAGGTCTAACTTTGGCTATAACATTCCACTAAAACATCTTTCAGACAGAGTGGCCATGCTTATACACTCTACAGTGCTGTTAGACCTTTCGGCTGCAGTTTTATGTTAGGGTCTTACAGTACAAATGACAGTGCTCAGCTCTATATGATTGACCCATCAGGTGTTTCATATGGTTATTGGGGTTGTGCCATTGGCAAAGAAAAGCAAGTTGCAAAGACAAAAATAGAAAAGCTTCAGATGAAAGAGATGACCTGCCATAATGTAGTTTAAAAAGTTGCAAAAATAATGTACATAGTACATGATGAAGTTAAGGATAAAGCTTTTGAACTAGAGCTCAGCTGGGTTGGTGAACTGACTAAAGGAAGACATGAGATTGCTCCAAAAGATATAAGGGAAGAAGCAGAGGAATATGCTAAGGAATCTTTGAAGGAAGATGAATCAGATGATGACAATATGCAACATTTTCTTCCATCTATGCTGTTTTACATTTCTGACTTAAATAATTGTAATAAAAATGTTTAAAAGGAGGCCATTACCCAATGATAAAAGTTAGTACTCTAAGAAGAAAATTAACACCCCCCCACACACAAAAGCTCGTTCCTTAAAAAGATTATTAAAGTGATACTCCTCAAGCTAGGTTAAGTAATAAAAAAGAGAAAATACAAATTACTAATACCAGAAATGAAAGCACAGACATTACTAGAGAACTCATGGATATTAAGAAGATAATTGTCAGGTAGAAGCGGGGTTGCGGGGCTGAGGTGAAGTAGATGAGCAAGCAAGAGAATCAGGAGTCCCCTCTTGGTTCAGGGTCTCAGAAGTACATGCCAGTGACAGGAGATAGTCCAGAAAACATCTGTAAGACTGTCTCTTTATCCATCTCTTGAAGATTTGAAGGTAGACAAAATAATTCAGGCTCAAATTCCCTTTTCTGTCAGCCAAGCAATTTTCATAGAGGCTTCTTCCATTGCTCATGATGAGAATCTTGACCCTAAACTGTATCTGGAGCTTTCCCAATGCATGGGCCTAAGTTTAAATGAAGAAGAAATATATGCAAATATGCCCATGGTCTCTCAAGCACCAACTGAGGCAGCTGGTAGCAAGACCTTTCAGTGTGACTTCAACTGTGGCACCTGAAACAGGTAATGATGATTGAACTTGCAGACCAGAAATTAAGCAATGGATTCATGACGTCATTTTGTGCAAGGATCAAGATAGAAAACGTTGGCTCAGGATTAAATCAATAGATAATGGTGTATTTGTTCAGCTAGTCCGGGCTAATTCTCCAGACTCTGGTTGGTCTGGGATTTGGGGACCTCGTGCTCCAGATCAACAGGAAAGCTGTGCAGGCTAAAGCTCAGCAGGCTTCTGGAGAGAAAATTACAATGAACATTTGTGACAGGCCCTTTGAACAGATAATTGCTATGCATTAGGATGGTAGTAGACATGTTAGTTTTATCTGTAAAAGTAGAAAATTTACATAGTTGAAAAAGTTTTTCCAGAAATGTTCTTCTCACTGACTCTCAAATTGCAGACATACTGTCAATATCTAGGACTGTAGTTACTATTACAACCATGTCTGCTTTGTAACATATCATTAAATGGATGGTGCCAAGCATTATGAAAAGCCTGATGCATCACACCATTCTTTTTTTTTTTTTTTGAGGTAGTAAAGGCTTTTATTGTTCTGAACCCTGATTACAAGTCACATGATCAAGAACTAAAGAAGGAGATTCAAGAGCATGTGAAAAAGACTACTGCACCTTACAAATACCCCAGGAAGTTAGGTGTCCTTGCTATATATAACAAATACTTATTCAGTGTTTTGGAAAATTTTCAGCCATTTATGTTTTTACTTTTTAATGTCCTTTCTCCTCAAATATGCTACACAAGATGTTCCAAAAAGAACTAATGACATATAGGTAAGAATCAGAAATTTGGGGATTAAACTGAAGCCCCTAACATAATTTGGTCAATTAGTTCACTGGACTTGTATAAATACTAAACATAAAGAAAAAAATCAGCAATTCACTTTTCCTTTATTGGCTGCCATTCATTCACCTAAAATTCACAACAGAACTATTATATAATTAATGTTGGAAAAATTTAAAAATACTAGACTAATTTTTCTTCCCCTTAATACCAACAGGTAGAATTCATTGAAGAACTACCAAAGTCTGTGAGTGGGAAGGTAAAAAGAAATGAACTGAGGAAGAAAGAATGGAAACAGTTTAAATTCTTCCCACTAATTGCCCTAGCAACTATAAAACAAACTGGTGTCTATAAATCTGATGGAACAAGATTGAAGAGATAAATTTAAAATATTTTGTAGTTATGACATCAGAGGATGGCTTCTGAATGCAAATTGTGAATTCTTCGGCATTAATATCACCATTCTTGTGAACTACTAGCATAAAGAGTATCATCAGCTGCGGAGACACTTTAAAATCTGTTTTAGAAGCAGTTTCTGAACCAACTGGTTTTCAAAACTTACTTGATATACAGCTTAGAATCAATCTTTAAGCTTTAAACAAAAAGGCTAAGTTCCTTACAAGTTCTTAGAAAACTAAAAAATATCAGTGGGAAGAATATCATAATTCTTAGAATATTTATCTAAAAGTTGACTAGGGACTTTTTATTAGTCATATGATTATCCAATTAATTTTATTCAAATAATTTAGTTTAAAACTTGTTTCAGGGGCTGGAGAGATGGCAGTGGTTAAGAGCACTGACTGCTCTTGCAGAGGACCCGGGTTCGATTCCCAGCACCCACATGGCGGCTACGAACCGTCCTTAACTCCAGTTCCAGAGGAATCCGAAGCCCTCTTCTGACCTCCGAGGCATTGCATGACACGGGTGCACTCACTTACATGCAGGTACACTCATACACATAAAATAAAAATAATAAATAAAATATTTTAAAAGACTTGTTTCAAGGTCTAACCATAAAAGGCAGATGTCATGTACTATTGTTGCTTATTAAATACAGTTTATAAACATATTTTACTTGTGGTTCCTTATGAGTTTGATAAAGTCAGCAAATATATGAAATATAAATACAATATGTAAGACATTACCAAAACACTCATGTGAGAGAGTTTAACAATGAGGATTCATACATGACCAACAGTGGATAGATGTTAAACACTACTCAAAGTGCAGTTATGAAACTGACTTTCCTTTTCTCAGTTTGTATGCCTGTGTGCCTGTGTTTGTGTGAACTGCTCCAGTGTCGCTACAGGGCTCAGACAGGCTAAGTCTCCATAACTTGAAGTCCTATGCCTTTTATCTTTCCTGCACTAAAAACTCTATAAAGGTTATACTAAAAGCAAAAATATCGTTTAGAAAAAAGTTCATTAATTTCTCATTGAAGATCTGAGTCGTAAAGAATTTTTAGTCGAAAAGCTTAAATTTCTGCCATTTTTTATGGCTTGTTTCTGGAGAACTAAAAGTAAGTCCTCCTGTGCAATGAGATAGAACTGTGCTGTTGGCACTTTCCTTTTGCAGTGTTTGTTCCCACTTAAAATAACCACAACATTATCTGTTTTCTCGGTATTTCCCACCAGGGCAACAGAAGACTTTCCCATGGTTTGGTCCATTATTTGAAACTATAAGCCTCTTAGATCTTTGGCCACACTTGCATAAGGGAGGTGTCATCTTCCCACACTTCCAAGGCTCTTGTAGATTAACTGCAGAAGTTAATATAGAGGGAAGAACTTTCCAGGAAGAACTTGCTGGGGAGCAATCAGATGATGTAGGCTTTTAGTGAAGGTCTGCTCTTTTGCTGGGGGGAAAGCTGGGGCACTAGGTGAATTCCTTTTAGTACCACATAAAAGAGGAGGTTGTTTCCTAAAACCTGGAGGATGCAATGCTTTGGCATTAACACTGTTAAAGGTAAATAATTTGCATTCAGGTAACTTAAAAGTAGAAACATCCAAACTTGGATGTTTGGCTTCCTTCTTTTACATTGTAAATTGTAGTGTGGGGACCCTTATATACAATAGACTTAAAAGTCTCAATTTTTTTGAGGAGTTTCAAGTCCTCCAAAGTTTTCATGACTTTGCATTTCTGAGTTTTTTAAAGCCACTGGTCTTCCTTCAGAATTAAGTGGATTATTTAAGTTTGTATCACTAACAGGAGTTTCAAGTCCTCCAAAGTTTTCATGACTTTGCATTTCTGAGTTTTTTAAAGCCACTGGTCTTCCTTCAGAATTAAATGGATTATTTAAGTTTGTATCACTAACAGGAGGCATACAAGCTGTATCTTGCTCAGCCCGAGATGCTAGAAGTAAAACTACATCTTCCCAATCAGCCAGCATAGGTAGGCAGTCATGGGCACAACTGATTTCTGTATCAGAAACATGATTAACAGATGGAATGGTCATAGACACAAGTACCAAGTTGGAACCAAACACTGAAGACTTTAAATCAGCATTCAATTCAAGCTGCTCACTTTTCTTTGCTTTTGCATATAGAGAGGTGAATTCAAGGTAGGAGACAACTGTTCGACAGAAGTAGAGGGCTTCGTAGTACAAAGACGTAAGCAACTTGTGACAGTGTGAGGAGCTGTTTTCATACTGCTCTTTACCTGTAACTGCTTCTTTATAGAAGTCATACAAACTGAATTCATCTGAATTTTTTCATGAGTAGTTACTGTACTTTTAGACTCCTTTTGATATATGCTGGGACTCTGAATGCTATTGTTGCAGGCAGACGTTGCTTCAATTTGATTTGTATTCAGATTTCTGGCCAAAGTGTTGGGACTCTTCTTAATGGGAACCTATGATTCCACAGACAAATCCACAGCTTTAGAAACTATATTTATGATTTCTTGTTGAAGGACGTTGTAATTTTCATTAGGCAACCATCCCTAATCATTTTCCAAGCAAGAAGAGCAGTATTCTGAGAATCATCTAATCGAGAATGTTCTCGTCCTGAGAATTCTCACTTCTTGTAATGCACCACTTAGACCTTTGGGTTTTCTTTTATAGAAAAGCTTCTAAGTTGCTCTCAGGTCAATCCAAGAACTCAACAACACAGGTTTTCAGCAGCTGTCTTCTTTTTCTTCTACACTCATACTCCAGGCAGATTCCCAGGTCCCAGTCTGACCAAGTAATAAGTGCACATCATTTTACTTCAGAAGTAGTGGGCTCTGAAGCCTCAGTAGCAAAAATGATTTTCTTCTGCTGCTGAATCTTATGAATCCATTTACAGAACTGAGACAAGCAAATCTTTAGAGGGACGCCTTCATCAGTTTGAGCCTGCTTTATTCCTGTCAGTTCCATACAAAATTCAGAAAGACTTGGATGTTCTTGAGGCTGAACATAAGCATGAAATTCAGATTCAGTCTCTCCAGTTGATGTATTTAACAAAACTTCTGGAAATTCAATTATTTCTGGGCTATTGTCGTGCTTCCCATCATTCCAGCATGTAGACTCAAAATCAATGACAATCCAGTAGTCATACAACTGTTTGGATTTGCTTCTTCCTAGATTTTCATTTGCTGGTGCAAATGACTTTCTCCTAATTAATCCAAGTTGCCAGCTGCTTGGTTGCCATTCCCAACACTCCCTGTTCCTCTGAGTCAAATAGCCAGAAGTCCAGATTACACCATTCTTGAGGCTTAAAAGCCATGTGCATGTAGGTGTGGTGGCACACGCCTTTAATCCCAGCACTCTGGAGGCAAAGGCAGGCAGATCTTTGTGTGTTTGAGGCCAGCCTGGTCTACATAGTGAATTCCAGGCCAGCTAGGGCTATGGGGAGACCCTGTCTCAAAAACAAACAAACAAAAAGCCATGCGCTGCATAACCTACCTGAACTTTTCCTGTTTCTTTCAAATGAAGCCTTCCCAGACCCGTGGAGCATACTTGCACGAGGACCTATCTGTCTTACATCGTGGCTGAAAATCTTACTTTATCTGATGTCTTCTTTAGATTTCAAGGTAGTTGTAGCCTTTATCTTGGTTTTATAGATGTGAAACTTCAAAGATTTACTAACTTTCCTAGAATAGTTTTTCTTCTAGAAACCTGATGCTTGTATAAACCATTGGCATTAGGATGATGGATGAAGGTTTAGCTGCATATGAGAACGAGTCACTTCCCTCCTAGATAAAGCATGATGCTATTCTTGTCACTTCTGTTCTGTGGCATATTTGTATTTGAATACATTGCTATAGTACCTTCAGGATGACTGCCTTTGATAGTTATTTTTTAAGCTCTCTCTGTGTGCTTGTGTAAAATGCCAATCAGTCAACACTGGTTTCATTCATTCCTCAAGAACATTATACAGTGTACGTGGGTTGGAAGAGATTGTCATGATTGTCATTAAATTTTAACTACCTTCACTTAATATGTTTCAACTGTCATGTTAACTATGGTTAGCATCTAGAATGAAAGCCAAAATGCAATTATTGCTGCCATTCTAAAACCTGAAATGTTAGTTCTTTATTAAACTGAAATGTACACTAGCCCAGAACAGCTTAATGGCACAGCACAGCTGCTTAGCTATATTTGAGATTTTCCAGTCATTGCATAAAGGAAATTCCTAAAAGTTGCTGTATCACTTTCAAATCACTATATATTTAATGTAAAAATTATACTAAACAGAGTAAGTTTTGGATACTCTTTTTTTTCCACCTGTAGATTAAGTAGGTAACAATTTGGCATTTGAATCCTAACATTTTGTTTTTTAAAAATATTTTATTATTTTTATTTTATGTGTATGAGTGTATTGCCTGCATGTATGTGAGTACATCTGTGTCGTGCAATGCCGCAGAGGTCAGAAGAGGGCTTCGGATTCCCCTGGAACTGGAGTTAAGGATGGTTTGTAGCCACCATGTGGGTGCTGGGAATCAAACCTGGGTCCTCTGCAAGAGCAGTTAGTGCTCTTAACCACTAAGCCATCTCTCCAGCCCCTGAATCCTAACATTTTGTAACCCAATTACTTTAGGATCATCTTAGAAGTTTTCCTAGTCATTCTAATTTGTTCCATTTTCTCACTCCTCCCTGCAAACAAAATGGCATTGACAATTTATGATGATTTTTTCTTCTTGGTTTATGCCTATTCTATTACTTTATCCTATATTATACTATTACATGTGTACTTTTTTTTTTGTCTTTTTGAGACAGGGTCTCTCTGTAGTCCCAGCTGCCCTGGAACTCGCTATGTAGACCAGGCTGGCCTCGAACTCAGAGATCTGCCTGCCTATGCCTCCCAAGTGCTGGGATTAAAGACTTGCACCACCACACCCAGATGAACATGGCTTTTAAACCTCAAGAATGATGTGATCCTTCAGGCTTTTCCTAATGCTTGGCGCCATCCGTTAAATGATATGTTACAAAGCAGACATGGTTGTAATGGTAACTATAGTCCTAGATATTGACAGTATATCTGCAATTTGAGAGTCCGTCAATCCAATGACATTCTGTCAATTGACTTCACAGATGTTATGATCAGTGAGAAAAACATTCTGGAAAAACTGTTTTTCAACTATGTTTGTAATTCTTCTACTCACAGAGATCTGCCTGCATATACCGTTCTTGCAAAAAGCAAAAGTATGATTCCCAGAACTCTCATGTGACTTACAAGAAGGCTTAACTCCAGTTCCATTATTTTGGCCTCATGGCACCAGGCATGTATGTGGTACACATACATACATGCAGGCAAAACACTCATACACATAAAAAAAGCAAAAAAATATTTTTAAAAAATCCTCAACAAAATTTTAGTAAACTGAATTCACCTATGTATAAATAGAATTAGATACCACTGGGTGTGGTGGCGCATGCCTTTAGTCTCAGCACTTGGGAGGCAGAGGCAGGTGGATTACTGTGAATTTGAGGCCAGCTTGGTCTACATAGTGAGTTCCAGGCCATCTAGGACTACAGGAAGCATACTGTCTCAAAAAAACCAAAAAAAAAAAAAAAAAAAGAATTAGACACCATAACCAGATAATGCTTATCATGGGTATAAAAAATTGACTCAACATTTGAAAATCAATTAATGTAACCTATCTCACCAGCAAGTAAAAAAAAAAGCATGTGATCTTATTACTACAAGCAGAAAAAAATTCAACATTTGTTAAAATCCAATGTTCACTCATGATAAGAACTGCTAGCAAATTAGAAACAGGGGGGAGTACCTTACCTTGATAAAGAACATCTGCAAGAAGCCCCACTTGAAGCTATCACACTAAAAACAGAAATGGGGCAAGAATGTTCCCTCTCATTTTTTCCCACATTATTTTGGAAGTCCTGGTTTATGCAATAAGACAAGAAAAGGAAATGAAAATATTCAGATTGAGAAGAAACAATGAAACTGTCTTGTTTGCAGGTGATGCAATCATTTATGTAGAACATATTTTCTTGAAGCAGGGTCTCACTATGTAGCCCAGGTTAGTCTGGGACTCAATGTAGACCAGACCAGGCTGGCCTTGAACTCACCAAGATTCTCTTACCTCTGTTTCCTGAATGCTGGGATTAAAAGGGTGTGCACAGCAAAAATATGTCCTTTACTATTACAAAAGTTTATCTAGTAAAAACTTTAGCATGAAAATGTACAGGACCTGAATTTTATGCCCTGGTAAAATATAATCCTTGTAGAGGAAGCATGGATTTCTCTGCTGAATACCCATCATTTAAAACTCTTTTCAGAGCCTGCTTTCATATTGTTCACATTCCCGTATTGTTCTATTGCCCACCCACCTCTACACATTTACTGATAAGATTATAAAGGGAATAGTCTCTGCAGTATTCCTTGGCCACCATCCCATTTGATTTCAGATGATAACTTCTTGTTCATAATTTTTTTTTCAGTTCTAGAGGGTAGGTTTTGTTCATGATGTCAACCTGACATTGTAGAAAATCTTTTGGGGGGGGAGGTCTTTTTTTGAGACAGGGTCTCCCTGTAGCCCCAGCTGGCCTGGAACTCACGTTGTAGACCAGGCTGGCCTTAAATTCAGAGATCCGCCTGCCTCTACAGGGATGAAAGGCGTGCATCACCATGCCCGGCAACATTATAGAAAATCTTAGTGAGGAAAATCTCCTAGAACTCATAAGTGATTTAACTAAAACTGTAGGATACAAGGCGTGATGGATAATCTTAGTTGCCAATTTGATTGGATCTGGAATCAACTACAACACAAGCTGCTGGACAGTCCCTGTGAGGGATTTTTTTTTTCTTTTTCTTTTTTGAGATACGGTCTCCCTGTAGTCACAGCTGTCCTGGAACTCACTATGTAGACCAGGCTGACCTGGATCTCAGAGATCTGCCTGCCTCTGCCTCCCGAGTGCTCGGATTAAAGGTGTGTGCCATCATGCCCACACAGCATGTGAGGGATTTTTTTGATTGTATTACTTGCAGTGGGAAGACCCACCCTAACGGTGGGTGGTATCTTTTGCTGGAATGCCATATAAAAGGACATATCTAAAGGGAGCTTTTTGCCTGCTTGCCTTCTCTCTTGATGGTGAGTTAGGGGTCCTGTTGCTGTGGCATTCCTTTCCTTGTATTAGAATCAACTTCTTCAGATTCCAATGTAGACTGAAGACCAGCAGCAACTTTCCAGGAATCCTCCCGGCCTTCAGGACCAGATTGGGACAGCTGAGACATCCAGCCTTGTGGACTGAGCAGTCTACTGCCTCTTCAGTGAGAAACAGCCATTGCTGACTACCTGGACCATACTGTGTAAGTCAATCTGATAAATCCCCTTTCAATATATTCATCCTATCAGTTCCATTTTTTTAGAGAATGCTGACTAATACAGATTATGTACCAGGAGTAGTTTTAGAAAAACAGAATGGTAAGAATGAATTTCTCTAATGGGCTTGGTGGTATCTGGAGTAGGTTATCCACCTCCAGGAAACCTACAGTTACTACCGACTCCCCTGGTAGCACAGAGAGCACTAAGAGTCTGTGGTGTGAACTACTTAAAGAACTTATCAAGATAAATGCATTTGGGGCTGGAGAGATGGCTCAGCAGTTAAGAGCACTGCCTGTTTTTGCAGAAGACCTGGGTTCAAATCCCAGCACTCACATGGCTAAAAACCATGTGTAATTCTAGTTCTGAGAGATCCAACACCATCTTCTTCTGACCCGTGCATGACATGGGTGCACTTATATACATGCAAGCAATACATTCATACACATACAATAAAAAAATAAGTCAGGCATAGTGGCACATACCTTTAGGCCCAGCACTCAAGAGGTAGAGGCAGGCAGATCTCTGTGAGTTCAAGTCTCTGTGAGTTCAAGATCAGCCTTGTCTACATAGTGAGTTCCAGGCCAGTGCCAAGATTGGTTGGCTGAAGTATTTGTCAAAAGATGGTCTAGGCCAGGCGTGGTGGCGCACGCCTTTAATCCCAGCACTTGGGAGGCAGAGGCAGGCAGATCTCTGTGAGTTCAAGACCAGCCTGGTCTACATAGTGAGTTCCAGAACATTTGGGGCTACAGGGAGACCCTGTCTCAAAAAAAGACAAAAAAAATGATGGTCTAAGAAGAAGTTGGAGATACCAGATATCCCTTGGCCTAATGTTGATCGGGAGATTTTGTTAGTTCTCTGTTTTTTAATTTTTGTGTATTTCATACAGAACATCTTAATCAACTTTATACCCCTTCCCCATTGGCACCCCCCCCCACTGGAGGTATATATTCTGTCAATTGCATTAAAGCCTATTGTATGTTAGTATCCCCAGACTTCCCTTAGGGCAAATTTTCCACTGAGGTCTAGTTTGCCTATCTAGAGTCCCTCCCTTTAAGATCAGCTGCCAATAAATCTTTGACTAGATTGGGGCTTGCTGTCCGTTTCTACAATTCTGTGCTGGGTTTTTGTCTGTTTGAGCTTGCATAGGTCCTACAGGCTCCTGGGATCCTTCTCATATGCACCTATAGCAATAGTGTCAGCATGCACAAGACCTATGCATGTGGTCATGCACCTCCTCCCTGGTCCTTACAATCTTTCCACCTTCTCTTCTGAAATGGTCCCTGAGCCCTGGGTGGGTGGATTAATATAGGAGTCCTGTCCAAGACCCACACTCTGTAGACTCCTATTCTCTACGTTTTGGCCATTTGTGTTCCTGGCCCTCTGTAGCATGAGGGAGCTTCACTGATGAAAACTGAAAGATGCATTAGTGCTCTCTTTATCCCTTGTTCTATATTCCAAGAGCCTTAGGTGTAGAGGTTGCACTGTAGATGTGTCACTTAGGCTTGGGCAATTCACAATCTCTATGACCAGTTGTGGAACTCTGTAATAATCTCTGTCTGTTGAAAGAGAATCTTCTTTGGTGGGTGGTAACTGAGATATCTGTCTATAAATTTAAGGATCCATATTTTGCACATAAGAAATTACATTTGTCTAGGGATGTGACAGCCTTGGGGTTTTCTCTAAGCTCTATGACCTCTCCAGTTATGTGTATTTAGCTAGGTTTACAGTATCAGAGATGTGTTTCCTCCCATTGAGGGGGCTTTAAGTCCAATTAGGTAGCAGTTGATTACCCCCAGATAAAAGTGCCACTACTGCAACAATGTCATTTGCTGTGCTGGTCACTGAGGTGGTTATTAGGATTTGAAGCTGGGATTGATTGATGCTCTCCCTTACCAGCTTGTGTAGTGCTCTCCAAAGCTACGAGAGCTAGTTTTCAGGGGAGGTGGCTTACAAGTCAGATCCAGCTCCACTGCTCCAAATCCTGTGTGTCTGAAATATGCCCTGTCTTCAGTAATAGGGTCTTACCTTCAAGTTCTGGGAGGTAATCAAGGGCTATGGCAATAGCCTGTGCAATTTTGGGAGTCTCTTAGATTACCCTGGCCAACAACTCAAAGGAAGGTTTCTCCTGTCTAGCACTGTTTCTTGTTATGTAGCCTTCAGCTAAACACATGGACTCATGTAGAGATATTGTATATGTAATTTTTCAGTAGGTTTTTGGACTAATATTACCCTCTTTTTTTTATATTAGCTAGGCATTATCTCTCCTCTCTCTCTCTCTCTGTCTAACCCTCCCACCATGCCTTCCCCATTTAAAGCACCCCCATTTCTCTCTTGATAATTCCTGTTTGCTATGGTCCCACCTCTCTTGAGCTGCTTCTTCCCCTTTGTTGATGGGGAGATTTTTTTTTATCTTTTTGAGACAGGGTCTCCCTGTAGCCCCAGCTGTCCTGGAACTCTCTATGTAGACCAGGCTGGCCTAGAACTCACAAAGATCTGCCTGCCTCTGCTTCCCAAGTGCTGGGATTAAAGGCGTGCGCCACCATGCTTGGCTTGATGGGGAGAATTTTTAAGGCTCAGAGAAACTGGAATCCTAGAAAACTGGAGTTGAAAAACTGGAGCCTAGTCCTCCACAACTGGAAGGGTCCAGAAGACGTGCCTTTCAGTAATGATGTAAGATGCAAAATGATGAGAGGGGCACCAGCACATTTGAAGAGCTTTGTTGTTGCTCTTTTCCTTATGCCAGTTGTTAGAGTTAGATGCTGCTGCTCAATTGGATGAATTAAATGTAATGGTTTTAATTGGAGCCTGGAATAACAGGGGTCAGATGGCAGCAATGAATCACCACAGGCAAGGTGGGCATAGTTACTATAATGGGCAGCACGGGCAAAGCAATATCTAATGGCATGACTTGTATGGACCTTTGGTACTGGCTAATCAATCATGGTATTTCCAAGAACAAAACAGATAAGAAGCCTACAAGTTTTTGCTCAATCTGTATAAGCATGTATGGAAGGCCAGAGCTCTGCCTCAGGTGTCTTCCCCGATCACTCCTTCATATTTTTTGAGAAAGCGTTTCTTACTGAACTTGTAGCTAGACTATCTGGCCAGCAAGCTTCAGGTCCCACTTGTCATTGCCTCCACAGTGCTGGGGTTAAGTTGTATACCACTGTGCCCAGCTTTTTACATGGGTGCTGGTCTTCATGATTGCATGGCAAGCACTTTAATCCACTGAGTCATCTTTCTAGCACCCATTGACTGATGAGGGCTAGAGAAACAGAGACCATACAGTGGAGCAAAGAGTTTTTTTTTTTTTTTTTAAAAAAAACAACAACAACAAATGTTCCTGGAACAAATGGACTTAAACATGCAAAAACTCGGGAGGTTGAGTCAGGCAGATCTCTGTGAGATCGAGGCCAGCCTTGTCTACATAGCAAGTTCCAGGCCACCTGGGGCTATAAGGGAGACCCTGTCTCAAACAAACAAACAAACACCAAAACCAAACAAATAAAAAAAATAGGGGCACTAGAGAGATGACTCAGCAGTTAAGAGTGCTTATTGCTCTTCCAGAGAACCCAAGTTCAGATCCCTGCACCCACATGGCAGCTAACAACCATTGCTAACTCAAGTTACAGGGATCTGATGCCCTCTCTGACCTCTGCAGACATTGCATGCATGGGTGCACTAACATACAGGCAGACAACACTTACACATAAAAAATGTAATTTTTTAAACACACAAAAAATTCCATTGATGGGCTGGTGAGATGGCTCAGCAGTTAAGAGTGCTTACTGTTTTTGCAGAGGGCCAAGAATTTTGTTCCTAGTACCCACATCAGGTAGCTCACTGCCTGAACTCCAATCCCTGGAGATCCAACACCCTCTTCTGGCCTCCCAAGGCTCCTGCATACACATGGTACACATAAACTCACAGGCTTACACACATACACATCAAAAGAATTTATCTGGACAAAGACCTTATAACATCCACAAAATGGATTCAGGGGTTCAGGATGTAGCTTATTTGCTAGCATGAACAAAGCCCTGGGTCTGAGTCTCAGCATTGTATAAACTGAGCATGTGGTTTACTCCCATAATCCCAGCACATTGGAGGTGAGGCAGGAGGATCACAAGGTCAGGGTCATCTTTTGCTACATAGCAAGCCAGTCTGGTATATATGAGATCCTGTCTAAAAACATCAGACGAAAAAAAAGAAAAAGAAAAAAAAAAGGAAAAAATGGATTGCAGAACTAAATGTAAAATATGTAAAATACAAGAATAGGAGAGACCCTAATGGACCTTGGGCATGCCATGACATTTTAAGCACAGCATCAATGGCATGATCCCTTAAAGAAATGAGATATGCTGTGAAAGACTATTAAGAGAATTAGAAGATAAGCCACAGACCAGGAGAAAAACATTTGCAAAAGACATATATGGTAAATGGCTATTATTCTAAATATGCAAAGAAGTCTTAAAACTCAACAATAAGAAAACAAGCACCTAATTAAAAATGGACAAAAGGCCTGGAGAGATGGTATATTAATTTCTTTTCAGTTGGTATATTAATTACTTTTCTGTAGCTGTGATAACACTGTAACCAAGGAAACTTATAGAAGGAAGTTATTTGAACTTACAGTTCCAAAGGGATGAGAGTTCTTCATGGTGAGGCGGAATGGTGAGGTGTCAGTCAACTGTGGTGGTTTGAATGAGAATGTCCCTCATAGGCTCCAAATATTTGGACATTTAGTCCCCAGGTGGTGGTGTTTTGGGAGGTCTTAGAAGGTGTGGCCTTGCTGGAGGAAGCATGTCACTGGGGGTGGGCTTAGAGAGTTCTTAAACCTTGCCAGATTCCCAGTCTCTCTTATGCCTGCTTCAAGATGTGAACGCTAAGACCTCCCAAAACACCACCACCACCTGGGGACTAAATGTCCAAATATTTGGAGCCTATGAGAGGGGACATTCTCATTCAAACCACCATGGTTGATAAAGTTGGATCCTCCTGCATCCAAGTAAAAAAACCAGCATGCTGGGGTTGGAAAGATGGATCAGTTAGCAAAATGTCTGCCACACAAGCACTGAGACCTGAGTCTTGATCCTCAGCACCCATATGAAAGGTATGCGTGGTGGCTTATGTCCGTCACCTCATAGCTGGAGGAGGTGAATCCTTGGAGTTCACTGGCCAGCTAGTGTTGTTGAACTGGCAAAGTCCAGGTTCTCAGTGAGAGATTCTGTCTAAAAGAATAAGGTGGACATGGTAGAGGAAAACACCTGATGTTGATCCTGCCCTCCACACATGTGAGTGAACACACATGCACACACAATTACACACACATGCACTCTCACACCCAAAATGGACAAGACCTGAATAAACACCTCACTAAAAGACAGACATGTAAGCATATAGACGTTCAATATCATGTCATTAGAATTACATACTAAAACAAGAATGACAAATTATGTATCTATTAGAGTGGATAAAATCCAAAATATTGACACCACCAAATGCTGACAGGATATGAGCCAAGATGAACTGTCAATAGAAATGCAGAGAAGCCACTTGAAAAAGTTTGGCAGTTTCTTAAAAACTAATGTCATATTAACCAGCAATTCCACTCTTTGGTAGTCATCACAAAGGACTGAAAACTTTGGTTTAAACAAAGACCAGCCTGTGGATGTTTATAAAAAATTTAAATTATATTTTATTTATATGGGTGTGGAGGGAGGGGTGGTCAGGCCAGAGAACTTGTGGGAGTTGGTTCTCTCCTCCCACCATGTGTCCTCAGGTCCCACCTCGGGTAGGTCATCAGGCTTGGAGGCGAGCATCTTCACCCTGAGCTATCTCGCTCGCCCTATTTATATTTTTATTTTGTAAGTGAGGGTGAAGGAGCTTGTAAGTGTTGGTCAGAAGACAACTTCCAGAATCAGGTTTTTTTTTTTTTTTCCAACATGGGCTGTGGACATCGAACTCGGGTCGTCACACCTGGTCGGCAGCGCTTTCACCCCCTGAGCCATCTCCGCGGCCAGGAAACAGATTTTTACCGAGCCTGCAGACCGGATGCTGCCTAGGGCACATCGCGGGAGAGCGGGAACGCAGGATAGGGCTGGAGTCCGCCTCCGGCGCTGATAGAACCCTACCTGCCGCAGCTCACCCACCGGCACAGAGGGCCCGGAAGCCCTCGCCGAATACCCGCCAGCTCCCTTGGCGTCGCGGCGGAAGTGACCTCACGGCGGCTGTGTGATACGTGGGACGCTTCCGGCGTCGTCGTCAGTGCCTGTGGGGTGGGCGTGAAGCACCTGGGTGGTGTTTTGGCGTACCAGGATCCGCTTGTCTTGGTGTAGGGCAGAGGGCCGGGCGGACGGCGCGCAGGTGAGCGCGAGGGGAGGCGTCCAGTTTGTTGGCGCGCGTTGGATGGGGCTTCCGGGGTGGCAGCCTGGTTTGCTTCTTAGGCTGTGGGCATCCAGGCCTATGTAGACCTTTATCGGCGGTCAGGAACTAGAGCGGGGCGGCTTGGGGTGCTCCCTGGGCTGGGTGTGGGAGGAGTCCCCGGGTTTGGGTTTAATGTGGAGGCCGAGCGGCTGGGAGAGATGGGAAGCGTTAGCAGCCTGGGCTCTCCTAAGCCATCCTCGGCCGCTGAGCCTCGCTCGCTCATAGGTTCTCTCGTTCGTTAGTTCTCTCGCTCGCTAGTTGTCTCTTGCTCTCTTACTCTCTCCTCCATGCCTACGTTTCCTTTTAAACAATGGGTTAGTAGCCGGGAAGAGCGCCAGTGCCACGTTGTGGTTGATTACTTGAGACCAGAGTGAACTAGGGTTTGGAAGGAATGAATACCTGTCAAGCCCTCCGTCCGGCTGCAGTTCTTGACATCAATACTTTCCGTGGTACGATTGCATTTATTAGTAATTGACCTGGGCAGTGGATAAAGTGTCGTGATGTGTTGAAGGAACAGTCTTCATCAGCTTGGTTGATTTTCAATCTCCCAATTGTAGAGCTAAGAGGAGTCTTAATCTCCCCTAGGTACAGATGAACTCCCAACTCGTGTCCCCCCTCCCTCCTCCTCCTCCTGCTCTCCCCCCACTAAATTCATTTAAGTCTCTCTCTTGCCACTTATCTTAATCTGCGCATAATACAAATGACTGCCCCTGAACAGTTTGTGTCTCATCTGAAGTAAACATGGTTGTAAAAAAAAAAAATGACCTTTTGATTAACAAGAATGACAATTTTTGGTTTATTGAGACAGGGTCTCACATTGTAGTCTAGGCTGATCTTGAACCCAGGGTAATACTCCCACTGCATCCTCTGGAGTACAGCACCATGCCTGACGATGCTTAGCAATTTCTAATAAAGCCAAATACAGTTAACTACTCTGATTTCCTGTGTAATATGCTCAAGATCATATGTAAACATGTTAATTATTTGAACTGGAAACAACCTGTTCTATTAGGCTTGCTAAATGCATTGAGGTATACTTAATAGGGTACAGTACAGACATGAGAATTAGCTTTTTCTACATACAACTGGGATGAATTTCACACATGTACTATTGAGCAAAGAAAGCCAGATACTTTTCAAAGATGACCTTTATTATTTCTGTGGAGTTTGAAAACAGACTAGATTCATGTCAGAATAATGGCATCTTTATGGGCACACAGTAGAACCACTTATATTTGGGTAGGAGCTGCATGGGTGATTAAGGTAAAAATTTGTGGAGCACCAGGTGTGGTGGTGCGTTCCTGTAATCCCAGCACTAAGAAGGTGAGGCAGGAGGAGATTCTTGAGTTGGAGGCCAACCTGGGTTACATAGTGAGACCCTGCCTTAAAAAATTTTTTTAAAGTGGAGCTATGCATTTTTATGTAGACTGTAACTTGATGGAAAAGTAGAAAGTAAAAGACATCAAGGATTGGGGGCTGCTGTTCATTTTCCCAGTTCTATGCTGGGTTATTATCTGGAAGTCCCTTGGGCTACCCTGGCCAACAACTCAAAAGAAGGTATCTCCTATCTGGCATTGTTGCTTGTTATGTAGCCTTTAGCTATACATATGGATCTTAAAAAAATTATATTGGCCCCTTTACTCTTTGGTTACACTTTCCTTTTGGGTGTTTAAGGTCATACAGTTGGCCCAGATAAACAATTCATTTTACTCTTAAGGCCATTTGAGGATCTGTTCCTCCAGTCACATGGGCTTGGGAGGAGCCCCTGGCTCCTTTCTTTTACCATTTCCACCTATGTGAAGATAAGTCAAAGGTCCTACTTGACCATGGCTATCATATGCTGTGCCGGCCATTAATATAATTATTTGGTCTTGAAGCTGGTGTTGGACCATCCATTGATATTTTCCCTTAGCACTTTCATAGTGCTCTTCAAAGCTATGAGAGATAGCCTTCAGGGGAAGCAGCTTCCAGATCAGTTCCAGCTGCATGGCTCCAAATCCTGTGTTTGAAGTATGTTCTGTCTTCAGCAGTAGGGTCTTAGCTTCAAGTTCTGGGAGGCAATCAAGGACTGTGGGAATAGCCTGTGGGATTTTGGGGGTCTCTTGGACAACCCTAGCCAACAAGTCAAAGGAAGGTTTCTCCTGTTAGGCACTGTTTCTTGTTATGTAGCCTTTAGCTATTCACTTGAACTACTGGAGATGTTGTATGTGTCATTTGTACTTAGGTTGTTGGACTAATATGATTCCCTCTGGTTTTTTAAAACTAGCTAGGCATTTTTTATCTCTTGCATTGTCTAACTCCTCCAATCATGGTTTCCCCAATTAAGGTGCCCCCATTTTTCCCTTTTCTCCCTAATAATATCCTTCTCCTATGGTCCTACCTCTCTTGAGCTCCTTCTTTCCCTTTATCCCCTAGGTTCCTTGTATACCCTTTCCTCCCACCTCCCATAAACTAACCCAAA
>NW_008341028.1:14961862-14962325 GCF_000622305.1 Nannospalax galili | reverse complement strand
ATACCCATCTCCTACGGTCCTTCCCCTCTTGAGCTCCTTCTTTCCCTTTATCCCTTAGGTTCCTTGTATGGCCTTCCCTTCCCCGTCCCTTAAACTAACCCAATTTTTGTCTCTATCTCCCTTATTAAGGCCTGTTTCCTATTGTTCCTCCCTTTCAGGTTCTTTCTTTTCCTTTACCTCCCTGTTTCCTTTCCATTATATTGGTTCCTGCAGTTACATCTGGATACATACTCACTTATCAGGATTTGGTTCTAGGATCTGCATACGAGGGAGAACATATGTTGATTTTTTTTTTCTGAATCTGTGTTACTTCACTTAAGTATAACAGTTTCTAGTTCCATCCATTTACCTGCAAATTTCATGATTACATCTTTTTTACTGCTGAGTAAAACTCTGTCGTATAAATGAATCACATTTTCATTATCTACTCGTCAGTTGAGGGACGCTTAGGTTGCTTCTGTCT